>NW_027141852.1:3467272-3770303 GCF_036365525.1 Heterodontus francisci | reverse complement strand
ATTACCCACCCTCTGAGTAAAGAAATTCCTGCTCATCTCAGTCTCAAATGGCCTGTCCTTATTCTGAGACTGTGTCCCCTTCTTCCAGACTCACTAGACAGAGGAAACATCCGATCCATATCTACCCTGTCACACCCTGTAAGAATTTTGGAAGTTTCAATGAGATCACCTCTCATTCTTTGAAACTCCAGAGAATTTGGGCCCAGTTTCTGCAGTCTCTCATCATAAGGGGATTGGTCTGGTGAATCTCCATTGCATTCCCTCTGTGACAAGTCTATCCTTCCTTAGATAAGGGGAAGTGATGGCGTAGTGGCATTGTCATGGGCGGCACAGTGGTTAGCACCGCAACCTCACAACTCCAAAAACCGAGGTTTGATTCTGGCTACTGCCTGTGCAGAGTTTGCAAGTTCTCCCTGTGACCATGTGGGTTTTTGCTGGGTGCTTTGGTTTCCTCCCGCAGCCAGAGACTTGCAGGTGATAGGTAAATTGGCTGTTGTAAATTGCTCCCAGTGCAGGTAGGTGGTAGGGAATATGGGATTACTGCAGGGCGAGTATAAATGGGTGGTTTTTGGTCAGCACAGACTCGGTAGGCTGAAGGGCCTGTTTCAGTGCTGTATCTCTAAATAAATATAAAATAAGGAAACCAAAATTGTACAGAAAACAGTGCTCGACCCCAAGGGTCACTGTTGGAACCACTGCTTTTTTTTGCTACAGATAAATGACTTGGATCTTGGAATATAGAGCAGAATCTCAAAATATGCCGATAAAACCAAACTTGGAGAAGTGGAAAACAGTGAGGATGAAATGAACCGCCTGCAACAAGACAATGATAGGCGAGCAGAATGGGCAGACAGGTGGCAGATGGAATTTAATAGTGACTAGTGTGAGGTGATGCATTTTGGCAGAAGAAATAGGGAGAGGCAATATATACCTAATGGCACAGTTCGAAAGAGTGTGCAGGAATAGAGGGACTTGTTCACTATAATGTGAACAATTTTTCTTCTTGTGTGGCTCTCAGATTTGTAAACTTCATTGTACTGGAGTGAGGTGACATCTACTGGCAGGAAGCAAGAACTGCAACCAAGCAGCAGATACTCCATAGTCTGTCAGGGTGAAAGAAACATTGCAATGTGAGGAAATAGTGAATGCGTTTGATTGGGTTGATGGAGACATGATACCACTTGTGGTGGAGTCCAAAGCAAAGGCCAGAAATATAAAATTGTCATTATTAAAAGATATGAGGAATTCATGACAAATGTATTCAGGTGGTGAGTGGGTGGAATCTGGATAGAATAGAAAGTGAGATTGGGTGGACAGAAGCAGTGTGAAAGGATGGCTCAAACAAAAGGGAAACGCCCTGAAAGGTTAACTCTGTTTCTCTCTCCATAGATGCTGCCAGAGTTTCTGAACATTTCCAGCACTTTCTGTTTTTGTTTCAGAATTTGCAGGATGTTGCTTTGATCTGAAAAAAATGGATGATTGGCTTTGGCTGCCAGTGAAATTCCACAGGAGCTAAAAGGAAGTTCTGATATCAGTGGCATGTTGATCTCGGGGTATGATTCTTGCTTAGGATAAGTGATTAATTAATGTGTGAGAGATCCTGGGTTCAAATCTTGGACAAGCCCTTCTTTGTTGGTGTTTTTAGTTTAAGGTCGTCGATTGGTTTCCCCCTTCCAGAAGGCGGAATTGATTTCCATATGGAGCCTGCTTGAGGACCAGAGGGCTGGATTCAAAGAGCTTGTCGACAAAATTGGAATGAATGAAATGTGCAGAGAGCCAGGTAGGAATATAAAGTTGTAACTTTAACTGAAGCCTGGCTCCAAAAAACAACAGAACTGGGTTCTGGTATGGAAAGGAAACTATTCCCATTTCTGTTGTTTGACTTGCATTGGCTCATTGATTTTCTTGTTTTTCACTTTGTTGATGCATTTGAATAATTGTGGATCCTTCTTCAGGGTGTTTTCTTTCACCAGGTAGTTCTGACCTCTGATGATGATGATCGGAATGAGCTTCACCTCACTGATAGTTTTGGAACTGAGCAGATTTCCTTTGCTTGAGTCTACAACATGGAACTCAGTCTGACATGTGGACCCATGGGAGGATTTGAATGCCACCCCTGCGTTGAAGAATACAGTTGCATCCATCCAATAATAGACCGAGTAGAAGTGACAGTTCAGTCAGTCGAACATTAAACTTTTAATTTCAGGGTGGTGAGTTTGAGTGCCATTTTGTTTTTCCCTTTTTTAAGGCTTCTTGAGCAGAGAGTACAAGGAGTGTTTGAAATGAAATTCAGCAAAACTATGACAAAGTCTCACTTTGATTCGGGACTCTTATCTCTCTGCAGCATCTCGCTGTGAACGATTGAACTTCATCTCATTTCATTCCCAGCTCGGGATCAGTGCGGCTCAGTGGGACTTCTGGCTGTCTCCTGCTTCACAATCCATCAGTGCTGAGAAAGCAATGGGGAATATTATTCAAGGCTCTGTAACCAGAGGACACCGATTTAAGGTGACTGGCAAAAGAACCAAAGGCAACATGAGGAAAAACTTATTTTGCACAGCGAGTGGTTAAGATCTGATATGCACTGTTTGAGAGTGTGATGGAGGCTGATTCAACCATGACTTTCAAAATGGTAAAAGATAATTATCTGAAGTGAAAAAAGTGCATGTTTTCATGGAATACATGAGTCTGTGGCATGAGCTGAGTTGCTCGTGCAGAGAAGCAGCACAAGCACAATGAACTGAATGGCTTCCTTTTGTTCTGTAACTATTCTATGATCTATGATTCTTTTCAGAGTGAAATCAACACTCACATACAAGAAACTGACAGGTACAATGTAAACCCCACACTAACATACCAGCGAATGCTAGGGACAGAGTAAAACCAACTCAGTCCTAGACTAGAAACTGACAGGTGCACTGTAAACTTCGCATTACCAGACAAGAAATTGACAGTTACAGTGTGAAACCCACAGTCACTTAGCAGCAGTTGGCAGGTAACGTGTAAAAATCTTTCTTTCATATCCCAACTGCAAGGTAAAAAGGAAATTAGGGACAAACCCAGGCTCACACTTCAAAGACTGAGAGATACAAAGCAAAACACATACTCACCGACAAGTACAGAGAAGAAGACACTCTCAGAGGAGGTGCAGATTAAAGACACATGCATGTAACAGAAACTGATAGGGATAGAATCAAACCCTTTCTCACTTCTCAGAAACTGATAGATATAGACAAAAGCTGATGCTCACATACAAGTTGTTGAAAGATATGTGGTGAAACTCACAGAGCAATAGCAGAAACAAACAGGTACTGAATAATACCCACAGTCACAGACCAAAAACTGAAATATACTGAGTTAAACACCACTTTCTCACACCTGAAACTCATGGCTCCAAAGTGAAGCTGACTCTATCCTCCCAGGCATTGACAGGTACAAAAGAAAACACTCACGACGATACCAGGACATGAAATGTACGTAATAAAACCTTTCAGCTGAAAGAATAGCATTAATGACAGGTGTGGTACCCAGAATGCTCAGCGGCCTAGAATCCGCCCAATCTGACACAGGAGCGGGGCGCGCAGGCGCAGTAGAGACAGCTCTGTCAGGAGCTGGAGCTGCGGGTTCGGAGTTGGAGCGGGATATTCACAAAGTGCGAGAAGACCGCGCCCTTTGCGGGCTCACACAGCTGGAGCAGGGCCTCCGGGCCACAATAACATGGAACAATCCCATCTGTATCCCTGCGGATGGCGACAGTGAAGCCTTTCCCGGTGAGGCTTCCCGAAACCGCGTCCATAAATGGATAAGAATTGGGGTCTGGGCAGGGAGCGTCTGGAGATGGATAAGAATTGGAGACTGGGCAGGGAGCGTCTCTAAATGAATAAAATTTGGGTACTGGTCAGGGAGCGTCTGTAAATGGATAAGAATTGGGGACTGGGCAGGGAGCGTCTCGAAATGAATAAAATTTGTGTACTGCTCAGGGAGCATCTATAAATGGATAAGAATTGGGGTCTGGGCAGGGAGCGTCTGGAGATGGAGAAGAATTCGAGACTGGGCAGGGAGCGTCTCTAAATGAATAAAATTTGGGTACTGGTCAGGGAGCGTCTGTAAATGGATAAGAATTGGGAACTGGGCAGGGAGCATCTCCAAATGAATAACATTTGGATACTGGTCAGGGAGCGTCTGTAAATGGATAAGAATTGGGGACTGGGCAGGGAGCGTCTCTAAATGAATAACATTTGGGTACTGGTCAGGGAGTGTCTCTAAATAAATAAGATTTGGGTACTGGTCAGGGAGTGTCTGCAGATGGATAAGAATTAGGGACTGGGCAGGGAGCGTCTCTAAATGAATAAAATTTGGGTACTGGTCAGGGAGCGTCTGTAAATGGATAAGAATTGGGGACTGGGCAGGGAGCGTCTCTAAATGAATAAGATTTGGGTACTGGTCAGGAAGCATCTGTAAATCGATAAGTATTGGGTACTGGTCAGGAAGCGTCTGTAAATCGATAAGAATTGGAGACTGGGCAGGGAGCGTTTCGAAATGAATAAGATTTGGGGACTGGGCAGGGAGCGTCTATAAATGCTTAAGAATTGGGGACTGGTTAGGGAGCGTTTTTTTATTCGTTCGTGGGATGTGGGCGTCGCTGGCTCGATCTCAGCTCGAGTAATGTGTCCAGTTCTGGGCACCAGGCTTTAGAAAGGACACCAAAGCTTCTGAGACAGTTCAGAGGAGATTTACCAGAATGATCCCAGAGATGAGAGGTGTCAGTTCTCTGGACCGGCTGGTGAAGCTGGGATTGTTCTCTCAGAGTAGAGAAGGTTAAGGCAAGATTTAATAGAGGTGTTCAGAATCATGAAGGATTTTCATACGGTAGAGAGGGAGAAACTGTTTCCAATGTCCTGGAGGTCAGTAACCAGAGGACACAGATTTAAAATAATTGGCCAAAAATGTCAAGGGGAGGTGAGGAGAGATCTTTTAACCCAGTAACTGATTCGGATTTGGAATGAATTGTCTGACAGGGTGGTGGAAACAGATTCAATTATAACTTTCATAAAGGAATTGGACAAATATTTCAAAGTGAAATTCTCCAGGATTATGGGGAAATAGGCAGGGGGTTGGACTAATTGCATCTTTTTGTTAGAGAGTCAGCAGAGGCACAATGGGGCCGAATGGCCTCCTTCTGTGCTGTGTGATTCTATGAACATAAGAACTAGAAGCAGGAGTCGGCAATTCAGCCCCTCGAGTCTGCTCTGCCATTCAATACAATCATGGCTGATCTCATCACGGCAGTTCTTGTTTCTTGCCAGTAGATGTCACTTCACTCCAAATCAGTGAAGTTTACAAATCTGAGAGAGACAAAACAGGAAAGAATTGTTCACATTCTGGTGAATGTGTGGGATTTAGAAATACTAGGAGTGGAGACGAGTTATTACTTGTCTGCTCGATCCCCATAGCCCTGTAAAATTATTTCCTTCAAGTGCCCATTCAAATTCCTTTTGTAATCCTCGATTATCTCCATTTCCACCGCCCTCGTGGGCAGCGAGTTACAGATCATCACCAATCAGTGTAAAAAAGTTATTCCGCACATTCCCCCTGTACCTCCTGTCCAAAACCTTCAGTCTGTGTCCCCTAGTCCTTGTACCAATAGTTAACGGGAACAATGTTTCCTTGCCAACTTATTTAAAACTGTCATAGCCTAAAACACATCTATCAATTCTTCCCTCACTCTCGTTTGATACAGGCAGAACAACCCTAGCTTTTCCAACCTAACCTTGTAACTAAAATCCTCCATCCCTGGATCCATTCTGGTAAATTTCCTCTGCATCCTCTCAAGGACCCTCACATTCTTTCTTAAGTGTGGTAAGCAAAACTGGAAGCAACACTCCAATTGGGGCCTAATCAGAGCTTTATAATGGTTCAGCATAACTTCCCGGCTTTGTACTCAATGCCTCTATTTATAAAGCCCAAGATCCCATATACTTTGCTAACCACTCTCGCAATATGTCTTGCCACCTTCAAAGATTGATGCACATGAACCCCAAGTCCCTCTATTCCAGCACACTCTTTAGAACTGTGCCATTAAGTATATATTGCCTCTCCCTATTCCTTCTGCCAAAATACATCACCTCACACTTATCACTATTAAATTCCATCTGCCACCTGTCTGCCCATTCTGCTAGCCTATCATTGTCCTGTTGCAGGCAATTCATATCATCCTCACTGTTTGCCACTCCTCCAAGTTTGTTGTCATCGGGATATTTTGAGATTCTACTCTGTATTCCAAGATCAAAGTCATTTATCTTGAGCAAAAAAAGCAGTGGTTCTAGCACTGACCCTTGGGGAACACCTCCGCCGACTATCCTCCAGTCTGACAAAGAACCATTTCATAAGACTCGCTGTTTTCTGTCCTTAAACCAATTTTCTATCCAATTGGACACTGACCCTCCTATTCCTCGAACCTCAATTTTGTTAACCGCCCTTTTATGTGGTACCTTGTCAAACGCTTCCTTAAAATCCATATAAACAACATCCACTGCATTCCCTTCATCAACCTGCTCTGTTAGTTCATCAAAAAATGCAGTTAGATTAGTCAAGCATGAACTTTCATTTATAAATCCATGCTCACTCTCCTTAATTAACTCAAACCTCTCCAAGTGACTGTTGATTTTTTACCCTGATTATTCTTTCTAAAACCTTACCCACCACTGCTGTTAATCTAACTAGCCTGTAGTTACCCAGACTGTCCTTACACCCTTTCTTGAATAAGGGCGTCGCATTTGCCACTGTTTATCCTCTGGCACCTCCCCCATATCCAGGGAAGATTGGAAGATTATACTGAACCCTTCCGTTATCTGCATCCACATTTCCTTTCGCAACCTGGGATGCAAGCCATCCGGACCAGGTGATTTATCTACCCTAAGCACAGCCAGCCTTTTTAGTACCTCCCTCTCTCAATTTGTACCCTATCCATTGCCTCTACTCTCTTCACATCGACTGATATTTTGTCCAATTCCACTTCCTTAGTGATCACTGATACAAAGTACTCATTAAGCAGATTAACATTGCCCTGCACCTCTAAGCATATATTATCCTCTTTCTCCCTAATAGGCCCGACTCAACCTCTTACTACCCACTTATCATTTACATGCTGCTCGAAGATTTTTGGGTTTCCTTTCATGTTGACTGCCATTTTATTCTTATAGAAATAGAGAATAAGCTAAATATAGAAGATATAAGTATTTCCCATCCTTGATGAGGTGGAACTTTTTTATGTTGTGGGTAGCAATGACTTGGCCCACGAGTGTGGTGGAAGCAGAGACAATCAATGATTTGAAAAGGAAATTGGATGGATCCTTGAAGGAAAGAAAATTGCAGGAGGAAAGGGATCGAGCTGGTGAGTGGAACTGACTAGATTGCTCCGCGGAGAGCCAGCATGGACGTGATAGGCCAAACGACCACCTTCTGTGCTGCAAATGACTCTGTGTTGTTTCTCAAATTCAATCCACTGGTGTTTGATAAATAATTTCAAAGTAAATTGTGCAACTGGAAAATCAGAGCCAAGGCAAGGGACGCATAAGGAAGCTGAATTGCTGAAACCCGGGGTTGAACCAGGAACATTCAACTCTTCAGTCTAACGCTCTCCCAACTGAGCTATCGCATCCCGACATTAATAGTGGCTTGGTGTCCTTATTTTGGAAGAAAATACATACATTCAAGTTTTCCAAAAAATTAAATAACACAACATGTGAGTAATATTCCCCATTGCTTTCTCAGTACTGATGGATTGTGAAGCGGGAGACAGCCAGATGTGCCAATGAGCCGCACAGACCCTGAGCTGAGAATGAAATGAGATCAAATTCAATCTTTCATAGCGAGATGCTGCAGAGAGGTAAGAGTCCTGAATCAAAGCGTGATTTGCTCATTTCAAACACTCCCTGTACTCTCTGCTCAAGAAGCCTTAAAAAAGGGAAAAACAGAATGGCACTCAAACTCACAACCCTGCCATTAACAGTCTCATGTTCGACTGACAGAACTGTCACTTCTACTCGCTCTCTTATTGGATGGATGCAACTCCAACGCGGTGGTGGCATTCAAATCCTCCCATGGGTCCACATGTCAGACTGAGTTCCATGTTGTAGACTCAAGCAAAGGAAATCTGCTCACTTCCAAAACTATCAGCGAATTGAAGCTGATTACAATCAACATCATCGGAGGTCAGAACTACCTGGTGAAAGGAGACACACTGAAGAAGGATCCACAATTATTCAAAGACATCGACAAAGTGAAAAACAAGAAAATCGATGAGTCAATGCAAGCCAAACAACAGAAACACTGAAGAAATCCATTCCAGTCCAGAACCCAGTCCTGTTGTTTTTGGAGTCAAGTCACAATTACAGCAACAACTTTATATTCCCACTTGGCTATCTGTCCATTTAGTTAATTGCTATTTTGTCGACAAGCTCTTTGAATCCAGTTGTCTGGTCCTCAAGCCAGCTCCGCATGGAAGTCAATTCCACATTCTGCAAGGCTGAAACCAATAGATAACCTTAATCTAAAAATGCCAGCAGACCAGGGCTCGTCGCGGATTTGAACCCAGTATCTCTCGCATGTTAATTAACCATACTTCCTAAACGAGAATCATACCCCTAGACCAACGAGCCACTGACAGATGAGGCTTTATTAGCTGCTGTGGAATTTCACTGGAACCCCCCAGCCAATCATCCATTTTTTTTCAGATCAAAGCAACATCCTGCAACTGCTGAAACAAAAACAGAAAGTGCTGGAAATGTTCAGCAGCTCTGGCAGCATCTGTGCTGTGAGAAATACAGTTAACGTTTCTGGGCACTCACCTTTTGTTTCAGCCATCCTTTCAGACTGCTTCTGTCCATCCAACCTCACTTTCTATTCTATCCACATTCTAACCATTCACTACGTTACTACATTTTTCATGAATTCCTCATTTCTTTTATTAATGACAATTTTGTATTTCTGGCCTTTGCTTCAGACACCACCACAAGTGGAATCATGGCTCCATCTACCCAATCAAACCACTTCGCTGTCTCCTCACATTGCAATGTTTCTTTAACCCTGACAGACTGTGGAGTTTCTGCTGCTTGATTGCAGTTCTTCCTTCCCGCCACTAGATGTCACCTCACTCCAATACAGTGAAGTTTCCAAATCTGAGAGAGACACAACAGGAAATAATTGTTCACATTATAGTGAATGTGTGGGATTTAGAAATACTAGGAGTGGAGACGAGTTATTATTGCACTCTGCTATTACATCTTTTATAATGGACTCCAGCATTTTCCCCACGACTGATGTCAGGCTAACCAGTATATAATTCGCTGTTTTCTTTCTGCCTCTTTTTTTAAATAGTGGAGTTACATTAACTACCGTCCAATCCATTGGAACTGTTCCAGAGTCGATAGAATTTTGAAAAAAGACCAGAAATGCATCTGCTATTTCAAGGGCCACTTCCTTAAGTACTCTGGGATGTAGATTATCAGGCCCTGGGGATTTATCGGCCTTCAATCCCATCAATTTCCCAAACATTCCCAACTAATACTGATTTCATACAGTTCCTCCTTCTCACTAGACCCTATGTTCCCCAACATTTCTGGGAGATAATTTGTATCCTCCTTTGTGAAGACAGATCCAAAGTATGTATTTAATTGGTCTGTCACTTCTTGGTTCCCCATTATAAATTCCCCCGTTTCTGTGTGGAAGGGACCCACATTTGTCTTCACTACTCTTTTTCTCTTCACATATCTATAGAAGTTTTTACAGTCAATTTTGATGTTCTCTGCAAGCTTATTTCCACTTGTTAATCAATCCCTTTGTCCTCCTCTGCTAAATTCCAAACTGCTCACAATCTTCAGGTTTGCTGCTTGTTCTGGCCATTTTATATTTCTCCTCCTTGGATCTAATACTTTCCTTAATTTCTTTTGTAAGCTACAGTTGAGCCACCCTTCCTGTTTTACTTTTGCGCAGACAGGAATGAACAATTGTTGTAATTCATCCATGCGCTCTTTAAATGCTAGCCATTGCCTATCCACTGTCAACCCTTTAAGTAACGTTCCCCAATCTATCATAGCCAACTCCCGCCTCATACCTTCATAGTTTTCTTTGTTTAGATTCAGGACCCGAGTCTCGGAATCAACTCTCTCACTCTCCATCTTAATGAAGAATGATATCATATTATGGGCGCACTTCCCCAAGGGACCCCACACAACAAGATTGTTAACTAATCCTTTCTCATTGCACAATACCCAGTCCAGGATGGCCTGTTCTCTGGAGGTGTTATACACCTCTATCAATTCTCCACTCAATCTCCTTTGAGAAAGGCAGAATAATCCTAGCTTTTCCAACCTAACCTTGTAACTAAAATCCCCCATCCCTGGATCCATTCTGGTAAATCGCCTCTGCGTCCTCTCAAGGACCCTCACATTCTTTCTAAAGTCTGCTGAGCAGAACTGGAAGCCACACTCCAATTGGGGCCTAACCAGAGTTTTATAATGGTTCAGCATAACTTCCCTGCTTTTGTACTCAATGCCTCTATTTATAAAGCCCAAGATCCCATATGCTTTGCGAACCACTCTCGCAATATGACTTGCCTCCTTCAAAGATTGATGCACATGAACCTCAAGTCCCTCTATTCCAGAACACTCTTTCGAACTGTGCCATTAAGTATATATTGCCTCTCCCTATTCCTTATGCCAAAATACATCACCTCACACTTGTCACTATTAAATTCCATCTGCCACCTGTCTGCCCATTCTGCTAGCCTATCACTGTCCTGTTGCAGGCAGTTCATATCATCTTCACTGTTTGCCGCTTCTCCAGGTTTGGTGTCATCGGCATATTTTGAGATTCTGCTCTGTATTGCAAGATCCAAGTCAATTACCTGGAGCAAAAAAAGCAGTGTTTCTAGCACTGACCCTTGGGGAACACCACTGTCGACTATCCTCCAGTCTGACAAAGAACCATTTAATAAGACTCGCTGTTTTCTGTCCTTAAACCAATTTTCTATCCAATTGGACACTGACCCTCCTATACCACGAACCTCAATTTTGTTAACCGCCCTTTTATGTGGTACCTTGTCAAACGCTTCCTTAAAATCCATATAAACAACATCCACTGCATTCCCTTCATCAAGCTGCTCTGTTAGTTCATCAAAAAATGCAGCTAGATTAGTCAAGCATGAACTCCTATTTATAAATCCATGCTCACTCTCCTTAATTAACTCGAACCTCTCCAAGTGACTGTTGATTTTTTACCCTGATTACTCTTTCTAAAACCTTACCCACCGCTGCTGTTAATCTAACTAGCCTGTAGTTACCCGGACTGTCCTGACACCCTTTCTTGAATAAGGGTGTCGCATTTGCCACTGTTTAATCCTCTGGCACCTCCCCCGTATCCAGGGAAGATTGGAAGATTATAGCAAGCCCTTCCGTTATCTGCATCCGCATTTCCTTTCGCAACCTGGGATGTGAGCCATCCGGACCAGGTGATTCATCTTCCCTAAGCACAGCCAGCCTTTTTAGTACCTCCCTCTCCGAATTTGTACTCTCTCCATTGCCTCTACTTTCTTCACTTCAACTGATATTTTGTCAAATTCCACTTCCTTTGTGATCACTGATGCAAAGTACTCATTAAGTAGATTAATATTGCCCTGCAGCTCTAAGCTTATATTATCCTTTTTGTCCCTAATAGGCCCGACTCAACCTCTTACTACCCACTTATCAGTTACATGCTGCTCGAAGATTTTTGGGTTTCCTTTCATGTTGACTGCCAGTCTATTCTCATAGAAATAGAGAATAAGCAAATATAGAAGATGTAAGTATTTCCCATCCTTGATGAGGTGGAATATTTTATGTTGTGGGTGGTAATGTCTTGGCCCACGAGTGTGGTGGAAGCAGAGACAATCAATGATTTGAAAAGGAAATTGGATGGATACTTGAAGGAAAGAAACTTGCAGGAGGAAAGGGATCGAGCTGGTGAGTGGAACTGACTAGATTGCTCCGGGGAGAGCCAGCATGGACGTGATAGGCCAAATGACCACCTTCGATGTTGTAAATGACTCTGTGTTGTTTCTCAAATTCAATCCACTGGTGCTTGGTAAATAATTTCAATGTAAATTGTGCAACTGGAAAATCAGAACCAAGGCAAGGGACGCATAAGGAAGCGAAATTGCTGAAACCCGGGATTGAACCAGGGACCTTTAGATCTTCAGTCTAACGCTCTCCCAACTGAGCTATTTCAGCTCTCCTTTAACAGTGGCTTGGTGTCCTTGTTTTGGAAGAAAATACATACATTCAAGTTTTCCAAAAAATTAAAGAACACAACATGTGAGTAATATTCCCCATTGCTTTCTCAGTACTGATGGATTGTGAAGTGGGAGACAGCCAGAAGTGCCACTGAGCCGCACAGACCCCGAGCTGAGAATGAAATGAGATCAAATTCAATCTTTCATAGTGAGATGCTGCTGAGAGGTAAGAGTCCTGATTCAAAGCGAGACTTGCTCATTTCAAACACTCCCTGTACTCTCTGCTCATGAAGCCTTAAAAAAGGGAAAAACAGAATGGCACTCAAACTCACAACCCTGCCATTAAAAGTCTCATATTCGACTGACAGAACTGTCACTTCTACTCGGTCTCTTATTGGATGGATGCAACTCCAACGCAGGGATGGCATTCAAATCCTCCCATGGGTCCACATGTCAGACTGAGTTCCATGTTGTGGACTCAAGCAAAGGAAATCTGCTCACTTCCAAAACTATCAGCGAATTGAAGCTGATTACAATCAACATCATCGGAGGTCAGAACTACCTGGTGAAAGAAGACACCCTGAAGAAGGATCCACAATTATTCAAAGGCATCGACAAAGTGAAAAACAAGAAAATCGATGAGTCAATGCAAGCCAAAAAACAGAAACACTGAAGAATTCCATTCCATTCCAGTCCAGATGTTTTTGGAGTCAGGTCACAATTACAGCAACAACTTTATATTCCCACTTGGCTCTCTGTCCATTTAGTTAATTGCTATTTTGTCGACAAGCTCTTTGAATCCAGTTGTCTGGTCCTCAAGCCAGCTCCGCATGGAAGTCAATTCCACCTTCTGCAAGGCTGAAACCAATAGATAACCTTAATCTAAAAATGCCAGCAGACCAGGGCTCGTCGCGGATTTGAACCCAGTATCTCTCACATGTTAATTAACCATACTTCCTAAACGAGAATCATACCCCTAGACCAACGAGCCACTGATAGATGAGTCTTTATTAGCTGCTGTGGAATTTCACTGGAACCCCCCAGCCAATCATCCATTTTTTTTCAGATCAAAGCAACATCCTGCAAATGCTGAAATAAAAACAGAAAGTGCTGGAAATGTTCAGCAGCTCTGGCAGCATCTGTGCTGTGAGAAACACAGTTAACGTTTCTGGGCACTCACCTTTTGTTTCAGCCATCCTTTCAGACTGCTTCTGTCCATCCAATCTCACTTTCTATTCTATCCACATTCTAACCATTCACTACGTTACTACATTTTTCATGAATTCCTCATTTCTTTTATTAATGACAATTTTGTATTTCTGGCCTTTGCTTCAGACACCACCACAAGTGGAATCATGTCTCCATCTACCCAATCAAACCACTTCGCTGTCTCCTCACATTGCAATGTTTCTTTAACCCTGACAGACTGTGGAGTTTCTGCTGCTTGATTGCAGTTCTTCCTTCCCGCCACTAGATGTCACCTCACTCCAATACAGTGAAGTTTCCAAATCTGAGAGAGACACAACAGGAAATAATTGTTCACATTATAGTGAATGTGTGGGATTTAGAAATACTAGGAGTGGAGACGAGTTATTATTGCACTCTGCTATTACATCTTTTATAATGGACTCCAGCATTTTCCCCACGACTGATGTCAGGCTAACCAGTATATAATTCGCTGTTTTCTTTCTGCCTCTTTTTTTAAATAGTGGAGTTACATTAACTACCGTCCAATCCATTGGAACTGTTCCAGAGTCGATAGAATTTTGAAAAAAGACCAGAAATGCATCTGCTATTTCAAGGGCCACTTCCTTAAGTACTCTGGGATGTAGATTATCAGGCCCTGGGGATTTATCGGCCTTCAATCCCATCAATTTCCCAAACATTCCCAACTAATACTGATTTCATACAGTTCCTCCTTCTCACTAGACCCTATGTTCCCCAACATTTCTGGGAGATAATTTGTATCCTCCTTTGTGAAGACAGATCCAAAGTATGTATTTAATTGGTCTGTCACTTCTTGGTTCCCCATTATAAATTCCCCCGTTTCTGACTGGAAGGGACCCACATTTGTCTTCACTACTCTTTTTCTCTTCACATATCTACAGACGTTTTTACAGTCAATTTTGATGTTCTCTGCAAGCTTATTTCCACTTGTTAATCAATCCCTTTGTCCTCCTCTGCTAAATTCCAAACTGCTCACAATCTTCAGGTTTGCTGCTTGTTCTGGCCATTTTATATTTCTCCTCCTTGGATCTAATACTTTCCTTAATTTCTTTTGTAAGCTACAGTTGAGCCACCCTTCCTGTTTTACTTTTGCGCAGACAGGAATGAACAATTGTTGTAATTCATCCATGCGCTCTTTAAATGCTAGCCATTGCCTATCCACTGTCAACCCTTTAAGTAACGTTCCCCAATCTATCATAGCCAACTCCCGCCTCATACCTTCATAGTTTTCTTTGTTTAGATTCAGGACCCGAGTCTCGGAATCAACTCTCTCACTCTCCATCTTAATGAAGAATTTTATCATATTATGGGCGCACTTCCCCAAGGGACCCCACACAACAAGATTGTTAACTAATCCTTTCTCATTGCACAATACCCAGTCCAGGATGGCCTGTTCTCTGGAGGTGTTATACACCTCTATCAATTCTCCACTCAATCTCCTTTGAGAAAGGCAGAATAATCCTAGCTTTTCCAACCTAACCTTGTAACTAAAATCCCCCATCCCTGGATCCATTCTGGTAAATCGCCTCTGCGTCCTCTCAAGGACCCTCACATTCTTTCTAAAGTCTGCTGAGCAGAACTGGAAGCCACACTCCAATTGGGGCCTAACCAGAGTTTTATAATGGTTCAGCATAACTTCCCTGCTTTTGTACTCAATGCCTCTATTTATAAAGCCCAAGATCCCATATGCTTTGCGAACCACTCTCGCAATATGACTTGCCTCCTTCAAAGATTGATGCACATGAACCTCAAGTCCCTCTATTCCAGAACACTCTTTCGAACTGTGCCATTAAGTATATATTGCCTCTCCCTATTCCTTATGCCAAAATACATCACCTCACACTTGTCACTATTAAATTCCATCTGCCACCTGTCTGCCCATTCTGCTAGCCTATCACTGTCCTGTTGCAGGCAGTTCATATCATCTTCACTGTTTGCCGCTTCTCCAGGTTTGGTGTCATCGGCATATTTTGAGATTCTGCTCTGTATTGCAAGATCCAAGTCAATTACCTGGAGCAAAAAAAGCAGTGTTTCTAGCACTGACCCTTGGGGAACACCACTGTCGACTATCCTCCAGTCTGACAAAGAACCATTTAATAAGACTCGCTGTTTTCTGTCCTTAAACCAATTTTCTATCCAATTGGACACTGACCCTCCTATACCACGAACCTCAATTTTGTTAACCGCCCTTTTATGTGGTACCTTGTCAAACGCTTCCTTAAAATCCATATAAACAACATCCACTGCATTCCCTTCATCAAGCTGCTCTGTTAGTTCATCAAAAATGCAGCTAGATTAGTCAAGCATGAACTCCTATTTATAAATCCATGCTCACTCTCCTTAATTAACTCGAACCTCTCCAAGTGACTGTTGATTTTTTACCCTGATTACTCTTTCTAAAACCTTACCCACCGCTGCTGTTAATCTAACTAGCCTGTAGTTACCCGGACTGTCCTTACACCCTTTCTTGAATAAGGGTGTCGCATTTGCCACTGTTTAATCCTCTGGCACCTCCCCCGTATCCAGGGAAGATTGGAAGATTATAGCAAGCCCTTCCGTTATCTGCATCCGCATTTCCTTTCGCAACCTGGGATGTGAGCCATCCGGACCAGGTGATTTATCTTCCCTAAGCACAGCCAGCCTTTTTAGTACCTCCCTCTCCGAATTTGTACTCTCTCCATTGCCTCTACTTTCTTCACTTCAACTGATATTTTGTCAAATTCCACTTCCTTTGTGATCACTGATGCAAAGTACTCATTAAGTAGATTAATATTGCCCTGCAGCTCTAAGCTTATATTATCCTTTTTGTCCCTAATAGGCCCGACTCAACCTCTTACTACCCACTTATCAGTTACATGCTGCTCGAAGATTTTTGGGTTTCCTTTCATGTTGACTGCCAGTCTATTCTCATAGAAATAGAGAATAAGCAAATATAGAAGATGTAAGTATTTCCCATCCTTGATGAGGTGGAATATTTTATGTTGTGGGTGGTAATGTCTTGGCCCACGAGTGTGGTGGAAGCAGAGACAATCAATGATTTGAAAAGGAAATTGGATGGATACTTGAAGGAAAGAAACTTGCAGGAGGAAAGGGATCGAGCTGGTGAGTGGAACTGACTAGATTGCTCCGGGGAGAGCCGGCATGGACGTGATAGGCCAAAAGGCCACCTTCGATGTTGTAAATGACTCTGTGTTGTTTCTCAAATTCAATCCACTGGTGCTTGGTAAATAATTTCAATGTAAATTGTGCAACTGGAAAATCAGAACCAAGGCAAGGGACGCATAAGGAAGCGAAATTGCTGAAACCCGGGATTGAACCAGGGACCTTTAGATCTTCAGTCTAACGCTCTCCCAACTGAGCTATTTCAGCTCTCCATTAACAGTGGCTTGGTGTCCTTGTTTTGGAAGAAAATACATACATTCAAGTTTTCCAAAAACTTAAAGAACACAACATGTGAGTAATATTCCCCATTGCTTTCTCAGTACTGATGGATTGTGAAGTGGGAGACAGCCAGAAGTGCCACTGAGCCGCACAGACCCCGAGCTGAGAATGAAATGAGATCAAATTCAATCTTTCATAGTGAGATGCTGCTGAGAGGTAAGAGTCCTGAATCAAAGCGAGACTTGCTCATTTCAAACACTCCCTGTACTCTCTGCTCATGAAGCCTTAAAAAAGGGAAAAACAGAATGGCACTCAAACTCACAACCCTGCCATTAAAAGTCTCATATTCGACTGACAGAACTGTCACTTCTACTCGGTCTCTTATTGGATGGATGCAACTCCAACGCAGGGATGGCATTCAAATCCTCCCATGGGTCCACATGTCAGACTGAGTTCCATGTTGTAGACTCAAGCAAAGGAAATCTGCTCACTTCCAAAACTATCAGCGAATTGAAGCTGATTACAATCAACATCATCGGAGGTCAGAACTACCTGGTGAAAGAAGACACCCTGAAGAAGGATCCACAATTATTCAAAGGCATCGACAAAGTGAAAAACAAGAAAATCGATGAGTCAATGCAAGCCAAAAAACAGAAACACTGAAGAATTCCATTCCATTCCAGTCCAGATGTTTTTGGAGTCAGGTCACAATTACAGCAACAACTTTATATTCCCACTTGGCTCTCTGTCCATTTAGTTAATTGCTATTTTGTCGACAAGCTCTTTGAATCCAGTTGTCTGGTCCTCAAGCCAGCTCCGCATGGAAGTCAATTCCACCTTCTGCAAGGCTGAAACCAATAGATAACCTTAATCTAAAAATGCCAGCAGACCAGGGCTCGTCGCGGATTTGAACCCAGTATCTCTCACATGTTAATTAACCATACTTCCTAAACGAGAATCATACCCCTAGACCAACGAGCCACTGACAGATGAATCTTTATTAGCTGCTGTGGAATTTCACTGGAACCCCCCTGCCAATCATCCATTTTTTTTCAGATCAAAGCAACATCCTGCAAATGCTGAAATAAAAACAGAAAGTGCTGGAAATGTTCAGCAGCTCTGGCAGCATCTGTGCTGTGAGAAACACAGTTAACGTTTCTGGGCACTCACCTTTTGTTTCAGCCATCCTTTCAGACTGCTTCTGTCCATCCAATCTCACTTTCTATTCTATCCACATTCTAACCATTCACTACGTTACTACATTTTTCATGAATTCCTCATTTCTTTTATTAATGACAATTTTGTATTTCTGGCCTTTGCTTCAGACACCACCACAAGTGGAATCATGTCTCCATCTACCCAATCAAACCACTTCGCTGTCTCCTCACATTGCAATGTTTCTTTAACCCTGACAGACTGTGGAGTTTCTGCTGCTTGATTGCAGTTCTTCCTTCACGCCACTAGATGTCACCTCACTCCAATACAGTGAAGTTTCCAAATCTGAGAGAGACACAACAGGAAATAATTGTTCACATTATAGTGAATGTGTGGGATTTAGAAATACTAGGAGTGGAGACGAGTTATTATTGCACTCTGCTATTACATCTTTTATAATGGACTCCAGCATTTTCCCCACGACTGATGTCAGGCTAACCAGTATATAATTCGCTGTTTTCTTTCTGCCTCTTTTTTTAAATAGTGGAGTTACATTAACTACCGTCCAATCCATTGGAACTGTTCCAGAGTCGATAGAATTTTGAAAAAAGACCAGAAATGCATCTGCTATTTCAAGGGCCACTTCCTTAAGTACTCTGGGATGTAGATTATCAGGCCCTGGGGATTTATCGGCCTTCAATCCCATCAATTTCCCAAACATTCCCAACTAATACTGATTTCATACAGTTCCTCCTTCTCACTAGACCCTATGTTCCCCAACATTTCTGGGAGATAATTTGTATCCTCCTTTGTGAAGACAGATCCAAAGTATGTATTTAATTGGTCTGTCACTTCTTGGTTCCCCATTATAAATTCCCCCGTTTCTGACTGGAAGGGACCCACATTTGTCTTCACTACTCTTTTTCTCTTCACATATCTACAGAAGTTTTTACAGTCAATTTTGATGTTCTCTGCAAGCTCATTTCCACTTGTTAATCAATCCCTTTGTCCTCCTCTGCTAAATTCCAAACTGCTCACAATCTTCAGGTTTGCTGCTTGTTCTGGCCATTTTATATTTCTCCTCCTTGGATCTAATACTTTCCTTAATTTCTTTTGTAAGCTACAGTTGAGCCACCCTTCCTGTTTTACTTTTGCGCAGACAGGAATGAACAATTGTTGTAATTCATCCATGCGCTCTTTAAATGCTAGCCATTGCCTATCCACTGTCAACCCTTTAAGTAACGTTCCCCAATCTATCATAGCCAACTCCCGCCTCATACCTTCATAGTTTTCTTTGTTTAGATTCAGGACCCGAGTCTCGGAATCAACTCTCTCACTCTCCATCTTAATGAAGAATTTTATCATATTATGGGCGCACTTCCCCAAGGGACCCCACACAACAAGATTGTTAACTAATCCTTTCTCATTGCACAATACCCAGTCCAGGATGGCCTGTTCTCTGGAGGTGTTATACACCTCTATCAATTCTCCACTCAATCTTCTTTGAGAAAGGCAGAATAATCCTAGCTTTTCCAACCTAACCTTGTAACTAAAATCCCCCATCCCTGGATCCATTCTGGTAAATCGCCTCTGCGTCCTCTCAAGGACCCTCACATTCTTTCTAAAGTCTGCTGAGCAGAACTGGAAGCCACACTCCAATTGGGGCCTAACCAGAGTTTTATAATGGTTCAGCATAACTTCCCTGCTTTTGTACTCAATGCCTCTATTTATAAAGCCCAAGATCCCATATGCTTTGCGAACCACTCTCGCAATATGACTTGCCTCCTTCAAAGATTGATGCACATGAACCTCAAGTCCCTCTATTCCAGAACACTCTTTCGAACTGTGCCATTAAGTATATATTGCCTCTCCCTATTCCTTATGCCAAAATACATCACCTCACACTTGTCACTATTAAATTCCATCTGCCACCTGTCTGCCCATTCTGCTAGCCTATCACTGTCCTGTTGCAGGCAGTTCATATCATCTTCACTGTTTGCCGCTTCTCCAGGTTTGGTGTCATCGGCATATTTTGAGATTCTACTCTGTATTCCAAGATCCAAGTCAATTACCTTGAGCAAAAAAAGCAGTGGTTCTAGCACTGACCCTTGGGGAACACCACTGTCGACTATCCTCCAGTCTGACAAAGAACCATTTAATAAGACTCGCTGTTTTCTGTCCTTAAACCAATTTTCTATCCAATTGGACACTGACCCTCCTATACCACGAACCTCAATTTTGTTAACCGCCCTTTTATGTGGTACCTTGTCAAACGCTTCCTTAAAATCCATATAAACAACATCCACTGCATTCCCTTCATCAAGCTGCTCTGTTAGTTCATCAAAAAATGCAGCTAGATTAGTCAAGCATGAACTCCTATTTATAAATCCATGCTCACTCTCCTTAATTAACTCGAACCTCTCCAAGTGACTGTTGATTTTTTACCCTGATTACTCTTTCTAAAACCTTACCCACCGCTGCTGTTAATCTAACTAGCCTGTAGTTACCCGGACTGTCCTTACACCCTTTCTTGAATAAGGGTGTCGCATTTGCCACTGTTTAATCCTCTGGCACCTCCCCCGTATCCAGGGAAGATTGGAGGATTATAGCAAGCCCTTCCGTTATCTGCATCCGCATTTCCTTTCGCATCCTGGGATGTGAGCCATCCGGACCAGGTGATTTATCTTCCCTAAGCACAGCCAGCCTTTTTAGTACCTCCCTCTCCGAATTTGTACTCTCTCCATTGCCTCTACTTTCTTCACTTCAACTGATATTTTGTCAAATTCCACTTCCTTAGTGATCACTGATGCAAAGTACTCATTACGTAGATTAACATTGCCCTGCACCTCTAAGCATATATTATCCTTTTTGTCCCTAATAGGCCCGACTCAACCTCTTACTACCCACTTATCATTTACATGCTGCTCGAAGATTTTTGGGTTTCCTTTCATGTTGACTGCCAGTCTATTCTCACAGAAATAGAGAATAAGCAAATATAGAAGATGTAAGTATTTCCCATCCTTGATGAGGTGGAATATTTTATGTTGTGGGTGGTAATGTCTTGGCCCACGAGTGTGGTGGAAGCAGAGACAATCAATGATTTGAAAAGGAAATTGGATGGATACTTGAAGGAAAGAAACTTGCAGGAGGAAAGGGATCGAGCTGGTGAGTGGAACTGACTAGTTTGCTCCGGGGAGAGCCAGCATGGACGTGATAGGCCAAATGACCACCTTCGATGTTGTAAATGACTCTGTGTTGTTTCTCAAATTCAATCCACTGGTGCTTGGGAAATCATCTCAAAGTAAATTGTGCAACTGGAAAATCAGAACCAAGGCAAGGGACGCAAAATGAAGCGAAATTGCTGAAACCCGGGATTGAACCTTTAGATCTTCAGTCCAACGCTCTCCCAAGTGAGCTATTTCAGCCCTACATTAACAACGGCTTGGTGTCCTTGTTTTGGAAGAAAATACATACATTCAAGTTTTCCAAAAAATTAAAGAACACAACATGTGAGTAATATTCCCCATTGCTTTCTCAGTACTGATGGATTGTGAAGCGGGAGACAGCCAGAAGTGCCAATGAGCCGCACAGACCCTGAGCTGAGAATGAAATGAGATCAAATTCAATCTTTCATAGTGAGATGCTGCAGAGAGGTAAGAGTCCTGAATCAAAGCGAGATTTGCTCATTTCAAACACTCCCTGTACTCTCTGCTCATGAAGCCTTATAAAAGGGAAAAACAGAATGGCACTCAAACTCACAACCCTGCCATTAAAAGTCTCATATTCGACTGACAGAACTGTCACTTCTACTCGGTCTCTTATTGGATGGATGCAACTCCAACGCAGGGGTGGCATTCAAATCCTCCCATGGGTCCACATGTCAGACTGAGTTCCATGTTGTAGACTCAAGCAAAGGAAATCTGCTCACTTCCAAAACTATCAGCGAATTGAAGCTGATTACAATCAACATCATCAGAGGTCAGAACTACCTGGTGAAAGAAGACACTCTGAAGAACGATCCACAATTATTCAAAGGCATCGACAAAGTGAAAAACAAGAAAATCGATGAGTCAATGCAAGCCAAACAACAGAAACACTGAAGAATTCCATTCCATTCCAGTCCAGAACCTAGTCCTGTTGTTTTTGGAGTCAGGTCACAATTACAGCAACAACTTTATATTCCCACTTGGCTATCTGTACATTTAGTTAATTGCAATTTTGTCGACAAGCTCTTTGAATCCAGTTGTCTGGTCCTCAAGCCAGCTCCGTATGGAAGTCAATTCCACCTTCTGCAAGGTTGAAACCATAGATAACCTTAATCTAAAAATGCCAGCAGACCAGGGCTCGTCCGGCACTTGAACCCAGGATCTCTCACCTGTTAATTAAACATACTCCCAAAGCGAGAATCATACCCCTAGACCAACGAGCCACTGACAGGTCAGGCTTTATTAGCTGCTGTGAAATTTCACTGGAACCCCCCAGCCAATCATCCATTTTTTTTCAGATCAAAGCAACATCCTGCAAATGCTGAAATAAAAACAGAAAGTGCTGGAAATGTTCAGCAGCTCTGGCAGCATCTGTGCTGTGAGAAACACAGTTAACGTTTCAGGGCACTCACCTTTTGTTTCAGCCATCCTTTCAGACTGCTTCTGTCCATCCAATCTCACTTTCTATTCTATCCACATTCTAACCATTCACTTCGTTGCTACATTTTTCATGAATTCCTCATTTCTTTTATTAATGACAATTTTGTATTTCTGGCCTTTGCTTCAGACACCACCACAAGTGGAATCATGTCTCCATCTACCCAATCAAACCACTTCGCTGTATCCTCACATTGCAATGTTTCTTTAACCCTGACAGACTGTGGAGTTTCTGCTGCTTGATTGCAGTTCTTGCTTCCCGCCACTAGATGTCACCTCACTCCAATACAGTGAAGTTTACAAATCTGAGAGAGACACAACAGGAAATAATTGTTCACATTATAGTGAATGTGTGGGATTTAGAAATACTAGGAGTGGAGACGAGTTATTATTGCACTCTGCTATTACATCTTTTATAATGGACTCCAGCATTTTCCCCACGACAGATGTCAGGCTAACCGGTATATAATTCGCTGTTTTCTTTCTGCCTCTTTTTTTAAATGGTGGAGTTACATTAACTACCGTCCAATCCATTGGAACTGTTCCAGAGTCGATAGAATTTTGAAAAAAGACCAGAAATGCATCTGCTATTTCAAGGGCCACTTCCTTAAGTACTCTGGGATGTAGATTATCAGGCCCTGGGGATTTATCGGCCTTCAATCCCATCAATTTCCCAAACATTCCCTACTAATACAGATTTCATACAGTTCCTCCTTCTCATTAGACCCAATGTTCCCCAACATTTCTGGGAGGTAATTTGTATCGTCCTTTGTGAAGACAGAACCAAAGTATGTATTTAATTGGTCTGCCATTTCTTTGTTCCCCATTATAAATTCCCCCGTTTCTGACTGTAAGGGACCCACATTTGTCTTCACTAAACTTTTTCTGTACACATATCTATAGAAGCTTTTACAGTCAGTTTTTATGTTCTCTGCTAGCTTACTCTCATACTCTATTTCCCCCTTCTTAATCAATCCTTTTGTCCTCCTCTGCTAAATTCCAAACTGCTCACAATCTTCAGGTTTGCTGCTTGTTCTGACCATTTTATATTTCTCCTCCTTGGATCTAATACTTTCCTTAATTTCTTTTGTCAGCCACAGTTGAGCCACCCTCCCTGTTTTACTTTTGCACAGACAGGAATGAACAATTGTTGTAATTCATCCATGCGCTCTTTAAATGCTAGCCATTGCCTATCCACTGTCAACCCTTTAAGTAACGTTCCCCAATCTATCATCGCCAACACCCGCCTCATACCTTCATAGTTTCCTTTGTTTAGATTCAGGACCCTAGTCTCGGAATCAACTCTCTCACTCTCCATCTTAATGAAGAATGTTATCATATTATGGGCGCACTTCCCCAAGGGACCCCACACAACAAGATTGTTAACTAATCCTTTCTCATGACACAATACCCAGTCCAGGATGGCCTGTTCTCTAGAGGTGTTATACACCTCTATCAATTCTCCACTCAATCTCCTTTGATATAGGCAGAATAATCCTAGCTTTTCCAACCTAACCTTGTAACTAAAATCTCCCATCCCTGGATCCATTCTGGTAAATCGCCTCTGCATCCTCTCAAGGACTCTCACATTCTTTCTAAAGTCTGCTGAGCAGAACTGGAAGCAACACTCCAATTGGGGCCTAACCAGAGTTTTATAATGGTTCAGCATAACTTCCCTGCTTTTGTACTCAATGCCTCTATTTATAAAGCCCAAGATCCCATATGCTTTGCTAACCACTCTCGCAATATGTCTTGCCACCTTCAAAGATCGGTGCACATGAACCCCAAGTCCCTCTATTCCAGCACACTCTTTAGAACTGTGCCATTAAGTATATATTGCCTCTCCCTATTCTTTATGCCAAAATACATCACCTCACACTTGTCACTATTAAATTCCATCTGCCACCTGTCTGCCCATTCTGCTAGCCTATCACTGTCCTGTTGCAGGCAGTTCATATCATCCTCACTGTTTGCCACTCCTCCAAGTTTGGTGTCATCGGCATATTTTGAGATTCTACTCTGTATTCCAAGATCCAAGTCACTTACCTTCAGCAAAAAAAGCAGTGGTTCTCGCACTGACCCTTGGGGAACACCACTGTCGACTATCCTCCGGTCTGACCAAGAACCATTTAATATGACTCGCTGTTTTCAGTCTTTAAAACAATTTACTATCCAAATGGACACTGACCCTCCTAATCCATGAACCCCAATTTTGTTAACCACCCTTTTATGTGGTACTTCATAAAATGCTTTCGTAATATCCATATAAACAACATCCACTGCATTCCCTTCATCGGTATTCTCAGATAGTTTATCAACAAATGCAGTTAGATTCGTCAAGCATGAACTCCCATTGATAAATCCATGCCCACTCTCCTGAATTCACTCAAACCTCTCCAAATGACTTGATTTCTTCCCCTGAGCTGTTGATCTCATGCTGATAGCAAGCTCACCATGGAGCATGTATTTGGCAATGTGACCGTCATCCATTTGGCCCAGTCAACAGAGTCACCGCTGACTCAAGAGGGCAAACATGCTGCGGATCCCTGCACGCTGGTGTACTTCCGCATTCGGCACTCTGTCCTGCCAGGAGATGCCCAGTATCCATCTGAGGCAGTGGAGGTGGAAGCTGTTCAGCCGCTTTTTTTGGCTTGTAAAAGTTGTTGATGCTTCTCTACTATAAAGGAGGGTGCTGAGAACACAAGCCTGGGACACGTGGAGCTTTGTATTTTCGGTCAGTTTGCTGTCGGTTCACACTTGTCTTCTCAACTTTGACATGACAGCTGCAGCATTGGTAATCCTGGTGCTGATTTCAGCATCAAGGGCCAGATTGCTGGTGATTGTTGATTGAAGGTATGTGAAGCTGTTGACAACCTGCAAAGTTAGGTTGTCGATGTTGATGGAAAGTGGAGTCTCTACGTCCTGGCCCGTAACTTTCATCTTCCTGATGCTGATTGTCAGTCCAAACTCTTTGCAGGCCAGGGAGAACCGATCTACAAGCTGCTATGACTGAACTTCATTATGGGATGTCAGCACAGCATCATCAGCAAATAGCAACTCACAGACTAGGAATTTACCCACTTTGGTCTTGGCGCACAGTCTTGCCAAGTTGAACAGCTTGTCGTCAGCTCTGATGTGCAGGTGAACACCTATATCTGAGTAATTGAAAGTGTACAATAGCAGCATGGAGAAGTATATGTCAATTATAAAGGATGTGATAACTGGACAGTTCGAAAATGATGACATGATTGGGCAGAGTCAACATAGATTTATGAAAAGGAAAACAGGTTTGAAAAACCTGTTGAGATTTTTGAGGATGTTACCTATAGAACAGATAAAGGAGAACCAGTGGATGTGTGGTATTTGTATTTTCCTTTGGTAAGGTCCCACACAGGAGGTGAGTAAACAAAATTAGAGCACATAGGCTTGGGGATAATATACTGATATGGATTGAGAATTGGTTAACAGACCGAAAACAGAGAGCAGGAATAACGGGTCCTTCTCGGGATGGCAGGCTGTTACTATTGGGGTACTGCAAGGATCAGTGTTGGAGCCACAGCTGTTAACAACCTATATAAATGATTTGGATGTGGGGATTAAATGTAATATTTCCAAGTTTGCAGATGACACAAAGCTCGGTGAAGTGTGAGTTGTGAGGAGGATGCAGAGAGGCTTCCAGGGGACCTGGAGAGGCTAAGTGAATGGGCAAGAACATGGAATATAATGTGAATTAGTGTGAAGTTATTCACTTTGTTAGAATAAACAGAAAGACAGAGTATTTCTTAAATGGTAAGAGGTTGGGAAGTGTCGATGTCCAAAGGGACCTGGGTGTCCTTGTTCCTGAGACACTAAAAGCTCTTGTGCAGGTGCAGCAATCAATTAGGAAGGCAAATGGTATGTTGTACCCACACGAGGGGTCATGAGTACAGGAGTAAAGATGTCTTGCTGCAATTGTCTAGAGCCTTGGTGAATCCGCACTGGAGTATTGTGTACAGTTTAGTCTCCTCATCTGATGAAGGATACACTTGCCATAGAGGGGGTGAAACAGAGGGTCAACAGACTAATCTTTTTTTTGCATTTATTTCATTTCATCTCAGTTTGTTCAGTTTGCTTACCTACTGTTTTTTTCAGGTTTGTACTTCCTGCTGTTCAATATTCAGTCCATTAACACCTAATCTGTACGAATGCTTTGTCTTTCAACACACCATTAACATATTGTTTACCTTTGCTGCATGACCTTTTGGTCAGCTATGTGGCCTTGTCCAATCTACACCTTCTCCTTTGTTATCTCTTGCCCCACCCCCACCCCACTTGCTTATCACCTGTGACTTTTCTAATATATGTCAGTTCCAAAGATGGGTCACTGACCTGAAACGTTAACTCTGCTTCTCTTTTCACAGATGCTGCCAGACCTGCTGAGTGGTACCAGCATTTCTTGTTTTTATGTCACCAGACTAATCCCTGGGATGGTGGGATTGTCTTATGAGGAAACTGGGCCTGTATTCCTTAAAGTTTCGAAGAATGAGAGGTGATCTGATTGAAACTGACAACATTCTTACAGGGCGTGACAGTGTGGATGTAGACAGGATGTTTGCCCTGGTTGGTGAGTCTAAAACCAAAGGACATCGTCTCAGAATAAGGAGTAGGCCATTTAAAACTGAGATGGGTGGAATTTCTTCACTCAGACGGTGGTGAATCATTGGAATACTGTGCCCCAGAGGGCTGTGGCAGCTCAATCATTGAGCATGTTCAAGACAGAAATTGATAGAAATCTTGATACTCATGACATCAAGGGATATGGGGATAGCATGGGAAAGGGGCTTTGAGGTAGGTGATCAACCATAATCGAATTGAATGACAGAGCAGGCTCGACGGGCTGAATAGCTTACTCCTATGTTCCTCTGTTCCTAAGAGAGTTGGCGCCAGCACGCAGCCCTGCTTTACCCCACTGCTGATCTTGAAAGCGTCTGATGTTGCTCCATTGTAACTGATGGAACTGTGCATGTTCTCGTGGAAAGAAGAGATGATGCCCAAGAGGTCAGGAGGGCAGCCTGTGTTCCATTGCAGTTTGAAGAGGCCGTCTCTGCTGACAAGATCAAAGGCCTTAGTGATGTCAATAAAAATGTGTGAGGTTCTGTGGCGCAATGGATAGCGTGTTGGACTTCTAAATAATGATTAAGACGATATTCAAATGTTGTGGGTTCAAATCCCACCAGAGTCAGATTTTGGACCAGAAACAGAGGAGCACAACAGAACAACAAATGAAGAAATGCGCCAAAAGCACAGACTCGGAGACAGAGCGAGAGAGAGAGGAGCAGAGCAGGGGGAAAAAAAATCGAGGAGTGACGTCACAATGGAGAATGAGAGCAGGGAAACAGAGAGCCGCTGGGGTGAGGATACAGGATTTGGTTCTTTCTTCGGTGCAGTGGAAGGAGCTGTTTGGTGAGGATCTGGTCAGCTGTGACATCCAGGTAGTTGATTGGTTTGGAAGAACCGACCTGCTTGATGCACATCTGGTAAGTGATTAAGATCCATTTTAGTCCTAACGTTTAAAATAGTAAACAAACTAGTGGTAAGTTTAATAAAATATGCAATAAAATGAATAATTGAATAAAATATTTAAGTAGTTAATTGAAACACGTTAAGGATGACAGGACAGGTGATGTGTCACAGCTGCAGCATGTGGGAGTTCCTGGATGCCAGTGTGATCCAGGGCAAACACGTCTGCAGTAAGTGTTTGCGGCTCAAAGAGGGAGAAAAAAGGAATGTAGTGATAGTAGGGGACAGTATAGTAAGGTGGATTGACTCTGTTCTCTGCAGCAAAAGCAAGAGTCCAGACGGCTGTGTTGCCTGCCGGTGCCAGGATTCAGGACATCTGCTCAGGGCTGGAGCGAAACATACAATGGGAGGGGGAGGATCCAGTCGTCGTGGTCCATGTCGGTACCAAAGACATAGGCAGGACAAGGATAGAGGTTCTGCAAAGTCAGTATGAGGAACTAGGCACCAAATTAAGAAGCAGAACCTCAAAGTTAATCATCTCTGGATTATTACCTGAGCCATGTGCAAATTGGCATAGGACAAATAAGATTAGAGAAAGTAATGTGCGGCTGAAAGACTGGTGTGGTAGTAGTGGGTTCTGGTTCGTGGGGCATTGGCACCAGTACTGGGGAAAGAGGTGGCTGTACCGTTGGGACTGTCTACACCTGAACCATGCTGGTGCCGGTGTTCTAGCGAGCCACATAAGGAGGGAAGTAGAGACGGTTTTAAACTGAATAGTGGGGGCAAGGGATCAAATTTGGGAAGATATGGTGAATCAAGGAGGAGAGACAAGGCAAGAGAGAAAGGTATAAATATGGGAAATGATAAACAGACTGTGACAGGAAGGGACAGAATGTACAAATCTAAGAGTAAATCGACAGATAAGGCTAGAGGTGACAAAAATAATAAAAGGACAAAACTAAATGCTCTGTATCTGAATGCATGGAGCATTTGAAACAAAACAGATGAACTGGGAGCACAAATAGAATAAATAAGTACGATCTGATAGTCATTACAGAGACATGGCTGCAGGGCGACATAGATTGGGATGTGAATATTGGAGGTGACATGGCATTTTGGAAGGACAGGAAGATAGGAAAAGGTGGCGGGGTAGCTCTGTTAATTAATGATGGTATTAGCGTAATAGAGAGGGATGACCTGAGTTCTGGAGTTCAGGATGCAGAAGCAGTTTGAGTACAAATGAGAAATCATAAAGGCAAGAAGTCACTTGTGGGAGTGGTGTACAGGCCACCTAACATTAACCACACTGTCGGATGGGATATCAAGGAAGAAATAATGGCAGCTTGTCAGAAAGGTACTGTGATAATTATGGGGGATTTTAATCTACATAAAAATTGGAAAATTCAGATGGGCAGAGGTAGTTTAGATGAGGAATACATAGAATGTTTTGGGGATAATTTCTTGGAACATTACATTCTGGAGCCAACCAGAGAGCAGGCTATACTGGACCTGGCATTGTGCAACGAGATAGGATTAATTAATGACCTCATAGTTAAGGTGCCCGTAGGTAGTAGCGATTATAATATGATTGAATTTTACATTCAGTTTGAGGGAGAGGAGAGTGGGTCCCAGACTAGTATTTTAAATTTAAATAAGGGCAATTATAAGGTCATGAAAGCAGAGCTAGCTAAAGTGAACTGGCAAATTAGGTTAAGGGATAAGTCAATAGAGATGCAGTGGCAGACATTTAAGGGGATATTTCAGAATACACAGAATAGATACATTTCAACGAGAAAGAAAAGTTCCAAAGGTGGGACTCACCATCCATGGTTCACGAAAACAGTTAAAGATACTATCAAACTTAAAGAAAAAGCCTATAATTGTGCAAAGATGGGAGGCAGGTCAGAAGATTGGACAGAATATAAAACAAACAGCAAAGAATGACTAACAGATTGATAAGGAAGGTAAAATTAGAGTATGAGAGAAAGCTCGCAAGAAATTTCAAGACAACTAGTAAGAGTTTCGATAGATATTTTAAAAAGAAAAGAGTTAACAAAGCGACTGTTGGTCCAACAGAAAGTGTGTCTGGGGAATTAATAATGGATAATTAAGAGATGACAGATGAATTGAACAGATACTTTGCATCGGTCTTCACTATTGAGGATACAAATACCATCCCAGTATTAGCCGTATATCAGGAAATTGAAGGGATGGAGGAACTCAAGAAAATTACAATCACCAGGGAAGTGGTACTAAACAAATTGTTGGAGCTGCGGGTTGACAAGTCGCCAGGTCCTGAATTGGCTAGTGAGATAGTTGATGCGCTGGTTTTAATATTCCAAAATTCCCTCGATTCGAGAAGGTTCCGTTAGATTGGAAAAGAGTGAATGTAACTCATTTATTCAAAAAGGGAGGGAGACAGAAAGCAGGAAACGACAGGCCAGTTAGCTTAACATTTGTCTGAGGGAAAATGTTTGGAGCTATTACAGAGGATGTTATAGCAGGGCATTTAGAAAAAATTAAGGTAATCAGGCAGAGTCAACATGGTTTTTTGAAAGGGAAATCATGTTTAACCAATTTATTGGAGTTCTTTGAGGGAGTTACATGTGCTGTGGATAAAGGGGAACCAGTGGATGTATTGTATTTCGATTTCCAGAAGGATAAGGTGCCATATCAAAGGTTATTGCAGAAAATAAAAGCTCATGGTGTCGGGGGTAACATATTGGCATGGATAGAAGATTGGCTAGCTGACAGGAAACAGAGAGTCAGCATAAATGGGTCACTTTCTGGTTGGCAAGAAGTAATGAGTGGTGTGCCACAGGGATCTGTGCTGGGGCCTCAACTTTTTACAATTTATATAAATGACTTAGATGAAGGGACCGAAGGTATTGTTGCTAAATTTGCTGATCACAAAGATAGGTAGGAAAGTAGGTTGTGAAGAGGACATAAGGGGGCTACAAAGGGATATAGATAGGTTAAGTGATTGGGCAAAGACCTGGCAAATGGAGTATAATGTGGGAAAGTCGGAAATTGTCCACTATGGCAGGAAGAATAAAAAAGCATATTATCTAAATGGTGAGAGATTGCAGAGCTCTGAGATGCAGAGGGATCTGGGTGTCCGAGGGCATGAATTGCAAAAGGTTAGTATGCAGGTCCAGCACGTAATTAGGAAAGCTATCGAATGTTATCATTTATCACCATGGGAATTGAATACAATAGTAGGGAGGTTATGCTTCAGCTATACAAGACATTGGTGAGACCTCTTCTGCAGTACTGAGTACTGTACTGGTCTCCTTATTTGCGGAAGGATGTAAATGCATTGGAGGTAGTACAGAGAAAGTTTACGAGACTAATATATGGAATGGGTGGGCTGTCTTACGAGGAAAGATTGGACAAGCTGGGCTTGTCTCCGTCAGAGTTTAGAAGAGAAAGAGGCGACATGATTTGTTATTTAATTTATTAATTAACAAATTAGCTATCCTCCAGTCTTCCGGTACCTCACCCGTGGGTAACGATGATACAAAAATCTCTGCCAGCGCCCCAGCAATCTCCTCCCTTGCTTCCCATAGCATCCTAGGATACATCTGATCAGGCCCTGGGGATTTATCCACCTTAATGCGCTTCAAAACCTCCAACACCTCCTCCTTTGTAATGTTGATATGCTGCAGGATATCGCTGTTCCCTCCCTTGAACTCACTAGCTTCCATGACCTTCTCCACGGTAAATACAGACGAGAAATATTCATTTAAGACCTCGCCCATTTCGCGTGGCTTCACACATAGATTGCCACACTCTCCCTAGACCTACACTCTCCCTAGCTACCCTTTTACTCTTAATACACTTATAGAATCTTTTAGGATTCTCCTTTATCTTATCTGCCAGGGAAATCTCATGGCCCATTTTCGCCCTCCTAATTTCCTTCTTAAGTATACTCCTATATCCCCTATACTTCTCGAGGGACTCGCTCGATCCCAGCTGCCTATACCTGACGTATGCCTCCTTCTTTGTCCTGACCAGACCCTCAATATCCCTCGTCAACCAAGGTTCCCTAAACTTGCCAGCCTTGCCCTTCCATCGAACAGGAACATGCTGGCCCTGAACTCTTCCTATCTCACTTTTAAAGGCCTCCCACTTGCCAGACGTCCCTTTACCTGTAAACAGCCTCTCCCATTCAACTTTTGAGAGTTCCTGTCTGATGCCATGGAAATTAGCCTTCCCCCAATTTAGGACTTCAACCTGAGGACCAGTCCTATTCTTTTTCATAACTATCTTGAAGCTAATAGAGTTATGGTCACTGGTCCCAAAGTGCTCCCCCACTGCCATATCAACCACCTGCCCATTCTCATTTCCTAAGAGGAGATCGAGTGTAGCCCCTTCTCTAGTCGGGCCATCCACGTACTGCTTCAGAAAACTATCCTGGACTCACTTAACAAATTCTTCCCCATCTGATCCCTTAGCACTAAGGCAGTCCCAGTCAATATTAGGGCAGTTAAAATCACCTACTATTACAACCCTATAATTCCTATACCTATCTGTGATTTCCCTACATATATGCTCCTCCACTTCCCTCTGACTGTTGGGGGGCCTATAGTATAATCCCATCAAAGGGATCACCCTTTTATTATTTCTAAGTTCTACCAGTATGGCCTCACTGGGCATTCACCCCGGGATATCCTCTCTAAGTACTGCCGTGATGCCCTCCCTAATCAATAGTGCAACTCCCCCTCCTCTCTTACCTCCACCTCTGTCACGCCGGAAGGATCGGTACCGCGGAACATTGAGCTGCCAGTCCTGCCCATCCCTCAACCACGTTTCCGTAATAGCTACAATACCACAATCCCATGTACCGATCCATGCTCTGAGTTCATCTGCCTTACCTGTAAGGATACTTGCATTAAAGTAAATGCAGTTTAGCCCACCAGACCTTCCACGCTCCCTGTCCTGCCCCTGCCTGGCCTGCCTACTGGACTTGCTTGCTTTAACCTCTCCATTTGCCTCAACTATCTCATCGGAGAGACTACTACTTTGGGTCCCAACCCCGCTGCAAGACTAGTTTAAACCCTCCAGTCTATTACTATAAAATCTCCCTCCAAGGATATTGGTCCCCTTCCAGTTCAGATGCAACCCGTCCCCCTTGTACAGGTCACCTCTGCACCAGAAGAGATCCCAATGATCCAAGTACCTGAAGCCCTCCCGCCTTCGCCAGTCTTCAGCAACGCATTCATTTGCCTAATCCTCCTATTCCTACCCGCACTAGCACGTGTCACAGGGAGTAATCCTGAGATTACAACCCTCGAGGTCCTGCTCTTTAACCTTCTGCCTAACTCCCTATATTCACTTTGCAGAACCTCATCTCTCTTCCTGCCTATGTCGTTCGTACCAATATGGACCACGATCTCTGGCTGCACACCCTCCCCTTTCAGAATTTCCGGCAGCTGCTCAGAAACATCCTTGACCCTAGTATTAGGGAGGCAACATACCATCCTGGAGTCTCGTTTGCGGCCACAGAAACGCCTATCTGCACCCCTTATGATAGAATCCCCTATCACAATAGCTCATCCACCCCTTTTCCTCCCCTGCTGTGCGGCAGAACCCTTTGTGGTGCCACGGACCGCGCTGTTGCTCTTTTCCTCTGGGAGGTCATCCCCCCAACAGTAACCAAAGCAGTATCTCCGTTTGAGAGGGGGATGGCCACAGGGGACTCCTGCACTACCTGCCTGCTCCTACTATTCCATCTGGTGGTCACCCATCCCTTTTCTGCCTGTGCATCCATTACCTGCGGTGCGACCACCTCACTAAACATGCTATCCATGACGTCCTCAGCTTCGTGGACGCTCCACAGTGAAACCACCCGCAGTTCCAGCTCCATAATGCGAGTAGCCAGTAGCTGCAGCTGGATACACTTCCTGCACACATGGTCGTCATGGAGACTGGGAGGGTTCCTGAATCCCCACATAGCGCAGGAGGAGCATATCACGGGACTGAGTTCTCCTGCCATGACTTACCCTTAGATTAATTAGTTACTCCCTTAATTAAAAAATGCTAATGACACTCGGGGCCTTGTTCTACCCAATACAATCTAAAGTCCTTCATAAGTTACACTGAATAAAAAAAACACTTTAGTAGTACTCATCTTATCAGCAGAGGTTTTTTTATCAACTAAAAAATTTTGCCATTTTCTTTATGATATTTAAATACACTAACAGCAGTGACTCACCAACCAATCACCTTGCAGCTCTCCTCTGACGTCACAGTTGGCTTCTTTTTTTTCAAAACTCCAGCACACTGGAAGATCTCCACTCCACTCCTGGAAGGTAAGAGACTGGGCCTCGATCCTCGGATTGGATTTATAGGCTCCGCTGTCGGCGTTCTCCTCATATCGGTCCACATTGGTCTGCTCCGCTCCGCTCCTCTCCGCTGCCGGAAGGTAATTCACCAGCTTTTGCAGAAAAGTCGGTCTTAAGCTGTTGCAGTACCTGTTAGAAAGATAGTCTAAGCTATTCTGAAGTCATCTTCCAATGTCATCTACATGGAAGCAGGATTTTAAAGGATAAGATGTAGTTTTTAAAAGTCACTTCAATCTTACTCGAGTCTTGACAAAGAAGCCAAGTAAATCTTGATAAAAAGTCATATATATTTAGAGATCTTTTAAAAACACTTCAATCTTGTTAATAAAAAGTCAGATGTAAATTTAAGAACTCTGATCAGGCCATGCTAAAAACTTACATACAATTAAGAAATAAAATACAACATTTAAAATGTCTGAAATCCTTTCTGAAAGTTGACAACTGCTGCTGCCGGTGTCTTCCTGGAATAGTGGAGCTGTTGTGTCAACAGAAAAGTCCTTCCCGAGCGGCCCTGAGCCTGTTGGTACCGGCTTTAATCCAACCCAGGTAAAAATCAGGGTACATTTTGGGCAATGAGCCCAAATTGCTGAGCTACAGGTCCCTGTCACTTTAAAGAGTGGGCTGGTGCGATTATGATCAGAAGCTCATTCTAAGCACATTTCTCACCACCACAACTTCCAGATGCTGGTGTTAGTGTGTGCATGTACTGGCAGTTGCAGTGCTGTTCAGACCCTCAATAGCAGTGAAAGTTTCAGAGTTCACCACTATTGGGCTGCAAAATCCAGGCCAATATCTCACAGTCCTGTTAGATTTGCTCTCCCTCTGTACAAAATCAAACTCCACACATTGTCTTTCACTCACTCCTGTTTCCAGCTCTGATGGTGCAGAAATCCCCTCTCAAAGGTACACAATCCAGTTGATTTCTGATCAAATACCTCCTTCGTCATTCAATAGAGGAAACAGAGACATGAACAGGAGTCAGGTGCAAGAAAGTTTCACCAACAGAGCAAAGAAAGGCACCAACAAAAGTCACCCCTACTTTCCAAATCATTTCACTGGAATATTCTTTCACTTGTTTTGTCGGATGACTGCAATAAATCTGAAAATGAGCACCATGAGGTTTGTGTTCACTAGTCTCTTGTTCTCCTGTGTTTGTCTGTCAGGTTTGTAATTCAGTTTGTATTGGATATTGAAGAGAATCTCTTTTCAAGATGATTGCACATCGTACTGTGTTCAAAGCAACCAACTTGGAAAATGGCAGAAAATGAATGTTTCAATACCTGCGTGACCAGATTCTTCCAATGCTTTTCAACAGCTAGATTGATGATGCTTGTAATCTGTATCCTGTGGAGAATGGGAGAGGAGAATAAAAACATGGTGCATGAACAGGACAGACTGTGTAAAATGGGAGCACAGAAATACTGCCACCTCATTGAAAGTTAATGAGATTTATTCTAAGTCAGACACCTGTCCACAATGAACAAGTGAATACATTAATTGTCCACTTTCAATCTAAATGGGACTGAGGTTCCAACAGAGAAGTTTTCTGGAAAATACCTGCTGCAGTTTTAACATTGATGAACAGGAACATCTTATACTAACTTTCAAATAACTGTAGTGATTGTATAGTTCTCATAGTGGAGAGAAGGAGTTGTTTATAAATATAAGCAGAAAAACACATTTGTGGATTGGTGAATGAACTTTATCTTTCTGAAATTTATTTGTCCATTGGTTGCAGGTCACTGGAAATTCTTTTTTACATTTCAATTGTAGCAGCAGCAGTTAGCAGCAAAATGTCTGATTAATCAGAGTAGTGGGTCTGGGAAACACTTAAACAGCCGAGACCCTGTAAAACAGAACTCCAAGTAATAGTTTAAATAAGGCACTGAACTGACAGAGCGTTAAAGGCCTGCTCAGGTCAGGAAAAAAAAACCCGACACGAACCTGACAGAACCACATTGGACTCGAGCCCGACCCGGCCCGAGTATCTCCATTTATTCCCACGCCCAAACCGACCCGAGCCTTACCCGACCACCGGAATGTTCACTTTACCTACCTCCCGATTCCGAATCTACAGGAAGCTGCAGCATGAGCGCAGTGACATCATTGAGATGCTCACTTGCTCACTGAGCAGACTCAGAGTTTCCCTCCTTGATGTCCCGGACTCCCAGCTCAGGTTGGCTTTTCAACTTTTGACACTTACTAAACTCAACTTCCCAGCAGAGCAAAATGTAATACTTCCTGTGTGTTTCCGACCCGGACACAGCCCGACCTGGACACAGCCCGACCCGAACCTGGCCCGACCTGACCTGAGCCCGAAAGCCAGACCCGGAAGAGCGACCCGACACGACCCGGACCCGACACAGGTCGCGGGTCTCGTCGGGTTCAGGTCGGGGAGCAGGCCTTCACAGAGTGGAGGTCAGATGAGGATTGAATTAATTTCAATCACTGAATCTAAACAAGAAGTAAATCTGTCAGGAATGAAACACTTTATTTTATTTGTGAGCTAGTGGCATAATGGTAGCACGTCTGACTATAAATCAGAAGATTGTGTGTTCAAATCACGTTAGGCTCAGTTATGTTTTACAGCAGCTCAAGTTCCTGGATTTTATATCAGAAGAGAGTTCGATCGATTGGAATGTTTAGTGAATGGTTGAATTTCAAGATCAACTTCAATACATTAAAGTCCTGATTTCTGGTACCGTTCCATTTCCATGCTCAGTTCTTATTTCACACTGTTTTATATCAGAACAATGTTTCAGGGATGTGATGTGTCCATTGTTTGTACAATCGCTCTGTCACCCAGTGTGAGAAATAAAACACAAACCGCCCAGCGTGCAGCTCAAACCCATACCTGGCTCTGTCTATAGGCCGCTTAGTTCAGTTGGTTAGGACGCAGTGTTGATAACAACAAGGCTGTGGATTTGATCCCCATGTGCGCTGTCACATGGTCAGTCATTAATTTGACACATTTTTGTAACACTTAAAATCCAACTTTTAGATGCAAACAAGTTTACATAAAATGTCAGAGGGAATTTATTTTGAATAACATCCATTGCATCTTTGTCACTGGTCTGGAGTAACACAGAATTCTTTCCAGTTATCTTCCATTTGCTGATAAACATTGAACTCGTGGCCTGTTCTCGTTAATGGTCACGAGCAGCAAAAACAGACAGAGCAAGTCTAACCACCCAGAGATATGGAAAAGGCTTCAGTTTGGGACAAATGCAGCAAATCAAATGTTCTCCCGGCCCCGAAAGATTCAAAAACTGGGGAAAAGGACACAAGGAGATAGAGAATAAGCTAAAGCTGACAATGTAAATATTTCCCATCCTTGATATCTCTCTATTCCAATCCAACCTTCAGAGTTGGGGAAATAATTTCAGTGTAAATTGTGCAGCTCAAGAGTCAAAACCAAAGGGCGATGCAGAATAAAGGAGAACTGCCAAAACCCCAGATTGAACCAGGGATCTTCAGTCTAACACACTCCCAACTGAGCTATTTCAGTCTCACAGGCTTGGGATGATAAGTGGCAAGTAACATTCGCACCACACAAGTGCCAGGCAATGACCATCTGCAACAAGAGAGAATCTAACTATCTCCCCTTGACATTCAATAGCATTACAATCACTGAATCCCCCACTATCAACATCATGGGGGTTACCATGGGGAGCCACACAAATAACGTGACTACAAGAGCAGGTCAGAGGATTGGAATCCTGAGACGAGTAATTACAGTGCAGCTGTTGGCTCCACCCCAGGGGCTGAATTTGTTCTGTAAACCATGAAGCAGCTTCCTCTCAAATCCCAGATTTATCAATAAATCCTCTTACAAAAGCCCCAAAGTGTGATATATTCCTCTCACTCATCCATGACTCCTGACTCCCCAAAGCCTGTCCACCATCTGCAATTCACAAGTCAAGAGTGTGATGGAATACTCTCCACTTGCCTGGATGGGTGCAATTCCAACTCAAGAATCTCAACACCGTCCAGGACAAAGCAGCCCACTTGATTGGCATCCCATCTACAAACATTCCCTCCCTCCACCATCGGCACACAGTGGCAGCAGTGTGTACCGTCTACAAGATGCACTGCAGCAATGCACCAAGACTCCTTCGACAGCACCTTCCAAACCCAGCAACCTCTACCACCTAGAAGGGCAAGGGCAGCAAATGCAGGGGATACCACCACCTGCAAGTTCCCCTCCAAGCCACACACCATCCTGACTTGGGAACTATATCGCCGTTCCTTCACTGTCGCTGGGTCAAAATCCTGGAACTCCCTTCCTCACAGCACTGTGAGTGTACCTACCCCACATGGACCACAGTGGTTCAAGAATGCAGCCCATCCCACCACCTTCTCATGGGCAATTAGGGATGGGCAATAAATGCTGGCCTGGCCAGCGATGCCCACATCGCATGAATGAATTAATAAAAATGTGAAGTATCCCTTGTGTCATTGTTTTGGTAGAAAATATAACCCTGGTGCAATTGCCCCTCCCAATCACACCTCACTTCATACAACATAGAAAATGGAAAAAATTTATGGCACAGAATGAGACCATTTAGCAATCGTGTCTGTGCCAGCTGAAAAAGAGTGATCCAGCCCAATCCCACTTTCCAGGTCTTGGGAATGGGATTCGAACAGATCTCAGAGCTCACATTATGTGAATGTTCTGTTGAAGTATTGGTGAGCTGATATACCAGGGGAGATTCACACTGTTAGACACAGTGTGAAATACATTCAAGTATTTATAAAACATTACAACATGTGAGTAATATTCCCCATTGATTTCTCAGCACTGATGGATTGTGAAGTGGGAGACAGCCAGAAGTCCCAGTGAACCACACTGACCCTGAGCTGAGAATGAAATGAGATAAAGTTCAGTCTTCAGCAGTGAGATGCTGCAGAGAGGTAAGAGTCCTGAATCAAGGAGAGACTTTCTCATACTGCTGTTGAATCTCATTTCAAACACTCCTTGAACTCCCTGCCGAGGAATTCAGAGCTGGATAACGCCTGTAAAATCAGCCTAAAAAGGAAATAAAAAACACCCACCGTGGGCTCAAACTCAAAAACTTGAGATTCAGAGTTTCATGTTTTCATCGACTGAGCTCACTAGGCCTGAGACAGTGTCCCCGGCCTGTCTGTTATTGGACGGTGCAGCTGTTGGCTCCACCCCAGGGGCTGAATTTGTTCTGTAAACCATGAACCAGCTTCCTCTCAAATCCCAGGTTTATCAGGAAATCCTCTTACAAAATCCCCAAAGTGTGATATATTCCTCTCATTCATCCAGAATAAAAGTTACATCTTTTGCTCTTTTTACCTTTCAAACATTGACTTCTATTTTACTCAGCGTTTATTTCTCTCTCCTTTTTATGTTGTGCATTTCCTAATAAACATTTCATTTCAATTATTTATGAGGGATGAAATGAACAGAAAAGATTTTCTGCAATGGTACCAGGGGTGTGGGACAGAGTGAGTGGTTCGGATCTGGAATACACTGCCTGAGAGTGTGCTGGAGGCAGATTCAATCGTGGCTTTCAAAAGGGAATTGGATAAACACCTGAATAGAGAAAATTTGCAGGGCTACAATGAAAGGGCAGAGGAGTGGAATTCGCTGATCTGCTCTTGCAAAGAGCTGTCATGGACATGATGGACTGAATGGTCTCCTTCTGTACTGTAACCATTTGATTCCTTGATTCTAACTCTGTCAAAGTTGTTCTGAACTTGCTCTGCTCCAAGGAGAACAACCCCAGCTTTTCCAGTGTCTGCACATAACTGAAGTTATGTGGCACCATGGGGAACCCACTGCAAACCAGACAGAAATACAACTGTTCACCACCACACTGTGACCCAGCTGTTCACATGATTTGGATGTGGGGACCAAATGTAGTATTTCCAAGTTTGCAGATGACACAAAACTAGGTGGGAATGTGTGTTGTGAGGAAAATGCAAAGCGGCTTCAAGGGAATTTGGACAGACTTAGTGAGTGGACAAGAAAGTGGCACATGAAATATAATGTGTAAAAATGTGAGGTTATCCACTTTGGTAGGAGAAACAGATGTGCAGATTATTTGTTAAATGGTAAGAGTGTGAATGTACAAAGGGGCCTGGGTGTCCTTGTCAATAAGTGACTGAAAGCTAACATGCAGGTGCAGCAAGCAATTCAGAAGAGGAATGATATGTTCGCCTCTATCACAAGAGGATTTGAGTATAGGAGTAGTGAAGTCTTGCTTCAGTTGTATATAACCTTGGTTGGACTGCACTTTGGAATACTGTGTGCAGTTTTGTTCCCCTTACCTTCGGAAGGATATCATTGCCATCGAAGGAGTGCAACGAAGGTTCACCAGACTTGTTCCCGGGATGGCGGGACTGTCAAATGAAGAGAGATTGGGGAAACTGGGCCTGTATTCTCTAGAGTTTTGAAGAACGAGAGGTGATCTCATTGAAACTTACAAAATATTTAAAGGGATAGACAGGTAGATGAAGCTAAGATGTTTCCCCCGGTTGAGGCGTCTAGAACCAGGGGACACAATTTCAACGTAAGGGGAAAGCCACTTAGGACAGCGATGAGGAGAAATTTCTTTACTCAGTGGGTTGTGAATCTTTGGAATTCTCTACCTCAGAGGGCTGTGGAAGTTCAGTCATTGAGTATGTTTAAAGCAGAGATTGACAGATTTCTAAATACAAATGACATAGGGGAGATGGAGATAGTGTGGGAAAAAGGCATTGAAGTGGACGATCAGTCATCATCATATTGAATGGCAGGGTGGGCTCGACGGGCTAAATGGCCTACTCCTGCTCCTATGTTCCTATCAGTCTGCAAACTTCATATGCATGCTGTCATTGTCCCTTTTATTCCATGGGCTTCAGTTTTACTGGCAGTCTAGTATGTGACATCATCAAGAAGGTTTTCAATAAGTTAAATAAGGAGAAATTGTTTCCAGTGGCAAAAGGGTCAGTAACCAGAGGATGTATTTATCAGGTGATTGAGAAAAGAACCAGAGGCGAAATGAGGAATGATTTTTTATACAGTGATGTGTTGTGATCTGAAATGCACTGTCTGATCAGGACTTGAAAGCAGATTCAGTAGTAACTTTGAAAAGCGATAGGGATAAATACTGGAAGGAAAAATGTACAGATTACAGGAGACAGCACTGACACAATGGACCAAATGGTCTCCTTCTTTGGGTATCATTCCATGGTTTTATGAACATAATGTTGATACAATTCGCTGAGTTGGAAGGGAAGTGAACCCAGATTCCGGGTATTCTAAACACCAGACCCAAACCAAATGAACAAGCCTGTTGTTTAATCTCTGTTTTTCACACCAGCTTCTCCTCGCTCTTTCTGTGTTTCCAGCCTGGTCTGTTCCTCTGACCTTCATTCCTGACACTCTATTGAGAATGGCCAACTCACTGCGCCTCTCACTCCCACCGTCACTCCACCCCTTCACCCACTTCCAAACCTCTCTGTTCAACAGTACCTCACATCTGCTCCTCTGCTCCATTCATATAACAGGAAAACGTTTTCAAACAGACATCTCCAGACAGTGAACGTTCCAGTAAGACAAGGTAAAGAGCAGATTCATTCACTTTAAACACAGAGAGAGCAGCTCTCCCTGTTCAGTCGAAGGAGCAGATCTGGTTTCACTCCCATTAGTCTTAGAGACATGCGCCAGAATTTTAAGGGACCGTTGGAGACGGGAATGGAGGCCGGGGAGGGGGAGGGGGGGGTGTATAAAATAGGGATGGAAGACTTGGACCGGATTTTTCAGTCGGCGGCTGACATGGAGGGCAGACTTCGCACATCCACATGGCAAGAAGGCATTTAAAGTATTTATGAGTCCAATTGTCAGCAATTTTATTCACTGGATCCAATTGAACTAATAGCACACGGGAACCACGGGGCTTCAGAGCCTCGCCTGGTTAAAGGAGGTGACTGGGAGGTGGGAGCTGAGTGTTGTCTTCACTGGGAAGCTATCGGGTGAGGCAGCAAAACTTGGCAGCAAGGGTGGAGGGGGAAAGGGCATCGGGAAACACTGTCAGGAGTGGGGGCCAATGTGCCAGCTCTGCAGAGGGAACAACACCAGGGTGCCATTGGGGCAGTGCCACTTCATTGAGGGTGACAAGTGAGGTAAATGTGGCTGGGTGTTGTTTACTGTGAAGGACTTGCACTCAGGGAGGGGCAACCTGTCATGGGCCTCATTCGAGGCTCTCATTGGATTCGAGGCTCCCATTGAGGAGGAGGAGGAGGAGTAGAGAGGAAGGGAGGGAGGCGCAGGCACCAGCAGGGGCACCACAGCAGCTTGGGGGCCCACAGGAAGGCCAGCCTCGAACAGGAGGCTGGAGAAGGAGGCAGAGGAACACGTCAGCCGAGGTTCAACTACCACCAGATGTCCGAGTGACAGTGTCTCCGCAGACTGCACCTCTCCACGGAGGTCGTCACTGATCTCTCTGCCATGATGCAGCTTTGCCCCATGCGACTTGGTGGTCACCTGATGCCAGTGTCACTGAAGGTCACCGTGCCACTGAACTTCTTCACCACCAGATCATTGCGGGGATCCACTGGAGATATGTGTGGAATCTCACAGTCTGTAGTGAATCAGTGCATCAAGGAGGTCACCAATTTCCTGTTCAGGAGGGCCGGTGACTATGTGCACATTGATCCAAACAGTCAAGCTGAGAGAGCTACAGGATTCGGGGCCATCGCTGGATTCCACCATGTGTAGGGTGTCATTGACTGCACCCATGTGACCATCAAAGCTCCTGCAGACCAGCCAGCAGCCTTCAACAGGAAGGGCTTCCACTTGCTCAGTGTGCAATTGGTCTGCGACCACTGCAAATGGATCCCATAGGTGTGTGCACAAATCCCGGGAAGCAGCCATAACGCCTGCATACCAAGGCACTCCCAGGTGCCAGAACCTTTCCGCGGCCCCATCCGCTTTCAGAGATGGATCCTTGGAGACAAGGGCTACCCACTGAGGACATGACTACTGACGTCTGTGAGGAACCCACGCACGGATGCAGAGGAGAGGTACAACACCTGCTGCGGGTCAACCCGAGCGACCATCAAGGAGGCCATTGGTCTCCTGAAGATGAGATTCAGGTGCCTAGATCGATCCAGTGGAGCCCTTCAGTATGTCCCGGCGAGGGTCTCGCATATCGTGGTGGTTTGCTGTGCACAGCACAATCTGGCATTGCAGAGCGGTGAGGTGTTGACTAGTGAGGATATCGTGGAGTGTGGTGTCTCCTCTGATGATGAGGATGTGGAGGAGGATGCTGCCCAAGCAGTGCCAGATGAAGAACCTCAGGCACAGCAGGAAAGGGGCCATGAGATACACACAAGGGAGACATGAGACACCCTTATACATTCAAGTTTCCTTTGAGCCTTACCACCTTCTGGAACCACAGCAATAAAGTCTTAGCTTTAAGCAGCCCTGTTGTCACCTCCTTCCTTCTGTTCTGCAGCGTCCAGGTACACATCGCACAGTGACAAGGCCGAAGCTATGTAAACTCAGGGCTTGGTCCCTCACTTCCAGCCCCTTGGGAGGAAGGGTTTAAATGAAGTCCCAAAGGGTATCAACAATAAGAAGGAGACATAGTGAGAGAACATCATTTCTTTATTCCGTGTGACACCAAACACAACCCTATCCATCTGGAATGTACATTCACCCGTGAACCCCTCAGTGAATCTAGGTGCTCTTCTTAAATCTTTTCCGGGTGCTCCTACGTGGTGCTCCCCCTGCTCTGTCAGCTGAGATGGAGACAGGCTGCTGACCTTGCTGCCCCATGGCTTGGAATGACATTGGTGGCCGTCCTCTTGCTGCCTGTGGCCTGGAGGGCCCCGGCACACTGAGGGCCTCCTGCACAGGTACAGGGACACCCCTCTGTCATCGAGGATGATGGAGGCAGGCACTGGCATCACTTGTGTCACTGGCAGAGGGGCTTTGGAGCTACTGTCCACACCAGGAGCACCCTGAGAGGAGACCCCAGATGTAGCAGCCAGCTTCTCCTCCCCCTTATAAGACACACTTGTAACTCGCTGCTGACCTGAGAGGGTCGTGGACCTGGTGAAGAGTTCAGGTGCCTCGTCCCCCCTCTCATCTTGTCACCGCTGGATGGATCTCATGGACAAAGCGATGGAGTGCAAGTCTGCGCGCATCTCCGGCAGCCACTGATTGGTCGGCTGGATCTGGCTCTCCATCAGAGTCACCAATCTCTCAAGGAAGGAAGCCAGACACACCCCCATCAGAGACAGTACAGCATGCAAGGCCTGGATGGACTCCTCCATCATCCGAACTTGGGTACACATAACCTCCGGCAACTCTGCCAGATGTTGCCTGACCTCTTGCTGCAGCTGCAGTATTTCCCGTGTTGCTGGTGACACCAGAGGCACATCATCAGCCTGGGACTCAGCATGGGCCTGGCCTCCCACAGACTTCCAACTGCCAGTGGCCTCGGCTGTCACAGCCTCCGTCAGCTGCCCGGGCCTGTCTGTGACGTGCTCACCAGCTTGTGTGCCCAAATCTAACATCAAGTGGATACCCACCGAGTGAGGGTTTCTGTGCTGGTGGAGGGTGCAGGGGAATGAGGTGATGGTGCACCATCTGAGGCTCCCTCCTCCTCCTCAGAGGTGTCTGGCTGTCCCACAGTCTCTCCAGCTCTTCGCTCTTGTCGTTCATCCTCGCCTGCATGTAAAAACAGGGACATTGAAGGGTTAGGGTCTGCCCATCGTGACATTCCAACCACCCCTACTGTGCAGCTCCATTGATGCAGTGGTGAACAGATGAGCAGTATGGCTCCTTTGCAGCGGATGCTCCCTTGTGCCCCAGGAGATGTTCACTCACTCTCTTAGGTAGGTGTCCCTGTCTCTCCATCAGCTATGGAGCAGCTGCTTTGCTGCCCTGCCTGTTCCATGGCCTCCTCCTCCATCGGGATGAGGACATGGAGATAAGGCATCCACTGCCAGTCTTGACATGCTCTTTCCGATTGTGGGATGTCTTCTCCTGCAGCCACTATGATCAACAAAGTTAGTCTCCCAGCGGGGACAAGCCCAATATCTCTGATGGTGATAGTCCAGCAGTCCATGATGTGGACACACATATTCCTCCTGCATGTGGCCCCTCTCGAGGGACTGTGTGAGTTTATACAATGACTGATGTGCACCTCCCACCGAGATGCAGCCAAGCCTCAGGCAGCATGTCCTGCTGCCCTTCCCCAATACAAATGACTGGGTGGTCACTCCCTTTCCACCAAACACTCCCTCTCACTCTGCCATGCGCAATGTCCAAAGGGTCCAAAGTGTTTTGAGTTTGCGCCTGAGCAGCCCGGATCCGGTCATTGACCCACTTCGTGCACTGGATCCATGTCTTGGGGGTGACCCCACGGCCGCAGACTTCACCTACTATCTCAAAGCAGCTTTGCTTGGTCAGGTGGACAGGTCTCCACCTCCCATCCCTGGGGAAGAGGATCTTCCACCTATCTGTTGTCACCTGGAGGCGAACCTGCAGGAAGGCATCGCCAAACCATTGGACCATGGTCACTGCAGGCTCGCATTCAGCTCCTTACCTATCAGGCAGCAGAGGCAGCAGAACAGGTCCTGGGGCAGCAGAGGCAGCAGAACAGGTCCTGGGGCAGCAGATGCAGCAGAAGAGGTCCTGGGGCAGCAGAGGCAGCAGAACAGGTCCTGGGGCAGCAGATGCAGCAGAACTGGTCCTGGGGCAGCGGAGGCAGCAGAACAGGTCCTGGGGCAGCAGATGCAACAGAACAGGTCCTGGGGCAGCGGAGGCAGCAGAACAGGTCCTGGGGCAGCAGATGCAGCAGAACGGGTCCTGGAGCAGCAGAGGCAGCAGAACGGGTCCTGGGGCAGCAGAGGCAGCAGAACGGGTCTTGGGGCAGCAGAACGGGTCCTGGAGCAGCAGAGGCAGCAGAACGGGTCCTGGGGCAGCAGAACGGGTCCTGGGGCATCAGAGGCAGCAGAACGGGTCATGGGGCAGCAGAGGCAGCAGAACGGGTCCTGGGGCAGCAGAAAGGGTCCTGGAGCAGCAGAGGCAGCAGAACGGGTCCTGGGGCAGCAGAACGGGTCCTGGGGCATCAGAGGCAGCAGAACGGGTCCTGGGGCAGCAGAACGGGTCCTGGAGCAGCAGAGGCAGCAGAACAGGTCCTGGGGCAGCAGAACGGGTCCTGGAGCAGCAGAGGCAGCAGAACGGGTCTTGGGGCAGCAGAACGGATCCTGGGGCAGCAGATGTAGCAGAACGGGTCCTGGAGCAGCAGAGGCAGCAGAACAGGTCCTGGGGCAGCAGATGCAGCAGAACAGGTCCTGGGGCAGCAGAGGCAGCAGAACAGGTCCTGGGGCAGCAGATGCAGCAGAACTGGTCCTGGGGCAGCGGAGGCAGCAGAACAGGTCCTGGGGCAGCAGATGCAACAGAACAGGTCCTGGGGCAGCGGAGGCAGCAGAACAGGTCCTGGGGCAGCAGATGCAGCAGAAGGGGTCCTGGAGCAGCAGAGGCAGCAGAACGGGTCCTGGGGCAGCAGAGGCAGCAGAACGGGTCTTGGGGCAGCAGAACGGGTCCTGGAGCAGCAGAGGCAGCAGAACGGGTCCTGGGGCAGCAGAACGGGTCCTGGGGCATCAGAGGCAGCAGAACGGGTCATGGGGCAGCAGAGGCAGCAGAACGGGTCCTGGGGCAGCAGAAAGGGTCCTGGAGCAGCAGAGGCAGCAGAACGGGTCCTGGGGCAGCAGAACGGGTCCTGGGGCATCAGAGGCAGCAGAACGGGTCCTGGGGCAGCAGAACGGGTCCTGGAGCAGCAGAGGCAGCAGAACAGGTCCTGGGGCAGCAGAACGGGTCCTGGAGCAGCAGAGGCAGCAGAACGGGTCTTGGGGCAGCAGAACGGATCCTGGGGCAGCAGATGTAGCAGAACGGGTCCTGGAGCAGCAGAGGCAGCAGAACGGGTCCTGGGGCATCAGAGGCAGCAGAACGGGTCTTGGGGCAGCAGAACGGGTCCTGGGACAGCAGAACGGGACCTGGGGCAGCAGAGGCAGCAGAACGGGTTCTGGGACAGCAGAGGCAGCAGAACGGGTTCTGGGACAGCAGAGGCAGCAGAATGGGTCCTGGGGCAGCAGAGGCAACGGAACGGGACCTGGGGCAGCAGAGGGCTCTCAGGAAGACACTCCTTTAAACCAGGCAGCAGTGAATGCAGGTCTGGCAGCCCTTTCAATATGGTGCCAGCACCTGCCGTTGTGTCAGATGTCGGTGCCATCGGTGCCTCGTTCCCTACCTCTGGTCCTTGTTTACATGGGCCCCACGCCTCCCCTTCATTAATTGGTCGGCTGCTCCGTGATCGGGGTCGGTCGGCCACATTTCACTCGTGTGGTGACGACACCCACTTCCGGTGCCTCTGCCGAGAGCCGCACCGTTAGTTTAAAATTCAGCCCATGGGGTCAAGAGTGGAAAATCTCCCCTCTGATTCTCTCTAGTTAAAATGAAGGAGACACCAAATTAAAACTGATGAAACCAGGGATTGTATCCTGGTTCTTCAATCTAGTGTTCTCCCAACTGAGCTGTTCCAGCCTCACTGTGAACACATCTTCATTGGAGACAAATATAACTCCAGGCGGAATTTCCCCACCCGTTCATTCCTCACTTCAGGGGAATGGGACCCGACCAGATCGCGGAACTCAGATTATGTTAATGTTCTGCTCTTGATATCTTAATATTATCTTGCGTTTGAGCCACTTTTAATCAGGTTCACGGACAAATTCTTCCATCATCCCTTCTCCCACATTCTATCTCTCTCATTCATTCTTTATTCCTCACAATCCAGAAAGGGTTAGGAATCAGAGCTCACCCCCAAACCCTCTGCACACAGACCTCTGTCTGTTACCCTGTTTGATCCAAGAGACCAGTCAATAAATTACACTCTTTATAAACACAGAAAGCTGCCTCAGAGTGTTGGACAGAGATAAATACACTGAAGTCTTTTGAAAAAAGTTCATCTTACGGGTTGTTACTGAGCCCACAGAGCAGGGCGGGCCCAGGCTCCAGCCCCAGCCCCAGCCTGTGCTGTGTTAGCTGATGCCACCTGGTGTGATATTGAGCCACACGGAGCAGGAAAGGGCCTGGTTGTATTCATGGCCTGTGTTGTGTTAACTGATCCCACTCAGTGTGGTCGGAGCCACACAGAACAGAATGGGCCCAGGCTCCTTCCTCAGCCTGAGGGATGATAGTTCTTCTCACACGTTGTTGTACAGAGCCCCACACAGAACAGGGAAATCTCAGGCTCCATCTCCGGCCTGTGGTATTTTACTTCATCGCACCTGGTATGGTACGGAGTCCCCAGAGCAGGAAAGATCCAGCTTCCATCTCCGGCCTGTGCTGAATTAGCTGATCTGACCTGGTTGGCACTGAACCGCAATCAGGGAAGGATGGGCCGAGGCTCCATGGCCTGTGGTGTGTTAGTTATTCTCATTTGGTGAGGTACTGAGCACCATATAGAGCAGGATGGGCCTGTGCTCAGTGAGCTGATCTCACCTTGTGTGGTCCTGAGACCCACACACAAAGCAGGACAGGCCTAGGCCTCATCCCCGGCCTGTGTTCAATTAGCAGATCTCAGCCAAAAGATTTTGATAAGGTTCCACACAAGAGGCTTCTCTATAAGATTAAAGTCCCTGGTATCAGTGGTAATATATTGATCTGGATTGGGAACTGACTGGCAGACGTAGGCAGAAAGTAGTTACAGATGGATCTGGATCTGTTTGGAGACCAGTTACCAGTGGTGTCCCACAGGGATCGGTGTTGGGACTGTTGCTCTTTACTATTTTTATTAATGATCTGGATGTAGGTGTAGGGGGCACCATCTGTAAATTTACAGATGATTTGAAGATCTGTGCGAGTGTTTAGACTGTAGACGATACTCGACTGTTTCAGGCTGATCTTAATGTGTTGGGAGATTGGGTTCATGACTGGTAAATGATGTTTAATTTGGGTAAGTGCAGTGTTATTCATGTGGACAGGGCGAATGTTCAACATTCATACACCCTTCAGGGAAAAACATTAAAGTAGGTGGAAAAAAGAAAATAATTTTGAGCAGAGATCTGGATGTTCTCGTGCACAGATCTCGAAAGTTACAGCAGCAATGATGTGAAGTGATAGTTGGAGCAAATAGAGGGTTGGGCTGCATTCAGAGGACAATTGAGTATAAAATGAGGCATATTCTTTCATGGGATGTGAGCGACACTGGCAAGGCCAGAATTTGTTACCCATCCCTAATTGTCCTTGACAAGGTGGCGGTGAGCTCCCTTCTTGAATTGCTGCACTCCATGTGGTGTAGGTACACCCACAGTGCTGTTAGGAAGGGAGATCCCGAATTTTGACCCAGCATCAGTGCATGAACAGCGATATATTTGCAGAACAGATGGTGTGTGACTTGGAGGGGAGCTTGCACATGGTGGTGTTTCCATGCATCTGCAGCCCTTGTCCTTCAAGGTGGTGGAGGTCTTCGGTTTGGAAGGTGCTGTCTGCGGAGCCTTGGTGAGTTGCAGCAGTGCATCTGGTAGATGGTACACACTACTGCCACTGTGCGTCAGTGATGAAGGGAGTGAATGTTTAAGGTGGTGAATGGGGTGACAATCAAGGCGGCTGCTTTGTCCTGGACAGTGTCGAGTTTCTAGAGTATTGTTGGTGCTGCACTCATCCTGGTTTGTGCCTGTAGATGGTTGACAAGTTTTGGAGAGTCAAAAATCACAAAATTATTGCAGTGCAGAAGGAGGCCATTCGGCCCATTGTGTCTGCATAGAATCATAGAACATAGAAAGTTTACAGCACAGGCAGGCCAAAAAACGAGCCACCCAGCTGAATCCCATTGCCCAGCATTTGGACCGTAGCCCTGCATGTTCAGGTACTTGAGGTGCACATCCAGACTCCTTTTAAATGAGTTGAGGGTTTCTGCCTCAGCTACCCTTCCAGGCAGTGAGTTCCAGACTCCCACAGCCCTCTGGGTGACAAAACCTTTCCTCATCTCCCCTCTAATTGTTCAACACATCACTTTAAATCTATGCCCCCTCGTCACTGACCTCCCGACTAAGGTAAATAGACCCTTCCCATCCATTCTATCCAGACCCCTCACAATTTTGTACATTTCAATCAAATCTCCCCTCAGCCTCCTCTATTCAACCCCAGCTGATCCAATCTTTCCTCATCGCTGCATTTTTCCAGAGCTGGCAACATCCTCGTAAATCTCCTCTGTAACCTCTCCAGTGCAATTACATCCTTTCTGGAATGAGGTGACGAGAACTGCACACAGAACTCAAGTTGTGGCCTAACTAATGATTGACACTGTTCCAGCATAACCTCCCTGCTCTTATATTCTATACATCGGCTAATAAAGGAAAGGATTCCATAAGCCTTCTCAACCAACTTATCAACCTGTCCTGCTACTTTCAGGGATTTGTGGACATTCACTTCAAGGTCCCTCACTTCCTCTACACCTCTCAGCATTCACCCATTAATTGTGTATTCCTTTGCTGTGTTTGACCTCACCAAAGGCATCACCTCACACTTCTCCAAGTTGAGTTCCATTTGCCACTTTTCTGCCCACCTGACCAGTCCATTTCTCCAGCTCTCCTAATGAGCATTTCACCACGTGCCTTGAGCTGAGTTACTCATCACAGAATTCCCACTATCTGATTTACTCTTGTAGCCAGAGTATGTATATGAATGGTCCAGTTAAGCTTTTGTCAATGGTAACCCCCAGGATGTTGATGGTGGGGGGATTCAGCGATGGTAATGCTGTTGATCGTCAAAGGGAGATGGTTACATTCTCTCTTGTTGGAGATGGTCATTGCCTGGTACTTATGTGGTGTGAATGTTACTTGCCACTTAGCAGCCCAAGTCTGAATGTTGTCCAGGTCTTGCTGCTTCTGGACACGGACTCCTTCAGTATCTGAGATGTCCCGAATTTGTCCTTTTATGAAACCTTGGTCAGGACTCACTTGGAATATTGTATCCAGTCTTGGTCTCCTCACATGATGGGTGATATTGAGGCTTTGGAAAGGGTACAGAGGAGAGACATTCGACAAATTCCCAGTATAAGACATCTTGGTTATCAAGTTAGACTAAAAGAGTTGGGACCCTACACCTTAGAGAAACCTAGACTGAGGGGTGATCCGATTGAGGTTCATAAATAATGAAGGGTCCAATTTAGCATGGGAGAGGAGTCATAACTTTATATTGGAAAAGGCCAGATGGCAACCGGATCACATTAAATTTCATTTTCAGTGATGGGTTGATGTACCAGGATGGCCGAGTGGTTAAGGCGTTGGACTTAAGATCCAATGGACATGTGTCTGCGTGGGTTCAAACCCCCCTCCTGGTATCTGTGCTTACCAAATGTTACTTATTCTTTCCCTGACTTTTGCCTTGCACCATCATCTCTTCTGTCATTTAATCACTCTTGCCTTCCAACTGATCACAGCTTCCTATTATTTGATCTGCCCCAGCACCGTTCCTTGGCTCTGCGCTTGCTTATAAACTGATAAATCTTTAACTTAATCTCCTCTGTACCCTGACAATGACCTTCTCATCCTTCCTGGATTGTGGTTCCTCACAGGATCCGCTGCCTCTCCGACTCCCCTCCAGGTAACTGAAGGCCCTGAGCCTTGGTCTCGCTTTATACGCTAGCTGGTAGTTGATTCCTTGCAGGTCTGCCACCGCTCAGGAGAAGCTCAAGACCCAGATCAAGCAAAGTATCAAGAGGAATGTGAACAAAGGCTCCCTGGTGCAGAGCAAGGGACAGGGAGCCTCCGGCTCCTTCAAAACCAGCAAGAAGGAAAACCCAGGGAAAAGTGGGAAAGAAGGTGAAGAAACCAGCAGCCAAGAAATCTTTAGTGAAGAAACCAGCAGACAAGAAATCTTCAGTGAAGAAACCAGCAGACAAGAAATCTTTAGTGAAGAAACCAGCAGACAAGAAAGTGACAACAAAGAAAGTAACAGCCAAGAAAACGAGCAGCAAGGCGGCGGCAACGCCAAATAAGGCGGTGAAGAAAGCAGCGCTTCAGAAAAAGTCTCCTGCGAAGAAGGTCAAAAAAGGCAAGAGTGCGGCGGGCGGAAAGGCGCTGAAGAAAGTGCAGACATGGAAGAGCAAGGTCAAGCCGAAAGCAGCGAAGTCTCAGAAAGCAGGGTCTGGAAAGAAGTGAAAGCGCGGGAAACTTGTAAACATCTGAACACAAAGGCTCTTCTCAGAGCCACCCACATCTCTCAGGAAAGAGCTGATCCCCTGATCAAATGATCCCTGTCCAGGCCCCGCCTGCAGATTCCACATGGAAATGATTTGGAGTAAATCCAGGATCCCTGGTGACTCCCCTCCACCCAGCCCTTTCCCCACTCTCTGTCATAAAACAGAGGGATGTCCGGCCCTCACTCTAACGGGGGATGTGTTCGGTGCAGTCTCAGTTCACAAATTCAGGGGGAGAGTTTGTAAGACAGTAACACTGGCGGAGAAACCCCACCTCACAACTCAAACCCCAACACATGAGTTTCTCCAATTCAGCTGGAGTCGGGTGACAACAGGAGCTGGGATAGGCTGTGATCGGGAATGTTAGGAATGGATTTGTTCAGGGAGGAACGTACCTGGAATCTCCGAAAATAATAGTTCCTTATTTCCCCAGATGACGCATTCTGCAGTGAGAATGAAAAGTCTCTTCACTGCTTCACATTTACTAATTGTTTGGTTCGAGATGAATAATGAGTCAGAGAGTAATGACAGGATCTGAAGCTTCTCTCACACCAGCCCTTGAATGACTCAGTGTGAAGTGTCCAATGTGTGAAGCTACTGCCAGGGTTTGTCAATCTGAACAGTTTCAGCTCAGTTACTGGGGGCCTGGAATCCCCGCAGTTTGACTCTGTCTCTGATTGGTCACCCGCTTCTCAATCCAATTCTTAACCAATAGGAGAATCACATATAAGTAAATAGAAGTTCTCATTGGCTTATATTTTCCAATTGGAAAAAGCCTGGCAATTCCAGAGCAGGAAGGAATTGAAGTGATGGAAAATTTCAATTTTCAGGCAACAATTTTAAAACCTCTCATTTTATGTTCTGTTTTACTGTATTTACCGTCACAAAATCCTGACGCGATTTTAGGAATCGTTTTCATTTGTCAATCTGTTAACTGTAAGCGGCGGGAGGAAGGTCCAGTTCAGCAATTTAAAACGGGACAAATATCAGCTTCCACTCTGTAAAAGGAACAAATTAGCGACTAACCGCTTCTCACAGGCTTCTCGAGGACTGACAGAAACGAGCGGTTTCAGATCCTTTCTCCTGAAAGAGGCGGATAATGCTGCAGGGAGCAATGAACTGCCCTTCACTTTCTGGCTGCTAATACACCCCTGACTTTAAACAGTTCAAACAGCGACTGATGCTTCTGCCGGAAAATGAGCAGATTCACCAGAATGATCCCGGTCCATCATGGCCAAAGACATCCAGCTGGCCCGCCGCATCCGCGGGGAACGCACCTAAAACCCAGCTTCAGTAACAAGTGTAACAAGGGCTCTTTTCAGAGCCACCAAATCAGCAAAGGAAAGAGCTGCCATCTCTGTTCATCATCAAACCCATTAGATTGGAGGGGCGGCCACATGGTTTCTGTTTTGTCACATCACTTTCCCGAAAGGCCTGTAGGACTGAGAGCTGATCTGGAATTTAGAAAGCAGCATTACCGGAGACTCATTGCTGCTCAGCACAATCTCAACCCCGCTCCTGGGATCCGTTAGCTGGCATTTGGGGAAAAGAAATGGATCCCAGTTTTATTTGGAAGGCATTAATGGAGCCGGGTCCGTTCACATGAGGGTTATTTACAAACATTACCCAATAAGTTCACTAATATTTGAATCCATTGGAGATTAGTACACAGGATATGTAAGGCAGCTCGGTCACTCTGACTGAAACCGCCAGTTCCCCGGGGTTGCAGGCCCTGACACTGCAGGGAGAGAATCCCCGACTCTATCCCGCTGCCGGATGAAACAGACAGCTCTGTGTCCGGAGAATAGGGAGGGCCGGGGGGAAGGCACATATTAAAGCGCTGCAATGGACTCAGCTCCTGTGTGTGAACAACTCTCACTGATTCCGTCCTCTGGGAACAGTGCGTTCTAAACAGATCAGGTTAGGAGAGAAACACACAGCCCGAGAATGGCCTCTTTCTTCCTGCATTTACTCTGTTCTGGGAGCAGATTCTCATTGAGAAGCGTCGCTCAGATCACCAGAGAGAAAAAAAAGACACAATTCAAACTGTCCAAATGAAAAACAGAGAATTAACCCGGACACTTCCATTATTAAATTAATTCATCAGCTCCGAACCAGTTCCGGTTAATGTACCGGGATAATCTCGGGATTTATCAAATCGAAGGCAGCGGGATTGATTAAATTGTTGATTCTGACACCCTGTAGTTCAGTTCTTCACTTAACTAGAGGGGAAGATGTGTGAGCAGAGAAACAGAGCAAAATCCAGAGAGGGAACTGAAAACACACCTGGACAGATGTGAAACAGGTCAATCCACTGTGACAATAACTCCATCTCTGACTCCTTCCTGACAGTAACCAGTCCTTTCACAGAGACTGTGAGTGGCTCTGAAAAGAGCCTTTGGTTTATTAGATGACATTTTGGCAGCTTTACCTTTTCTGGGAGCTCTTGAGTGCTGGTTTTCTTGGGCAGCAGCACGGCCTGCATATTAGGCAGCACCCCGCCATGAGCGATAGTCACCCCTCCCAGCAGCTTGTTGAGCTCCTCGTCGTTGCGGACGGCCAGCTGCAGGTGTCTGGGGATGATGCGGGTCTTCTTGTTGTCCCGGGCCGCGTTACCGGCCAGCTCGAGGATTTCAGCGGTCAGATACTCGAGCACAGCAGCCAGATCGACCGGGGCTCCGGCACCCACACGCTCAGCATAGTTACCCTTTCTCAGGAGCCTGTGAACACTGCCCACCGGGAACTGCAGTCCAGCCCGGGAGGAGCGAGACTTGGCCTTGGCCCGAGCTTTCCCGCCGGTCTTTCCTCTTCCAGCCATTTCCACAATCTCACAAATACTTTCACAAAGAATGAATAATTTCCTTAGCATTAATTGTATATCACCGGCAGTCAGGATGGCCGAGCGGTCTAAGGCGCTGCGTTCAGGTCGCAGTCTCCATTGGAGGCGTGGGTTCGAATCCCACTTCTGACAAGTTGTGTTTTGACTGAACTGGAGGCGTTTGGGAGCAGCGGTAAAAAGCAAAGAAAAAGCAGGAAAGAACATGGGAAAACAAAATAACAATGGACCCAAAGATGTTGCATGAAAACATTAGAGTTCGAGGCAACGAAGCAAACAGCAGGGCACAGAAAAGATCAAAAATGTAACCTTTGTATCGGGGTGGAATATGTTGCCAATATCCTTCATGAATACTTTACTGTCTTCTCGAATGAGAGGGTGATGCAGATATTGTTATTAAGGAGTAGGAGTGTGAAGTCTTGGACGTGATAACTTAAGGAGAGAGGAAGTCTTAATGGGATGAGCATCCTTGAATGTGGATAAATCACCAGGACCAGATGAAATGTACCCCAGGCTGTTGAAAGAAGCCAGGGAAGAAATAGTGGAAGATCTGACTATCATTTTCCAATCCCTCACTGAATACAGGTGTGGTGCCAGAGGATTGGAGGTCTTGTAACGTTGCAATAAAAGCAAAATACGAGGCAGATCAAGCATGGCTGATCCTTTCGAGTAGAGAAACAGGGCTGAATTCCCTGAACCAGTGCTACAGCTTTCAGAATAGAAGGAGCCTATACACACCTGATGGGTTCCACTTAAACAAAAGAGCTGGAGGTGTTGACGGTCAGAACAGATAAAATGTGGAGGAGTGTTTGAAGCAGATGCTGTGTGGTTACTGTAGTTGTACTATGGAGTTATTTCAAGGAGGTGATTCTGAATGTCATGGATCAACGTGGACCCGTCCAAGGCAAAGGTTCCAAGCTTCCCTGTGGTCCAGCCTGGTTGAATGGAACTGAAGCAAACAAATCATACAGAAGTGGAAAAGAAATATAAGGCCATGAAAGCACAGAATTCAGATGGATGCAATACCAGATGGTATGGCAAGAGTGTAAAACAGCAACAGACTGGTGAATAAAACTTTCCCATTGAATGAGACAAGAGAAGAGAAGGGTAATAATAGTGTCAGGTGAGTTGTGACACTATTCACATTCCACCTTGATCTGAATAGGACTGTTGAAGGGAGTGATTGAGAAGAATAGAGGAGAAATGAAAAGAAAGGAGAAATAAACAAAAGGTCTTTTGATTTTAGAATGCTTGTTTTTGGAAATGACAGACTGTAAAGTGTGCGTGTCAGAAGATATAGAGCGAAGTTGGGTATGACAAGATCACAGGAAAGTTGTGCCCTGAGGCAAGGTGTGTGTTGACAGGAAAGCTGCTTTCTTTTGCACAAAATGTAATTTATTCATATAATTTCTGCAATTACATTGCAAAGCAGTTCAAATTTAATATTACATAAGGTACAATACAGATCAGTGTCCTTCAATAATGTACATGATGTATCTCACTATCCCTGCCTGCACAGGTTATATTTACAGTATTTACATTATACATCAAACATTCTCTGGTGCAAACAGTCCGAGGGGTTTTACACGGGTTCCAGCCCCTCACTGTACTATGGCCTACTAGGGCCTCAGACTGCATCCTTTCCCCATTGAGTCTCCATGGTGGCTTCCCCAAGCTTTAATGCCGTCCCACAGCACATAGTCTTGGACGTTGCAATGTGCCAGTCTGCAACACGCGGTCATGGACAGCTCTTTGCACTGGAATACCTGTCCCACGGCCGGGCTCGTTCTTAACAGAGATCATTTCAAATGAACATTTCCTAAATCCGTGCTTTCTCTCTCGCAATAAAGAGAACAGGATGTCTAGCAGATTCAGTGTGAGACAATAACACTGCCGGGTAAAGGCCGCTTTCCAACTCCAATCTTAACACAGGAGATTCCCCAAGCAGCTGCAGTCAGGTGCTGTAAACTGCTGGAAGCGGATGTGTGTGGAAATGGTGATGTTACTGAGGAGGTTTCTTGTTATCGAATGGACTGTGTTTAGGTGGGAATATTACTGAGCGTTAATTGCATCGGGACCATATTTAAAAGCTCCGGCTTTCTGGAAAGCCTTGACTATGAAGACCGAGTCTGGAAGGCTTTGTGTGGAGAGCTGGGTTTCGGTTCCACTGTTAATAAAGGGTTTGAAATTGGCAGCCCGGAGGAAACTGGAGGTGGAGCTGAAAGATGAGGAACCGTTCTCTCTCTGTCTGTCACTCTGGGTGTCTCCTCCATCTAGCTCTCTGTTTAATCTTCACTCTTGTCTCCTCCCCTCCCTGCTCTCACTCTGCCTTTCTCAGCCAGGTCCGGGTGGCCTGTAAAAAAAGGAGCCTGACGGAATCAGTCTCTTTTATTGTGCACTGATTTGAGGCAAGAATCAACATGTCTGGCAGTAAAAAAGAGTATGCTCCAGGCTGGCAGGATGTTAGAATCCATGAGGAAAGGCATCATCACCCTCATCGACAAGCGGAAGGGGGAGCGGACAGAAATAAGAAATTGGTGGCCCATCTCACTGCTTAATGCTGACGATAAGATTCTGTTCAAAGTCATAGCCAGTCGATTCAAGTCTGCTCTGGAGTTGGTGATTCACCCTGATCAGACCTATACTATACCAGGCAGGACAATCTCTGATAGCATTGCGCTACTCAGGGATATGATCACCTATGTACGGGACAGGAGGGTGGACACCTGCCTCATCAGCCTGGACCAGGAGAAGGCTTTTGACAGGATATCGCACACTTACATGATGGATGTGCATTCCAAAATGGGGTTTGGGGAGGGAATCTGCAATTGGGTCAAACTACTCTACACAAACATCAGGAGTGCAGTCTCAATCAATGGGTGGGAATCAGAAAGTTTCCCGATCCAATCTGGAGTCAGATAGGGCTGTCCTCTCTCCCCTGTCTTGTTTGTTTGCAGTATTGAACCCTTTGCTGAGTCTATTAGGAAGAATGCGAGCATCAGAGGGGTGACAATCCCAGGCAGCGGAGGCACTCAGGTTAAAACCTCCCTGTACATGGATGACGTCGCCGTTTTATGCTCGGATCCACTGTCTGTGCGCAGACTGATGAGCATCTGCGACCAGCTCGAACTGGCCTTGGGAGCCAATGTTAAACACGGCAAGAGCAAGGCCATGTTCTTTGGGAACTGGGCTGACCGATCCTTTGTCCCCTTCACCGTTAGGTCAGACTACCTGAAGGTGCTGGGGATATGGTTTGTAAGGGCTGGGACGTGCACCAAAACCTGGAAGGAGCGAGTAGCCAGGGTACAACATAAGCTGAGCATGTGGGAGCAGCGATCTCTCTCCATTATGGGTAAGAACCTGGTCATCAAGGGCGAGGTGCTCACATTGCTGTACGTGGTGCTGGTCTGGCCCATACCGCATTCCTGCGCTGTGGCGATCACCTGAGCCATTTTCCGCTTCATCTGGGGATCCAAAATGTTCCAAGTCCGGAGGGACACGATGTTCAAACCTCTGGATAAGGGCGGGAAAAATGTACCCAACGTCGCCCTCATCCTTCTGGCTACCTTTGTGTGTGTAGATCCCCAGTTTGCAAACTTCAAGTGTCACTACGTGCTGAGGTTCTATCTGTCCCCGGTGTTGCAAAGGATGGGCCTGGTCATATTGCCGCGGAATGCTCCATCCAGTTGGACTATGCCATACTGCCTATCCTTCATGGAAAAGTTTCTGTGGAAAAACACCTTTGACCACCAATCCATCAGGCAGTGGTCTGCACGGAATATCCTCAAGGCCCTACGGGAAAAGGAGATGGTGGATCCTGTCGGATGGTCCCCTGAGCAGAAGTCCAAAGTCATTTGGCAGAATGCCTCATCACCAGAACTTTCAAACAAGCACCAAAATGTAGCCTGGCTGATGATGAGAAGAGCCCTCCCCGTCAGATCCTTCCTGCACACCCGAAGTCTCACCCCATCCACAGGCGGCCCTCGAGGTGGCTGTGGTGGAAAAGAGACGTTGCCCACCTCTTTCTGGAATGTGTCTTTGCAAAGCAGGTGTGGAAGAGATGCAGTGGTTTTTGTCGAGGTTCATCCCAAGCAGCTCTGTAGCACAGGAGTCTGTGCTCTGTGGGCTGTTCCCAGGGACGCACACCGAGATAAACATCAACTGTTGCTGGAGGACTATCAATTCGTTGAAAGACGCTCTTTGGTCTGCCCGAAACTTGCTGGTCTTCCAGTGCAAAGAGTTGTCCACGACCGAATGTTGCAGACTGACACATTCCAAAGTCCAGGACTAAGTGCTGAGGGACGCACTAAAGCTTGGGGCAGCTGCAGCAAAGGCTCAATGTGGAAAGACCACTGTGTAAGGTCCCCTCACCAAGCTGAACTGAGGGGCTGGATCCATGGGAAACCACTCGAACTGTAGCCAGAAAATATTTGTTTGCTGTAAAATGTACATGGCATGACAATGAAATGGAAGGGTTGTGAGGCAACTCACTCCTGTATTGAAGGAAACTGATCTCCTTAGCACTCTCTGTATTGTTTGACTTGGTGCTTTTTGGAACTGTTTTGTAATGTATTTTTTTTTACAGATTTTTATGAATAAAGTATATTTTGGAAATTAATAAAAGAAAGTCTGGCAGAGGTAAAGGAGGGAAAGGACTGGGCAAAGGCGGAGCAAAGCGGCACCGCAAAGTGCTTCGTGATAATATCCAGGGCATCACCAAACCAGCAATCCGCCGCCTGGCTCGCCGTGGCGGGGTCAAGCGGATCTCGGGTTTGATCGATGAAGAGACTCGCGGGGTGTTGAAGGTTTTCCTGGAGAATGTGATCAGGGATGCGGTCACCTACACTGAACACGCCAAGCGCAAGACGGTCACTGCCATGGATGTGGTGTACGCTCTGAAACGGCAGGGCCGCACTCTCTACGAATTCAGCGGCTGAACAACTCGACCCTTTCCAGCAAACACAACAAAGGCTCTTCTCAGAGCCACCCACCGCCTCACAGAGAGAGCAGTGACCTGGAAACGGGAGCTGGGATAGGCTGTTTAGAACTGTCTGGAATAAATCTGTGCTGTGTTCGAGATGCAAAACTAGATTCCCCAAATTTGACATTTCATTTGTAGCAAGGATATGCAGTGGATTTGATTTTCTGAACGGGCTGTGTAAACAGTGCCCGAGGCTCTGCAGTTAGTTATTTCTCCAGTCGACACATGCCCTCAGTGAAAAGCCACATCACTCCTCCAGAATCACTCATTGTTTTCATAGAATTTCAAAATGATTTCGCTGCAATGAGGGAATCCGGGAGTTTTGCAGCAGCCATCGCTGGAACCAGACCCACTTGTGATGTTATTTCCAACGAGACAGTGTTTCCTGCACTGAAACTGACAGGGTTTGTGAAACTGATCAGTTTCAGCTCAGTCATTCAGGGACCTGGAATTCCCGCAGTTTGAGCCCGCGCTATCCAGAGCCCACTTCTGATTGGTCACCCTCTTCCCATTCGCATGTCTTAACCAATTGCCGAGCCTCGAATTAGAAAATACAGCAAATCATTGGCTTAAATTGTCGTCCTGGCAGAAAGGTTGAATTCAAAAAAGCCGCCAATTTCAGTGTTGGGCAGAATCGAATTACTCAACGAATCTCAATAACGAAATTGGCGGCACATTTTATACTTCCCCGATTTTCCTTTCCATCGATTGGGGTGCTAATTCACTCGGGTGCGTTTGCTAATACTAACTGTTATCCTCAGATCCATTTAACATTTCAGTAATCCTATTAAATACAAAAGGAATTTGATGATTGAATTTCCATTGGAAGATAGTGAATTAGTACCCCGATCGATGGAAAGGAAAATCGGGCAGAGGATAAAATGTGCTGCCAATTCGTTATTGTGATTTGTTTATATAACTGACCAGGACTGACTTCACCCGAACACAGCTACTAGCTCCCACCCCACTGACCGTTCTCCCCCCTCTGCAACTCGCTTTCTCCCCCTCCTCCCTACTGGTGAAATTCCGCACTCTGGCTGTTCGCTCTCCGCACCCCCACCCCCACCCTGTCCCAGCCCAGCCCACAGCTGCTAGCTCTGGCCGTGACACTCGCTCCCACATTTCTTCACCAGGCGCCACCTGTAGAAGCAGGAGGGCCGCAAGGGGTGACAGGGCGACGGAGGAGTGAGTGGCTGAGAGGAGGGAAGCGGCGCGGCCTGGAGCGAGTGGCCAGAGAGTGGGGTGGTGCGAAGCGAGGAACAACTGGCCAGGGGAGTGGGGGGGGTGGGGGAGCAGCGAGGTCTGGAGCGAGCGGCTGAGGGGGGGAATCGTCGAGGCCTGGAGTGAGTTGCCGAGGGGGAGAGCTACAGCTTCAAAATCTCCCATTCAGCCACTTCCTCCAGCCAAGTGGTGGGGGGATGGGGTGGCTAGATACCCAATGACGCTTTATCACGCATGCACGAAGATGGATTTGTTGCGGAAATGTGATGACGTTGGCGCTGCAAAATGACATCATCCCGTGCACGCGCCACTCAATCCTGGCAAGATGTCAAAAATCACTGTGATTTTTTTGGTTTTTTCAGTGCACTCCTCTTTCTTTAGTTGCCTCTTACCTTAATGTATTGAAGAAACATCTTTGGGTCCATTTTCATTTCACTTGTCAATATTCTTCCATGTTCTCCCTTCACCGCTGCTCCCAAATCCCTCCAGTTCAGTCAAAACACAACTTGGTAGATTTGGGATTTGAACACACGCCTCCAGAAAACACTACGACCTGAACACAGCCCTTTCGACCACTCGGGCATCTTGACTGTTTCAAGCTTATGACAAAAGCTGAGAAATTATCCATTCTTTGTGAAAGTATTTGTGAGATTGTGGAAATGTCTGGAAGAGGAAAGACCGGCAGGAAAGCTCGGTCCAAGGCCAAGTCTCGCTCCTCCCGGGCTGGACTGTAGTTCCCGGTGGGCCGTGTTCACAGGCTCCTGAGAAAGGGCAACTATGCTGAGCGTGTGGGTGCTGGAGCCCCGGTCTATCTTGCTGCTGTGCTCGAGTACCTGACCGCTGAAATCCTCGAGCTGGCCGGTAACGCGGCCCGGGACAACAAGAAGACCCGCATCATCCCCAGACACCTGCAGCTGGCCATCCGCAACAACGAGGAGCTCAACAAGCTGCTGGGAGACGTGACCATCGCTCAGGGCGGGGTGCTGCCTAATATCCAGGCCGTGCTGCTGCGCAAGGAAACCAGCGCTCAGAGCTCCCAGAAAAAGTAAAGCGGCCAAAATGACATCTAATAAACCAAAGGCTCTTTTCAGAGCCACCCACAGTCTCTGTGAAAGGGCTGGTTACTGTCAGGAGGGAGTCAGTGATGGAGTTATTGTCACAGTGGATTGACCTGTTGCACATCTGTCCAGCTGTGTTTTCATTTCGCTCTGTTTTTCTGCTCACACATCTCCCCCTCGAGTTAATTGCAGAACTGAACTACAGGGTGTAGAATCAACAATTCCCAGGAGCGGGGGGTGAGATTGTGCTGAGCAGCAATGAGCCTCCAGTAATGCTGCTTTCTAAATTCCAGATCAGCTCTCAGTCCAACAGGCCTTTCGTATTTTAAATATCACAACAGAGCTGAGCGGGGGTGAGCACAGCCTCAGCTGCACCGAGTCTCAGGGGCTCTCAGGACCCCAATCAGAGCCACCAGGCCTGGCGGGCGTGCAGCAAGGACCCGGGGGAGGGAGGGTGCACCATTAAAGTGATGGTGCAGCACCTCCCCCATCCTCGCCGCCACTTCCCGGTTTCTTCTCCCGTTTATCTCAACATTAAGAAGACGCTTTTGATCTGGACTACACTGGTTATAAAGTAAGACCCAACTTTGTCTCTGAAAGTGATGAATAGCAGCAACAACAGCAGAATCCAACCCCTGCAGTTACATGTGAACTTGCTGATGTTGCAGCAGATTGAATGACTGAGTGAATCCCTTCCCACACACATGGCAAGGGAACGGCCTCTCCCCAGAGTGAATGTGTTGGTGTTTCAGCAGATCATTACTGCTTTTCAAGCTCTTCTCACAGTCAGGACATTGAAAAGGTCTCTGATCAGTGTGAACAAGTTGATGTTCAGTGAGGTTGGATGACTGAGTGAACCCCTTCCCACACACGGAGCAGGTAAATGATCTCTCCCCAGTGTGAACTCACTGGTGTTTCAGCAGGTTGACTCTGGCTGGGTTCAGTACTACACTCACTGGTTCCTCTCTCTGTCTTCCCCTGAAGGTGCTGATTCTGACTGTATGTATGTGCTCTCTCCCCCTCCGACCCTCCCTGTCCAATGTAGTATCTCCCAGTTTTGGTGATGTGCTCTCCCTGACCTGTCTCCATTTCTCCTTCTTGTACAGACTTGCCCTGACTGTCACTATTTCATAGAATCATACAGCACAGAAGGAGGCCAATCGGTCTTTTGTGCCTGTGCTGAATCTGTGAAAAAAATGATGCAATTAGTCCAACCCACTGCCTATTTCCCCATAGTCCTGGAGAAATTCACTTTGAAATATTTGTCCAATTCCTTTATGAAAGTTATAATTGAATCTGTTTCCACCACCCTGTCAGACAATTCATTCCAAATTCGAATCAGTTACTGGGTAAAAAGATCTCTCCTCACCTCCCCTTGACATTTTTGGCCAACAATCCCAGCTTCACCACCCTGTCCAGAGAACTGAAACCCCTCATCTCTGGTATCATTCTCGTAAATCTCCTCCAAACTGTCTCAAAAGCTTTGATGTCCTTTCTGAAACCTGGTGCCCAGAACTGGACAGATCACTGTAGCTGAGATCTAGCCAGCGACGCCCACATCCCACGAACGGATAAAAAAACGCTCCCTGCTAAATCCCCAATTCTTATCCATTTACAGACGCTCCTTGCCCAGTCCCCAAATCTTATTCATTTAGAGACGCTCCCTGCCCAATCCCCAATTTCTATCCATTTACAGACGCTCTCTAACCAGTTGACCTTGCTGGCGGGCAGTTTCGGGAAGCCTCACAGGGAAAAGCTTCACCGCCACCCGCAGGGACACAAACGGGATTTTTCCATCCTATTGTGGCCTTGACGCCCTGCTCCAGCTGTGTGCACCCGCTACGGGCGCGGTCTCCCTGCACTTTGTGAATATTCCGCTCCAGCTGCAGATGGAGCTCAGCCACTACCGCGCCTGCTCCTTATCAGAGACAAGGCAAATTCTGGAGCGCAGAGCATTCTGGGTACCACAACTGTCATTAATGCCAATGTCTGACATGATAATCAGGTTTTATTTCCTACATTTCATTTCCTGGTATGTTAGTGCGTGTTTTCTTTTGTACCTGTCAGTGCCTGGGAGGAGAGAGTCAGCTTCACTTTGTAGCCGTGAATTTCTGGTGTGAGAATGTGGGTTCTTACTCTGTATGTTTCAGTTTTCGGTTTGTGACTGTTTCTGCTATTGCTATGTGAGTTAACTTTGTGGAAAGAGATGCAGTGGTTTTTGTCGATCTTCATCCCAAGCAGCTCGGTAACACAGGAGTCTGTGCTCTCCGGGCTATTCCCAGGGACGCACACCGAGACAAACATCAACTGCTGCTGGAGGACTATCAATTCGGTGAAAGACGCCCTTTGGTCTGCCCGAAACTTGCTGGTCTTCCAGCGAAAAGAGTTGTCCACCACCGAATGTTGCAGACTGGCACATTCCAAGGTCCAGGACTACGTGCTGAGGGACGCACTAAAGCTTGGGGCAGCCGCAGCAAAGGCTCAATGGGGAAAGACCACAGTGTAAGGTTCCCCCACCAAGCTGGACTGAGGGGCTGGATCCATGGGAAATCCCTCGAACTGTATCGGAGAAATTTTGTGTGCTGTAAATGTAAAAATGTATATGGCATGACAATGAAATGGAAGGGTTGTGAGGCAACTCATGATTGTACAGAAGGTAACTGATCACCTTTGCACTGTTTGTATTTTTTGACTTGATGCTGTTTTAAACTTTTTGGGAATGTAATTTTTACAGATTTTTGTGAATAAAGTATATTTTGGAAATAAAAGAAAATTTGAGTTTCACCACATATCTTTCAACAACATTATGTGAACATCAGCTTTTGTCCAGATCTATCAGTTTCTGATATAGAGTCATAGAGTTATACAGCACAGAAACAGGCCCTTCAGCCCATTGAGTCTGTGCTGGCCATCAAGCACCTAACTATTCTAATCCCATTTTCCAGTATTTGGCCCGTAGCCTTGTATGCTATAGCATTTCAAGTGCTCATCTAAATACTTCTTAAATGTTGTGAGGGTTCCGGCCTCTACCACCTCTTCAGGGAGTGCGTTCCAGATTCCAACCACCCTCTGGGTAAAATTTTTTTCCTCAAATCCCATCTAAACCTCCTGCCCCTTACCTTAAATCTATGCCACCTGGTTATTGACCCCTCCACTAAGGTAAAATGTTTCTTCCTATCTAACCCATCAATGCCCCTCATAATTTTGTAAACCTCAATCTTATCTTCCCTCAGCCTTCTCTGCTCTAAGGAAAACAACCCTAGCCTTTTCAGTCTCTCTTCATAGCTGAAATGCTCCAGCCCAGGCAACATCCTGGTGACTCTCTTCTGTACCCTCTCCAGTGCAATCACATCCTTCCTATAGTGTGGTGCCCAGAACAGGACACAGTACTCCAGCTGTGGCCTAACTAGCATTTTATACAGCTCCGTCATAACCTCCCTGCTCTTATATTCTTTGCCTCGGATGATCTATATTGGCCTGTAATCTAAGGCTTTCCTCCTCACTATTTACGACACCACCAATTTTCGTGTCATGTGTGAGAAAGGGTTTGATTCTATCCCTATCAGTATCCGTTACATGCATGTGTTTTTAATCTGCACCCCCTCTATTTTATTCTCTGTACTTGTCAGCCTCTTGTAGGTGAGTCTGTGTTTTGCTCTTTATCTCTCAGTCTTCGAAGTATGAGCCTGGGTTTGTACCTAATTTTCTTTGTACCTTGCAGGATGGATATTGAAGAGAGGTTTTTACACATTAAATGCCAAATCCTGATAAGTGATTTTTGGGTTTCACACAGTATCTGTCAGTTTCTTGTCTAGGACTGTTGGTTTTACTCTGTCCCTGGCATTTGCTGGTTTGTTAGTGTGGGGCTTACACTGTACCTGTCAGTTTCTCATATGTGAGTGTTGGTTTCACTTTGTATAGAATCATAGATCACAGAATACTTACAGCACAAAAGGAGGGATTCAGCTCAGCGTGCTTGGGCTGCCTCTCTGCACAAGCAACTCAGCTCATGCCACATCCTCATGTATTCCATGAAAACCTGAATTATTTTTCCCTTCAGATAATTATCATATATCCTTTTGAAAGCTATGGTTGAATCTTCCTCCGTCACACTCTCAGGCAGTACATATCAGATCTTAACCATTTGCTGCATAAAAAAGGTTTTTCCTCATGTTGCCTTTGGTTCTTTTCCCATTCACCTTAAATCGGTGTCCTCTGCTTACTCAGCCATGAGTAATATTTCCCATTGCTTTCTCAGCACTTATGAATTTTGAGGTGGGAGACAGCCAGAAGTCCCACTGAGCTGCACTGACCCCCAGCTGAAAAAGAAATGAGATAAAGTTCAATCTTTCACAGCGAGATGCTGCAGAGAGTTAAGAGTCCCGAATGAAAGAGAGCGTTTCTCATACTGTTGTCGAATTTCATTTCAAACACTCCTTGTACTCTCTGCTAATGAAGCCTAAAAAATGGAAAAACTAAATGGCGCTCAAACTCACAACCCTGAGATTAAAAGTCCCATGATCGACAGACTGAACTGAATATGTCACTTCTACTGTACCTCTGTTTGGATGGATGCAACTGTATGCTCCAATGCAAGGGCAGTTTTCAAATCCTCCCATGGGTCCACACGTCAGACTAAGTTCCATGTTGTGAACTCAAGCAAAGGAAATCTGCTCACTTCCAAAACTATCAGCAAATTGAAGCTGATTACGATCAACATCATCAGAGGTCAGAACTACCTGGTGAAAGAAGACTCCCTGAAGAAGGATCCACAATTATTCAAAGGCATCGACAAAGTGAAAAACAAGAAAATCGATGAGTCAATCCAAGCTAAACAGAAACACTGAAGAATTCCATTCCAGACCAGAACACAATTAGAGGCATTTTTTGTATTCAAAGCTGGGCATCAGTATTTAATAGCTGACATATAATTTTGAATATATTTGAATTTCTTTATTCATTTGGCACTGCTGAACATGAAGCAGTCTTAAATCATTTAATTTTTTTTTGTAAAATCTGACTTACCAGATTAAAATATTAGATCAAGGGAGAAATGTCAAAGATTACTGGACCAGTAATCCAGAGGCCTGGACTCAAGATCCAGTGACAGCCAGGACGTCAAGGCGGGAAACACTCCGCACTAGTCTGCAGTGAGCGATTCCATCGAAGGTAGAGCACAATCTCTTTAATATAAGAATGTATATTTTATAATAATTAATCACTCAAGACCTTCCTGGTCTCTGCATCTCAGCTGCTCTCTGGATAAACTTGCAGAAAGTATTTCAACCTGTAAAGCAGGAGTCGAGGGAATGTATAATGATATTTTCTCGCCTTCGGGCAATATTTTAATCAATACAGTGTGGGACAACCTGTCTGGGCACAACTCCATGAGTTTCTCTTTAACTAGTGACCTCACAATCACTAACTTCTATGGTAACAATCTTCAGCTCATCACCTCCGGTACGTAGCTCTAATCTTAATGTACATTTAAACAACCTTTCAAGTCCACTTACAGTTTTTGTTGCCTTACCTGCACAAGCTTAAAAAGTGAAAAACTGAAGCAAGTTTAACTGAACATTCTGGTGGTCAGTTCGGGCACGGGGAAAAATGAAAGGATTCGGACCAGGTCGGATGTGGTGCTGTCAGGCTTGGGTCGGGTTTCATTTGCTGACCCGAGCAGGCCTTTAGTTACTGTTGCAACCTTATATTCCCACTTGACAATCTGCATATTTTGTTCATTTCAATGTTGTCGACAAGCTCTTTGAATCCAGTTCCCCGGTCCTCAAGCAGGCTGAGTTTGGAAATCGATTCCGCTTTCTGGAAGGCTGAAAGCAATCGATGACCTTAAACTAAAAATGGCAACAGAGAAGGGCTCGTCTGGGATTTGAACCCAGGACCTCTCACATATTAATCACTTATATACCCAAAGCGAGAATCATACCCCTAGACCAACGAGCCACCGTTGGCATGGCTTTTATTCACTCCTGTGGAATTTCACTGGCACCCACAGCCGATCATGCATTTTTTTCAGATCAAAACAATATCCTACAAAGCTGAAATAAAAACAGAAAGTGCTGGAAATACTCAGCACCTCTGACAGCATCTGTGGAGAGAGAAACAGAGTTAACATTTCAGGGTTTTCACCTTTTGTTTGAGCCATCTTTTCAGACTGCTTCTGTCCATCCAATCTCACTTTTTACTCGATCCACATTCTCAGGGTGGTGCAGTGGTGAGCACTGTAGCTTCACAACTTCAATGACCCCGATTCAGTTCTGTATACTGCCTGTGTGGAGTTTGCAAGTTGTTTATGTGGGCTTCCACAAGGTACTCTGGTTTCCTCCCACAACGAAAGACTTGTGGGTTGATAGATAAATTGACTGTTGTAAATTGGCCCTAGGGTAGGTGATAGGAGAAATGTGGGGATGTGGTAGGGTATTCTGGGTTAACATAGGATTAGTATTAATGGGTGGTTGATGGTCAGTGCAGACTCAGTGGGCCAAAGGGCCTTTATCAGTGCTGTATATCTCTTTAACCATTCTCTAAGCAAATGCATTTTTCATGAATTCCTCATTTCTTTTATTAACGACAATTTTATATTTCCGGCCCTTGCTTCATATGATACCACAAGTGGAATCATGTTTCCATCAACACGATCAAACCCCTTCACTATTTCCTCATATTGCAATGTTTCTTTAACCCTGACAGACTGTGGAGTTTCTGCTGCTTGATTGCAGTTCTTGCTTCCCGCCAGTAGATGTCACCTCACTCCAATGCAGTGAAGTTTACAAATGTGAGAGAGACACAACAGGAAATAATTGTTCACATTATAGTGAATGTGTGGGATTTAGAAATACTAGGAGTGGAGACGAGTTATTATTGAATTTGTCAAACCAAACATATGTTATAATGTTGTGTTAAATCTGTCACTCTGTTGTCTTGATTCTGAGAGTGACATAGACTCATCGAGTCATTGGGTCATTTGTGGTATCGAAGGAGGCCATTCGCCCCATCGAGTACAGGCCAGCTCTCCATGGAGCGATCCAGTCAGTCCCACTCGTCTGCTCGATCCCCCTAGCCCTGTAAATTTATTTCCTTCAAATGCCCATCGAAATTCCTTTTGTAACCAACGATTGTCTCCACTTCCTCCACCCTCGGGGGCAGCGAGTTACAGATCATTACCAATCACTGTGTAAAAAAGCTCTTCCGCACATTCCCCCTGCATCTCTTGTCCAAAACCTTCAATCTGAATCCCCTAGTCCTTGTACCAATAGTTAATGGGAACAATTTTTCCTTGCCAACTTATCTAAAACTGTCAGAGCCTTCGACACCTCTATCCATTCTCCCCTCAATCTCCTTTGATACAGGCAGAAAAAAACCCTGTTTTTCTAACTTAACCTTGAAACTAAAACCCTCCATCCCTGGAACTATTCTGGTAAATCTCCTCTGCATCCTCTCAAGAATCCGCACATCCTTTCTAAAGATTGGTGAGCAGATCTGGATGCAACACTCCAATTGGGGCCTAACCAGAGTTCAGCATAACAACCCTGCTTTTGTACTCAATGTCTCTATTTATAAAGCCCAAGATCCCACATGCTTTGCTAACCACTCTCGCAATATGTCTTGCCAACTTCAAAGAATGATGGACATGTACTCCAGGTCCCTCTATTCCAGCACACTCTTCAGAACTGTAGCATTGAGTATATATTGCCTCTCCCTATTTCTTCTGCTAAAATGCATCACCTCACACTTGTCACTATTAAATTCCATCTGCCACCTGTCTGCCCATCCTACTAGCCGATAACTATCCTGTTTCAGGCAGTTCATATCATCCTCACTGTTTGCCACTCCTCCAAGTTTGGTGTCATCGGCATATTTTGAGATTCTACTCGATATTCCAAGATCCAAGTCATTAATCTGTAGCAAAAAAAAAGCAATGGTTCTAGCACTGACCCTTGGGGAACACCACTGTTGACTATCCTCCAGTCTGACCAAGAACCATTTCATATGACTCGCTATTTTCTGTCCTTAAACCAATTTCCTATCCAAATGGGCACTGACCCTCCTAATGCATGAACCTCAATTTTGTTAACCACCCTTTTCTGTGGTACTTTATAAAATGCTTTTGTAAAATCCATATAAACAACATCCACTTCATTCCCTTCATCAACTTTCTCAGATAGTTTATCAAAAAATGCAGTTAGATTCATCAAGCATGAACTTCCATTTATAAAACCATGCCCACTCTCCTTAATTAACTCAAACCTCTCCAAATGACTTGATTTTTTCCCTGACCTGTTGGTCTTGTGCTTATAGCAAGCTCACCAAAGAGCATGTATTTGGCAATGTGACTGTCATTCATTTGGCCCAGTCAACAGAGCCGCCTCTGATTCAAGAGGGCAAACATGCTGTGGATCCCTGCACGCTGGTGTACTTCCTCATTCGGCACTCTGTCCTGCCAGGAGCTGTCCAATATCCATCTGAGGCAGTGGAGGTGGAAGCTGTTCAGCTGCTTTTCTTGGCTTGTATAAGTTGTTGATGCTTCTCTACTATAAAGGAGGGTGCTGAGAACACAAGCCTGGTACACGTGGAGCTTTGTATTTTCGGTCAGTTTGCTGTCGGTTCACACCCGTCTTCTCAACTTTGACATGACAGCTGCAGCATTGGCAATCCTGGTGCTGATTTCAGCATCAAGGGACAGATTGCTGGTGATTGCTGATCCAAGGTATGTGAAGCTGTTGACAACCTCCAAAGTGAGGTTGTCAATGTTGATGGAAAGTGGAGTCTCGACGTCCAAGTCTCTACGTCTTGCCAAGATGAACAGCTTGTCGTCAGCTCTGATATACAGGTGAACACCCCCATCTGAGTCACTGAAAGTGTACAATAGCAGCATGGAGACGAATACACCAATTATAAAGGATGTGATAACTGGACAGTTAGAAAATAATGATATGATTGGGCAGAGTCAACATAAATTTATGAAAAGGAAAACAGGTTTGAAAAAACCCGTTGAGTTTTTTGAAGATGTTACCTGTAGAACAGATAAAGGAGAACCAGTGGATGCTTTGGTAATGTCCCACACAGGAGGTGAGTAAACAAAATTAGAGCACATAGAATTGGGGAGAATATACTGATATGGATTGAAAGTTGGTTAACAGACCGAAAACTGAGAGCAGGAATAACAGGTCCTCCTCAGGATGGCAGGCTGTTACTATTGGGGTACTGCAAGGATCAGTGTTGGAGCCACAGCTGTTAACAACCGAAATAAATGATTTGGATGTAGGGATTAAATGTAATATTTCCAAGTTTGCAGATGACACAAAGCTCGGTGAAGTGTGAGTTGTGAGGAGGATGCAGAGAGGCTTCCAGGGAACCTGGAGCAGCTAAGTGAATGAGAAAGAACATGGCAGATGGAATATAATGTGAATAAGTGTGAAGTTCTCCACTTCGGTAGAATAAACAGAAAGACAGAGTATTTCTTAAATTGTGAGAGTTTGGAAATTGTCGATGTCCAAAGGGACCTGGGTGCCCTTGTTCCTGAGACACTAAAAGCTCACATGCAGGTGCAGCAATGAATTAGGAAGGCAAATGGTATGTTGGCCTTCACACGAGGGGTCATGACTACAGGAGTAAAGATGTCTTGTTGCAATTGTATAGAGCCTTGGTGAAACCGCGCTGGAGTATTGTGCATAGTTTGGTCTCTTCATCTAAGGAAGGATATACTTGCCATAGAGGGAGTGAAACAGAGGTCACCAGACTAATCCCTGGGATGGTGGGATTGTCTTATGAGGAAACTGGGCCTGTATTCCTTAAAGTTTCGAAGAATGAGAGGTGATCTCATTGAAACTGATAAAATTATTACAGGGCGTGCCAGTGTGGATGTTGGCAGGATGTTTGCCCTGGTTGGTGAGTCTAAAATCAGGGGACCAAGTCTCAGAATAAGGAGTAGGCCATTTAAAACTGAGATTGGGTTGAATTTCTACACTCAGACGGTGGTGAATCATTGGAATTCTCTACCCCAGAGAGCTGTGGCAGTTCAATCATTGAGCATGTTCAAGACAGAAATTGTTAGAAATCTTGATACTCATGACATCAAGGGATATGGGGATAGCACGGGAAAGGGGCGTTGAGGTAGATGATCAGCCATGATCGAATTGAATGGCAGAACAGGCTCGACGGGCTGAATGGCCTACTCCTATGTTCCTCTGCTCCCAAGAGAGTTGGCGCCAGCGCGCAGCCCTGCTTTACCCCACTGCTGATCTTGAAAGTGTCTGATGTTGCTCCATTGTAACTGATGGAACTGTGCATGTTCTCGTGGAAAGAAGAGATGATGCCCAAGAGTTCAGGAGGGCAGCCTGTGTTCCATCGCAGTTTGAAGAGTCCGTCTCTGCTGACAAGATCAAAGGCCTTGGTGATGTCGATCAAAGTCTGTGTGGCGCAATAGATAGCATGTTGGACTTCTAAATAATGATAAAAAAAAGCATTCAAAGGTTGTGAGTTCAAATCCCACTGGAGTCAGATTTTTGGACCAGAGACAGAAGAGCACAACAGAACAGAAAGTTCACAAGTGTGTCAAAAGCACCGACTCAGAGACAGAGCGAGAGAGAGAGGAGCACGGCAGGAGCGGAGCTGGGGCAAAAAAATCAAGGAGTGATATCACAATGGAGAGTGAGAGCAGGGAAACAGAGAGCCGCTGGGGTGAGTTTACAGGATTTGGTTCTTGCTTCGGTGCAGTGGAAGGAGCTGTCTGGTAGTTGATTGATTTGGAAGAAGCTACATGTTTGATGAGTATCTGGTAAGTGATTAAGGTCCATTTTAGTCCTAATGTTTAAAATAGTAAACAAACTAGTAGTAAGCTTAATAAAATATACAATAAAATAAACAATTGAATAAAATAATGAAGTACTTAATTGAAACACGTTAAGGATGACAGGACAGGTGATGTGTCACAGCTGCAGCATGTGGGAACTCCTGGATGCCAGTGTGATGCAGGGCAAACACATCTGCAGTAAGTGTTTGCAGAAGGGGGAGAGGGCAGAAATCAGAAATTGGCGGCCCATCTCACTGCTTAATGTTGACGACAAGATTCTGTCCAAAGTCATAGCCAGTCGAGTCAAATCTGCTCTGGAGTTGGTGATTCACCCCGATCAGACCTGGACTGTAACCGACAGGAAGATCTCTGATAGTCTCGCGCTACTCAGGGATACGATCGCCTACGTACGGGACAGGAGTGTGGACACCTGCCTCATCAGCCTGGACCAGGAGAAGACTTTTGACAAGATATCGCACACCTACATGATGGACGTGCTTTCCAAAATGGGGTTTGGGGAGGGAATCTGCAATTGGATCCAACTGCTCTACAAAAACATCAGTAGCACAGTCTCAATCAACGGGTGGGAATCGGAAAGTTTCCCGATCAAATCTGGAGTCAGACAGGGCTGTCCTCTCTCCCTGGTCTTGTTTGTTTGCTGTATTGAACTCTTTGCTGAGTCTATTAGGAAGGATGCGAGCATAAGAGGGGTGACAATCCCAGGCAGCGGAGGCACTCAGGTTAAAATCTCCCTGTACATGGATGACGTCGCCATCTTCTGCTCGGATCCGCTGTCCGTGCGCAGACTGATGAGCATCTGCGACCAGTTCGAACTGGCCTCGGGAGCCAAAGTTAACCATGGCAAGAGCTAGGCCATGTTCTTTGGGAACTGGGCTGACCGATCCTTTGTCCCCTTCACCGTCAGGTCAGATTACCTGAAGGTGCTGGGGATATGGTTTGTAAGGGCCGGGGCGTGCACCAAAGCATGGGAGGAGCGAGTATCCAAGGTACGACAAAAGTTGGGTATGTGGGGGCAGCGATCTCTCTCCATTGTGGGTAAGAACCTGGTCATCAGGTGCGAGGCGCTCACGTTGTTGCTGTACGTGGCGCAGGTCTGGCCCATACCCCACTCCTGCGCCGTGGCAGTCACCCGAGCCATTTTCCGCTTCATCTGGGGATCTAAAATGGACCGGGTCCGGAGGGACACGATGTTCAAATCTCTGGACAAGGGCGGGAAAAATGTACCCAACGTGGCCCTCATCCTGATGACCACCTTCGTGTGTGGCTGCATCAAGCTGTGTGTCGACCTCCAGTACGCAAACTCCAAGTGTCACTACGTGCTGAGGTTCTATCTGTCCCCGGTGTTGCGAAGGATGGGCCTGGTCACATTGCCGCGGAACGCTCCATGCAGTTGGGCCGTGCCGTACCACCTATCCTTCATGGAACAGTTTCTGGGGGAAAACACCTTTGACCACCGGTCCATCAGGCAGTGGTCTGCATGGAATGTCCTCAAGGCCCTACAGGAAAAGGAGACGGTGGATCCTTTCGGATGGTTCCCCGAGCAGACCGTCAAAGTCATCTGGCAGAACGCCTCATCACCAGAACTTTCAAACAAGCACCAAGACGTAGCTTGGCTGGTGGTGAGAAGGGCCCTCCCCGTCAGATCCTTCATGCACACCCGAAGTCCCGCCCCCTCCGCACAATGCCCCCGCGGTGGCTGTGGCGGGGAAGAGACGGTCGCCCACCTCCTCCTGGAATGTGTCTTCGCAAAGTAGTTGTGGAAAGTGATGCAGTGGTTTTTGTCGAGGTTCATCCCAAGCAGCTCTGTAACACAGGAGTCTGTGCTCTACGGGCTGTTCCCAGGGACGCACACCGAGACAAACATCAACTGCTGCTGGAGGACTATCAATTCGGTGAAAGACGCCCTTTGGTCTGCCCGAAACTTGCTGGTCTTCCAGCGAAAAGAGTTGTCCACCACCGAATGTTGCAGACTGGCACATTCCAAGGTCCAGGACTACGTGCTGAGGGACGCACTAAAGCTTGGGGCAGCCGCAGCAAAGGCTCAATGGGGAAAGACCACAGTGTAAGGTCCCCCCACCAAGCTGAACTGAGGGGTTGGATCCATGGGAAACCCCTCGAACTGTACCGGAGAATTTTTGCGTGCTGTAAATGTAAAAATGTATATGGCATGACAATGAAATGGAAGGGTTGTGAGGCAACTCATGATTGTACAGAAGGTAACTGATCACCTTTGCACTGTCTGTATTCTTTGACTTGATGCTGTTTTGAAATGTTTGGAATGTAATTTTTACAGATTTTTATGAATAAAGTATATTTTGGAAATAAAAAAAAAGTGTTTGCGGCTCAAAGAGTGAGAAAAATGGAATGTAGTGGTAGTAGGGGACAGTATAGTAAGGTGGATTGACACTGTTCTCTGCAGCAAAGAGCAAGAGCCCAGACGGCTGTGCTGCTTGACGGTGCCAGGACATCTGCTCAGGGCTGGAGAGAAACATACAATGGGAGGGGGTGGATGCAGTCTTCGTGGTCCATGTCGGTACCAACGACATAGGCAGGACAAGGACAGAGGTTCTGCATAGTCAGTATGAGGAACTAGGCACCAAATTAAGTAGGAGAACCTCAAAGGTAATCATCTCTGGATTATTACCTGAGCCATGTGCAAATTGGCATAGGACAAATAAGATTAGAAAAATTAAAGCGTGGCTCAAAGACTGGTGTGGTAGTAGTGGGTTCTGGTTCGTGGGGCATTGGCACCAGTACTGGGGAAAGTGGTGGCTGTAACGTTGGGACGGTCTGCACCTGAACCGTGCTGGTGCCGGTGTTCTCGCGAGCCACATAACTAGGGAACTAGAGACGGTTTTAAACTGAATAGTGGGGGCAAGGGATCAAATTTGGGAAGATATGGTGAATCTAGGAGGAGAGGCAAGGCAAGAGAGAAAGGTATAAATATGGGAAATGATAAACAGACTGTGACAGGAAGGGACAGAGCAGACAAATCTAAGAGTAAATCAACAGATAAGGCTAGAGGTTACAAAAATAATAAAAGGACAAAACTAAATGCTCTGTATCTGAATGCATGGAGCTTTCGAAACAAAACAGATGAACTGAGAGCACAAATAGAATAAATAAGTACGATCTGATAGTCATTACAGAGACATGGCTGCAGGGCGACAGAGATTGGGATGTGAATATTGGAGGTTACATGGCATTTAGGAAGGACAGGAAGCTTGGAAAAGGTGGTGGAGTAACTCTGTTAATTAATGATGGTATTAGCGCAATAGAGAGGGATGACCTAAGTTCAGGAGATCACGATGAAGAAGCAGTTTGAGTTGAGATGAGAAATAATACAGGCAAGAAGTCACTAGTGGGAGTGGTGTACAGGCCACCTAACATTAACCACACTGTAGGATGGGGTATAAAAAAAGAAATAATGGCAGCTTGTCAGAAATGTACAGCAATAATTATGGGGGATTTTGATCTCCATATCGACTGGAAAATTCTGATGGGCAGAGGTAGCCTAGATGAGGAGTACATGGAATGTTTTTGGGATAATTTCTTGGAAAAATAAGTTCTGGAGCCAACCTGAGAGCAGGCTATACTAGACCTGGCATTGTGCAACGAGATAGGATTAATTAATGACCTCATAGTTAAGGTGCCCCAAAGTAGCAGCGATCATAATATGATTGAATTTTACATTCAGTTTGAGGGAGAGAAGAGTGGGTCCCAGACTAGTATTTTAAACTTAAATAAGGGCAATTATAAGGGCATGAAAGCAGAGCTAGCTAAAGTGAACTGGCAAATTAGGGTAAGGGATAAGTCAATAGAGATGCAGTGGCAGACATTTAAGGAAAATTTCAGAATACACAGAATAGATACATTTCAACGAGAAAGAAAAATTCCAAAGGTGGGACTCACCATCATGTTTAATGAAAACAGTTAAAGATACTATCAAACTTAAAGAAAAAGCCTATAATTGTGCAAAGATGGGAGGCAGGTCAGAAGATTGGACAGAATATAAAAAACAGCAAAGAATGACTAAAAGATTGATAAGGAAGGTAAAATTAGAGTACGAGAGAAAGCTAGCAAGAAATATAAAGACAACTAGTAAGAGTTTCGATTATTTTTAAAAGAAAAGAGTTAACAAAGTGAGTGTTGGTCCTATGGAAAGTGTGTCTGGGGAATTAATAATGGATAATTAAGAGATGACAGATGAATTGAACAGATACTTTGGATTGGTCTTCACTATTGAGGATACAAATAACATCCCAGTATTAGCTGCAAGTCAGGAAATGGAAGGGAGGGAGGAACACAAGAAAATTACAATCACCAGGGAAGTGGCACTAAACAAATTGTTGGAGCTGCGGGCTGACAAGTCGCCAGGTCCTGAAGTGGCTAGTGAGATAGTTGATGCGCTGGTTTTAATTTTCCAAAATTCCCTCGCTTCGGGAAGGTTCTGTTAGATTGGAAAGTAGCGAATGTAATTCATTTATTCAAAAAGGGAGGGAGACAGAAAGCAGGAAACGACAGGCCAGTTAGCTTAACATCTGTCTTAGGGAAAATGTTAGGAGCGATTACTGAAGATGTTATAGCAGGGCATTTAGAAAAAATTAAGGTAATCAGGCAGAGTCAACATGGTTTTGTGAAAGGGAAATCATGTTTAAACAATTTATTGGAGTTCTTTGAGGGAGTTACATGTGCTGTGGATAAAGGGGAACCGGTGGATGTATTGTATTTCGATTTCCAGAAGGATAAGGTGACATATCAAAGGTTATTGCAGAAAATAAAAGCACATGGTGTCAGGGGTAACATATTGGCATGGATAGAAGATTGGCTAGCGAACAGGAAACAGAGAGTCAGCATAAATGGGTCATTTTCTGGTTGGCAAGAAGTAACGAGTGGTGTGTCACAAGGATCTGTGCTGGGGCCTCAACCTTCTTCAATTCTCGAAATGACTTTGATGAAGGGACCAATAGTATGGTTGCTAAATTTGCTGATGACAAAGATAGGTCGGAAAGTAGGTTGTGAAGAGGACATAAGGGGGCTACAAAGGGATATAGATAGGTTAAGTGAATGGGCAAAGACCTGGCAAATGGAGTATAATGTGGGAAAGTGGGAAATTGTCCACTTTGGCAGGAAGAATAAAAAAGCATATTCTCTAAATGGTGAGAGATTGCAGAGATCTGAGATGCAGAGGGATCTGGGTGTCCTAGTGCACGAATCGCAAAAGGTTAGTCTGCAGGTACATAGAACATAGAACATAGAACATACAGCACAGAACAGGCCCTTCGGCGCACAATGTTGTGCCGATCCTTTGTCCTCTGTCAAGGACAATTTAATCTATACCCCATCATTCTCCTTTATCCATATACCTATCCAAAAGCCTTTTGAAAGTCCCTAAAGTTTCTGACTCAACAACTTCCCCGGGCAAGGCATTCCATGCCTCGACCACTCTCTGGGTAAAGAACCTTCCCCTGACATCCCCCTTATATCTCCCACCCTTCACCTTAAATTTATGACCCCTTGTAACGCTTTGCTCCACCCGGGGAAAAAGTTTCTGACTGTCTACCCTATCTATTCCCCTGATCATCTTATAAACCTCTATCATGTCACCCCTCATCCTTCTCCGTTCTAATGAGAAGAGGCCTAGAATGTTCAGCCTTTCCTCGTAAGACTTATTCTCCATTCCAGGCAACATCCTGGTAAATCTCCTCTGCACCCTCTCCAAGGCTTCCACATCCTTCCTAAAATGAGGCGACCAGAACTGCACACAGTACTCCAAATGAGGCCTTACCAAGGTCCTGTACAGCTGCATCATCACCTCACGGCTCTTAAATTCAATCCCTCTGCTAATGAACGCTAACACCCCATATGCCTTCTTCACAGCCCTATCCACTTGAGTTGCAACTTTCAATGATCTATGCACATAGACCCCAAGGTCTCTCTGCTCCTCCACATGCCCAAGAACCCTACCGTTAACCCAGTATTTTGCATTCATGTTTGTCCTTCCAAAATGGACGACCTCACACTTTTCAGGGTTAAACTCCATCTGCCACTTTTCAGCCCAGCACTGCAACCTATCCAAGTCCCTTTGCAGACGACAATAGCCCTCCTCGGTATCCACAACTCCACCAACCTTTGTATCATCTGCAAATTTACTGACCCACCCTTCGACTTCCTCATCCAAGTCGTTAATAAAAATCACAAACAGGAGAGGACCCAGAACTGATCCCTGCGGCACGCCACTGGTAACTGGGCTCCAGGCTGAGTATTTACCATCTAAGACCACTCTCTGCCTTCTATCAGTTAGCCAATTCTTAATCCAACTGGCCACATTCCCCACTATCCCATGCCTCCTGACTTTCTCCATAAGTCTACCATGGGGGACCTTATCAAATGCCTTACTAAAATCCATGTACACCACATCCACTGGTTTACCCTCATCCACTTGCTTGGTCACCTGCTCAAAGAATTCAATCAGGCTTGTGAGGCAAGACCTACCCCTCACAAAACCGTGCTGACTGTCCCGAATCAAGCAGTGTCTTTCCAGATGCTCAGAAATCCTATCCCTCAGCACCTTTTCCATCAACTTGCCTACCACCGAAGTAAGACTAACTGGCCTGTAATTCCCAGGGTTGTTCCTATTCCCTTTCTTGAACAGGGGCACAACATTTGCCACCCTCCAATCACCTGGTACCACCCCCGTCAGCAGAGAAGATGAAAAGATCATTGCCAGCGGCTCTGCAATTTCATCCCTTGCTTCCCATAACATCCTTGGATATACCCCGTCAGGCCCGGGAGACTTGTCTATCTTCAAGTTATTCAAAAACCCCAACACATCTTCCCTCCTAACGAGCACTTCCTCGAGCTTACCAGTCTGCTTCCCACCGTCCTCTTCAGTAATACACCCCTTCTCATTCGTAAATACCGAAGAGAAGTACTCATTCAAAACCTCACTTATCTCTTCCGGCTCAACACACAGTCTCCCGCTATTGTCCTTGACCGGACCTACGGTCCCCCTAGTCATCCTCATATTTCTGACATACGCGTAAAAGGCCTTGGGGTTTTCTTTTATCCTACCCGCCAAGCATTTTTCATGCCCTCTCTTAGCTCTCCTAATCCCTTTCTTCAGATCCTTCCTGGCCATCTTGTATCCCTCCAGAGCTATGCCTGTGCCCTTTTTCCTCAACTTTATATACGCATCCTTCTTCTTCCTAACAAGACTCTCAACCTCTCTTGTCAACCACGGTTCCCTCACATGACCATCCCTTCCCTGTCTGACAGGGACATGCTTATCAATGGCCCCTACTATCTGCTCCTTGAAAAAGTTCCACATTTCGACCGTGCCCTTCCCTGCCAGCATATGCTCCCAACTTATGCTCCTCAGTTCCTGCCTGACAGCATCATATCTACCCTTCCCCCAATTGTAAACCTTGCCCTGTTGCACATACCTATCCCTCTCCATTACCACAGTGAATGCTACAGAATTGTGATCACTATCTCCAAAGTGCTCGCCCACCAACAGCTCTATCACTTGCCCTGGTTCATTACCTAGTACCAAATCCAATATTGCCTCCCCTCTGGTCGGGCAGTCTACATACTGAGTCAGAAAAGCTTCCTGGACATACTGCACAAACACTACCCCATCCAAACTATTCGATCTAAAGAGTTGCCAATCAATATTTGGGAAGTTGAAATCCCCCATAATTACTACCCTGTGACTTCTGCTCCTTTCCAAAATCTGTTTCCCAATCTGCTCTTCCACCTCCCTGCTGCTATTGGGGGGCCTATAGAAAACTCCCATCAAGGTGACTGCTCCTTTCCTGTTCCTGACCTCAACCCACAGTGCCTCAGTCGGCAGATCCTCCTCGAAAATTCTTTCAGCAGTTGTTACACTATTTCTAACTAACAATGCCACCCCCCCACCTCTTTTACCACCATTCCTAATCTTATGAAAACATCTATAACCAGGTACCTCCAAAAACCATTCCTCCCCCTCACCTATCCACGTTTCAGTGATGGCCACAACATCGTAGTCCCAAGTGCCCATCCACGCCTTCAATTCACTCACCTTATTCCTGATGCTTCTTGCGTTGAAGTATACGCACTTTAACCCTTCTCCGTGCCCATCTGTCCTCTGCGACAGTGCTACCTTCCCCAATACCTCACTACACTCTTTGTCTTTCTGAGTGGACCCACTGGTCCCTGGATTACAAGTCCGGTTCCCATCCCCCTCCCAAACTAGTTTAAACCCTCCCGAACAGTACTAGCAAACCTCCCTCCCAGGATATTGGTGCCCCTCTGGTTCAGATGCAGCCCGTCCTGTTTGAACAGGTCCCATCTTCCCCAGAATGCAGTCCAATTATCCAAGAACTGGAAGCCCTCCCTCCTACACCATTCCTGCAGCCACGTGTTCAGCTGTGCTCTCTCCCTATTCCTAGCCTCACTATCACGTGGCGCCGGCAACAAACCAGAGATAACAACTCTGTCCGTCCGAGCTTTCAGCTTCCAGCCTAACTCCCTAAACTCACTTCTAACATCTGTGCCACCCTTCCTTCCTACGTCGTTGGTGCCAATGTGCACCACGACCTCTGGCTGCTCCCCCTCCCCTTTAAGGATCCTGAAGACGCGATCACAAACATCACGGACCCTGGCACCAGGGAGGCAACAAACCATCCGTGCGTCTCGCCTGCGCCCACAGAACCGCCTGTCCGTACTCCTCACCATCGAGTCCCCGATGACTAGTGCTCTCCCATTCTCCCTCCTTCCCCTCTGAGCCACAGTGCAGGACCCCGTGCCAGAGGCCCGGTCACTGCAGCCTGCCCCCGATAGGCCGTCCCCCCCAACAGTATCTAAAACTGTATACTTGTTGTTGAGGGGAACGACCACAGGAGATCCCTGCACTGACCTCTTCCCACCTCTAACTGTTACCCAGCTGCCTTTGATTTGTGGAGTAACGACCTCCGTGTAGCTTCTATCTATCAACCCCTCAGCTTCCCGAATGATCCTCAGTTCATCCAGCTCCAGCTCCAATTCCCTAACACGGTCTGATAGGAGCTGGAGACGGATGCACTTCCAGCAGGTGAAGTCGGCAGGGCCACCGGAGGTTTCCCTCACCTCGAACATTCTGCAGGAGGAGCAATACACTACACTGGCTGCCATTTCTTTTATTCAATTACCCCTTAGTTAAGTACAACTATAGATATTAACAAAAACAGTAAATAGCTTACCTGCTCAGTCCTTTTTGGTTAGAGGAGGAGGGTAAAAAGGGTCTTATTATTAGGTTAGAGGAGGAGGATGGGTGGGAGACACTACATGTGTAGTGGCTCGGGTTTACTCAGCTCCGCACCTTTAAGGAAAATACCTACCCAGGAGTCCTCGCTGCCGACCAGCTTCCGGTTCCTCCGGCGCCAAAAGAAACTCAAAGACAAGGAAAACAGTAAGTAAAACAGTAAGTACTTACTTTTAAAACACAGCTCCTGATGCCTTCACTCACCCACCGAAGAGTCGCTACCTTCTCCTGCTGCTCCGCCGGGACAGCACGTAATTAGGAAAGCTAATAGAATGTTATCATTTATCGCCAGGGGAATTGAATACAATAGTAGGGAGGTTATGCTTCAGCTATATAGGGCATTGGTGAGACCACTTCTGCAGTACTGAGTACAGTACTGGTCTCCTTATTTATGGAAGGATGTAAATGCATTGGAGGTAGTACAGAGAAGGTTTACTGGACTAATACATGGAATGGGTGGGCTGTCTTACGAGGAAAGATTGGACAGGTTAGGTTTGTATCCACTAGAGTTTAGAAGAGAAAGAGGCGACATGATTGAAACATACAAGATCCTGAGGGGTTTTGACAGGGTGGATGTGGAAAGGATGTTTCCCCTTGTGGGGGAATCTAGAGCTAGGGGTCACTGTTTAAAAATAAGGGGTCACCCATTTAAGACAGAGATGAGGAGCTATTTGCCCCTCAGAGGGTCGTGAGTCTTTGGAATTTTCTTCCTCAAAAGGCGGTGGAAGCAGAGTCTTTGAATATTTTTAAGGGAGCGATGGATGGATTCTTTATCTGCAAGGGGGTGAAAGGTTATCGGAGATAGATGGAAATGTGGAGTAATCAGTTCAGCCATGAGCTTATTGAATGGTGAAGCAGGCTCGAAGGGACGAGTGGCCCACTCCTGCTCCTAATTCGTATGTTCATATGTAAAGACAATGTAGAGTGGTCTGTACTGTTCACAGTACTTCTCCTGTAACTGCCGAAGTGAGACAATCATGTCGACTGTCGATCTACCAGCTCTGAAGCTGCACTGAGACTCAGGATAGATGTGTGATGCCAGGGTCTGCAATCTGGTCAGAGCAATGCGAGCAAAGACCTTCCCCACAATACTTAGCAAGGAGATGCCTCGCTAATTGCTGCAGTCACTGCGATTCCCCCTTATTGTTGTACAAGGTGACAATGTTTGCATCACGCATGTTTTGAGGTGCAGATCTTTCCTTCCAACAGAGACACAGAAGTTCATGGAGATGCTGCAGTAGAGCCACTTTTCCACTTTTGATGATTCCAGGTGGAATACCATCATTTCCCGGGGCTTTACCACTGGCAAGATGGTCAATGGCTTTGTTGAGCTCCACTATGGTGGGGTCACTGTCCAGCTCCTCCATGACAGGGAAGTCTGGAATGGCAGTGAGAGCCACTTCAATGACAATATTCTCCGTTATGTCGAGTTTAAGGTAATGCTCCACTCACCTTTCCATCTGCTTGTTAACAGATGATTCCACTTTGACACCACACTGAGACCTTGAGCATTGTTGTCTGAAAGAGCCTGATCGAGGATGTTGAGGAACTCCTGGGTCCTTTCTGGATCAGTGGTTCCTCAAGTGTTGATCTGAGGACGACGTTCTTCTTGGATGGATGAAGCTTCCTTGGCTGAAGCCTGACCTTGTTACACACCAGGGAGTGATCAGTGTCACAGTCAGGGCTGTGGTAGCTGTGAGTGATGATGACACTGCTGAGGGTGGTATGTCTGGTGATGATCAGGTCTAGCTGGTGCCAGTGGTGTGATCTCAGATGTCTCCAGGACACCCTGTGGCACAGCTTGACCTGGAAGTAGCTGTTCATCACACAGAATCCATGGTGACAGCATAGCTACAGCAACCTCTGTCCATTTTCATTCATCTTGCCAATCCGCTGGTGCTCTATGCTCGTTGGCCAAGCTGTAGTCAGTACCCAAGCTTGCGTTGAAGTCTCCTAGAAGGTACAGTCCCTCAGTGCTGGGAATTCTACTGATGGCAGTATCCAGTGTCACATAGAATTGATCCTTGACATCTGGGGTGGAGGTGAGTGTCGGGACATAGATGCACATGAGATTAACTGGGCCCACGCTTGTTGACAACTGAAGAGTAAGAAGTCTCTCTGAGCCTACTGTGGGTGGTTCACTCATCTCAAGTGGCGTGTTTTTTACTGTGAAAACCACTCCATGCTCACGAGTTGCCTCTTGGGCTTTCCCCTGCCAGAAGAAGGTGTAGTGTTTCTCTTTGAGGGATCCACTTTGACCGAGTCTAGTTTCTTGCAGCACAGCAATGTCCACATTGAGTCTTGTGAGTTCTTTGTCCATCAAAGATGTCTTGTGTGTGTCATCAACCTGCAGAAGGGTGTCAGTAAGGCCAGGACACATGGTCCTCACATTCCAGCTTGCGATGCGAAGGACTGGTGTCTTCTTTGTTGAGCTTGTTTTTCTTGGTGCATAGATTATCAATCCGTCTGTTGAGAGATGACTCTCTAAGCTACAAGCACCCATTGAAGCAAGCAGGTCGTGGCAGGACAGCACCTAACTGACTGGGGGCTACCCAGCTTGGAGTGGGTGGTAGCTATCAATGAGATGCAATGATCTCTTCAACTGTCAGAAGTAACCCCTGGCGCTCATACTCTGCACCAATTGAGTGAGAGCTTATTCCACGGTAACCGTTTCTTCCCGTGTTGTGCTAATGTTTAAGCACAAATAGTGTCCTCTACACGGCACGTTAGTACTGAACACAAAATGGCTCCTTTGGTCATGTGTTAATTATAAAATGGCTTTCTTGACCTTGTTAGTTATTGCAATGGATACATTATAAAAATGGTCAAATTAAACTAAGATCGAACTACCCAAGCTTACCTGCATCCTCCAGTCCTCTGGCAACATTCCCATATTTAAGGAGGATTGAAAGATTGTGGTTCGAGTCTCTGATATTTCCACCCTTACTTCCCTCAGCAACCCAGGATGCAGCCCATTCAAACTGGGTGACTTTTCTACTGTGAGAGCTGCCAACCTTGTAATTGTCTCCACTTTATCTATTTTCATCCTGTCCAATTTCTTCACTTCCTCCTCCTTTACTGTGACATTTGCAGCATCCGCTTATTTTGTGATACTTAATTAGTGCCTCAGCCACACCCTCTGCCTCCACAGGATCTCCTAATTGACCCACCCTTTCATTGACTGTCCATATGTTGGTAAAAGACTTCAGTGTTCCCAGTTATGTGACCTGCTAATCTTTTCTCATACATTCTCTTGCTGATCTCATTTCCTTTTTCAGCTCTCCTCTGTACTTTCTGTATTCTGCTTGTTTCTCTACTGCATATGAATCCTCACATGATTTCGATGTGAATGATTTTTGAACTATTTTGTAAAAGGATTTAGTTTTGTAAATTTCTCCCTTGCTCCCCTCATGGTCAGGCAGAAAGTTTAACTGCTGTGTTTTCAAACAGCAACAGCTTTATTTGAAAAGCCATTGTGACAGGATTCCGGGTTTTAATCCAGTCACAAATCTGGTTCTGATGTCTTGTGGCTCCAGCTGTCACATGACCTGTCAGAGGATGACCTCATAATTGACCCAGTCATGGAGCTGTGGGTTGATGTTTAAATTGTTGCAAAATAATTTTCCAGAAGGACAATCAAAATGAATCGATATATAAAAGGTAGATTTTGTGAATTTGTGCTCCCAGTGGAAATTCCTGCAGAGTCTGCTGGTTTTCATATCCCCAATTCCGCACAGGAAGCTCTGTGCTCAGAGTCTGTATTCATTACATCAACATTATACAGAATCATTTCATGGGAGACGCCAGTGTGAATTGTAAACAGGTGGTTCAGTTTTAACTTTCAAATTAACACAGAAGCAAAATACTGCAGATGCTGGAAATCTGAAATAAAAACAGAAAATGCTGGAAATACTCAGCAGGTCTGGCAGCATCTGTGGAGAGAGAAACAGAGTTAACGTTTGTGGTCTGTGACCTTTCATCAGAACTGGGCTGAAATTGTCTGAGTGCCAAGTGGCCTCTTTCTGTGCCTTAAACTTTCTATGAGTCTAAGATTCTATGAGATTCTGGAATCAATTTCAGGGTCGATGACATTGCACTCTGTAAGGATAGGAAGATGGAGATTATTAAGTACAGTGCAAGAATATAGATGCTTTTACATTATTTTAATCAAAATTGATTGAAATTTTGTGCTCACGAATCCTATCTTTTGATCACAATGACACTGATAACAATGGAAAAAGCAAGACTTGCATTTCACGACCACAGGACGTTGCAAAGTCTTTTACAGCCAATGAAGGACTTTCCAAGTGTAGTCACTGTAGTCATGTAGGAAACATGGTGGCCAATGTGCGCACAGCAAGCTCCCAGAAACAACAATGTGATAAAAACAAGATAATCTGTTTTTAAATGATGTTGATTCAGGGTTAAACAATGACCAGCATCCCAGAAATAATTCCCCTTCTATTCTCTGAAATAGTGCCATGGTACCTTTAACATCCACCTGAGAGGGCAGAGGGATCCTCAGTTTTCTGTCTCACCTGAAAAACAGCATTTCTGATAGTGCAGCACTGCCTTAGTACTGTACTGGAGTGTCAGCCATTTTTAAAGGGCTGTTAGTCCTACTGGAAAATATTTAAAGGAAGATTAAATGAAATGAAATAAATACATTGCTTTTGCCTCTCTCCCATCCCCCCAATAACAGTTAAATTAATTATTTGCCCTTCCCTCCCAAAACCTACCTTTACCATCTGACCTTCCGCCCAAAACTGCACAAACTGTAAATTATAACCCTTCCCACCATCCCCTACACCCATGACATTAATTTGACTCCTTCCCCCCTCCCCCACACTGAGAAACTTACCTTCTCTCCCCTCCCCACCAGTGTTGCACCTCATTTCCCCGGATGGGGCTCCGAAGGCACGGCAATGCCGGCCACTGGGCTGAAGATCACAGTGGGATATCAGGAAGTGATGGGATAATAATTAATGCAGGTTTGTGGTCCCGTTGCCGAGCGGTGGGGGTCCCCCACAAGGCCTCGCCGGCAATATCGAGCCAGGCCCTGCCGGCGTTGAGGTCCGTGGCGGGCCTCATACGGAGCCATCTTCAGGCGGCTCCCACCCCACCCCCACCACAGATCTCGACATCGAGGGCTCTATAGAATCCAGCCCATTGTTTCTGTCAATCTCAACTCCACAAGGATTTGTCTGCGAATTGTAGAAAAATTAAAGCTCCATAAGCTTTTGATAAAAGGGGTTTCAAATCCATTTCCAAACAAATGATAGTTCTCATTGTATCGAGAACATGTTTTCTTACATACAAACATACCAATTAGGAGCAGGAGTAGACCACTCGGCCCCTCGAGCCTGCTCCACCATTCAATAAGATCATGGCTGATCTGATTGTAACCTCAACTCCACATTCCCATCTGCCCCCGATAGCCTTTCACCCCCTTGTTTATCAAGAATCTATCTACCTCTATCTTAAAATATTTCAGAATTTCTGTCGTTCAGCAACTCTCACTTTATTTCCTGGATTTCACCTAAAAAATGTATTTCCACACTTTGGATATCCTGTACTTCATTAATGTTTTTTTCTCTCTCGGGATCTCCCTTTAATTATATTCAGTGCTGGTATTTTACTGCCACACACTGACTGAAAGTGTCCCATCTTTCTGCAAGAAAAACACTCAGCTTCTTTGGCGAGGCAGTTTTCCCACTTGTGTCTCTCTCGGCCACACCTACTGCAATTGATTGCAGCTACCACTAGATGCTCTTCCCGTCTTTCTTGTCTTTTACCACTAATTTTTCCTTTTGCTTTCTTAACAAATTCAATTGAGTCTGCAACTCTCGAGATCAGACTCTCCCTGTCCCCTCGGACAACAGATTGGTTAAACTTTCTAACCTCTGCTTGGCTGCTCAATTGATACTCTTTCGTTAATGTGAGATCAGCCCTGGACTGTAGATGATCTGAAAGGGTGTTGTCTAATACCCCGAACACAATCCTGTCTCCATTCAGCTCTTCTCTTAAGTTGCCGTATTCACAATCCTCCGTGAGATTGTACAAGTCATTGATAAATGAATGAATGCTCTCCCCTTTCTGTTTTGTACGCTTATTAAATTCAAAGTGATTCCTGACAATGCAGCTGCCAGCCGACGTCATCAAAGCGCTCCAAGCTGCGCACATGCACAAACACTCTCCTGCGCTCTGAGCTGCTGCGCATGCTCTGCCTACGTCTTCCAGGACGAAGTGGCGCATGCGCGGGAAAACTCTCTACCCCCTCTCAGCCACTCACTCCAGGCCGCTCACTGCCCGCTCCTCGCTACCCCGCTCCCCCGCCCTCCGGCCGCTTGCTACCCCCCCACCCCCGCACTGCCCTCTCTCCGTCCACTCACGCCCCGCTTCCCCCCCACGTCACTCCAGACACTAGCTCTAAGCCATGCTGCTTCCCTCCTCTCGGCCTCTCGCTCCAATATTCGATCATTCTTCACCGCACCACCCGATAAAGCAAGGCGAGCCTCGAGGGGTGATGGGGCAATGTTGGAGCGAGTGGCCGAGAGGAGGGAAGCGGCAGAGCCCATGGCCTGGAGTGTGAGCAGCCAGAGAGCAGGATGGGGGTGGTGGCGGGTGAAGCGGGGAGTGAGCAGTCAGAGAGTGGGATGGGGGGAAGCGGGGAATGATCGTCCGGAGAATGGGATGGCACTGTTTAGAGGGGATTTGAGGAAAAAATGTTTCACCTCGAGGGTGGTTGGAATCTGGAACACATTGCCTGAAGGAGTGGTAGAGGCAGGAACCCTCACAACATTTAAGAAGTATCTAGATGAGCACTCAAAACGCCACAGAATACAAGGCTACGGCCACGTGCTGGAAAATGGAATTAGAATAGATAGGTACTTGATGGCCGGCACGGACACGATGGCCGAAGGGCCTGTTTCTGTGCTGTATAACTCTATGACTCTATGAAACCTCACTGAATTACAGAGGGTGTGCAGCACTGTCAGAGGTGCTGTCCTTCTGATGAGACTTCAAACAGCGCAACGTTCTCCGACTATCAACCAAAACATGTCCATTGTGTAGATATGTGCCATATTTGCTTATAAAATGACAGTCACTGCTCCGAAAGTAATTCACTTTAGGTGAATTAAGATGACTTGGTACTATATAACTGGCGAATGCACAAGAAGGAGCGGGGGACTGTTGGGGGTGGGACGGAGGCGGCGATGGCAACCTTTGAGGGGATTTTTGGGTCGAAGTTGTTTTCTGTGATAAATTGAGTCGCTCCATCTTTAAGCCTGGCAGCTGCCTGAATGTCACAGACAGTGACGTTTCAGTGGAAGAGGCTGCATTTGCGCATAGAACATAGAACATAGAACATACAGCACAGAACAGGCCCTTCGGCCCACAATGTTGTGCCGATCCTTTGTCCTCTGTCAAGGACAATTTAATCTATACCCCATCATTCTCCTTTATCCATATACCTATCCAAAAGCCTTTTGAAAGTCCCTAAAGTTTCTGACTCAACAACTTCCCCGGGCAAGGCATTCCATGCCTCGACCACTCTCTGGGTAAAGAACCTTCCCCTGACATCCCCCTTATATCTCCCACCCTTCACCTTAAATTTATGACCCCTTGTAACGCTTTGCTCCACCCGGGGAAAAAGTTTCTGACTGTCTACCCTATCTATTCCCCTGATCATCTTATAAACCTCTATCATGTCACCCCTCATCCTTCTCCTTTCTAATGAGAAGAGGCCTAGAATGTTCAGCCTTTCCTCGTAAGACTTATTCTCCATTCCAGGCAACATCCTGGTAAATCTCCTCTGCACCCTCTCCAAGGCTTCCACATCCTTCCTAAAATGAGGCGACCAGAACTGCACACAGTACTCCAAATGAGGCCTTACCAAGGTCCTGTACAGCTGCATCATCACCTCACGGCTCTTAAATTCAATCCCTCTGCTAATGAACGCTAACACCCCATATGCCTTCTTCACAGCCCTATCCACTTGACTTGCAACTTTCAATGATCTATGCACATAGACCCCAAGGTCTCTCTGCTCCTCCACATGCCCAAGAACCCTACCGTTAACCCAGTATTTTGCATTCATGTTTGTCCTTCCAAAATGGACGACCTCACACTTTTCAGGGTTAAACTCCATCTGCCACTTTTCAGCCCATTATCTTATTATTCAGCATGTACCAGTACAGCGTCACCTGGTGGTTGCGTTGTCAGCAAATGCAGCGTTTTAACTTTGGCTCCACGATGACATTTTTTTCCTCAATTAAAATATGTCTTGAGTGCCTTAATAACTTCTTCACATGTAGCCTTCTGTTCTTCATGAGGATGTTGCCTGCACACTCCCTTCATTGCAGACAATAGCGTACTGACCTGTTCCATGTCTGGCTTCTGCACGAGACCCGATGCAGTACAATACCTTGCAAACCTCTGGAACCATCTCGGCCAGTCCTCGGCTTGGTCCAGTCCAGTGACCTTTTCAAAGGTACAGGCAAAGATTTCTCCATCTTCGCTTTGGTTTACTGTGGCCCCCAATTAATATTTTGATATCTGTCAAGGCTTAGTACAGAATTTATAAGAATCTGACGGTTAAAATAACCTGAGATTACTCTGCACATCTTGCATTGAAGGTTTCATCTACAACTCTCCATGAGGTGCCGTACAGATTATATTACAGCACTTCCTGTGATGATGCACATAGTCTATTTATATAATCTGCCCAGTAACAACCCAATGTCCACTCTTATATTATTGTACAGATGTGAGAAAAGCTGAGGATGGGAATGGAATGTCTGAATGAAGATTTCATGATGCTGATGATGGAAATGAGGCTGATCTGTTCCCCATTCCACAATCCCTCTTTATTTCTGTGCATGTTTCTCGATGCTGTTTCAACCAAATTGAAAAAGAATCACAAATCCTCCTCTGGAGCCTCAGGTGTCCATTAAGGAAAGGCATGGTGGCCAAGTGGTAAGGCGTCAGTTTCGTAAATTGAAGATTACGGGTTCAATCCCTGTCCGTGCCTTATGATTAGTTTCTAACTTTAAATGTGATGTTTCCAGAAAAGATGGCTGTTGCATTTGTTTCGGCCATCTGAAAATCAGTGTCATGTTATACTTTATTCTGGACACTGGGAAGAACATGAGGTGTAGCCACATGGTTCCTCGAAACTTCTCTGCCATTGATGGAGTGAAAATAACTGAGGTCCAAGCACAGAACCTTATTACTGTGCATTTGCTTGATATTTAACAGAGCTATTCTATTAATCCCACATCCCGCACTCCTGTCCTTTCCCCCATTGCCCTGTTAGATTTTCCATGTCAGGTATATATCCAATTCCATTTAGAGTTAACATTGAATCTGCTTCCACTGACCTTTCAGGATTGCATTCCAGACCAGAACAACACACTGCTGAAAAAACAATCTCCTCATCACAACTCGAATTCTTTTGTCAATTACTTTAAATGTGTTTCCTCTGGTTACTGACCCTTCTGTCACTGGCAACACTTTCTCCTTCTTTACTCTATCAAAACTCTTCAGGATTTGCATTTCCTGCTGCCTTTGCTGATATAACAAGGCTGAGCACACATCACCAAAAGGAATATGATTGGCTCTGAATCACATTTATCCTTCCTGTCAATCTGATGTGGACCTTGTAATTTCCCGGAACCAAACAACCTGAGCAACAAGTGTGGGTTCCAGTGATTCCCACTGCTCTTAGAGAGAGAGGATGTGATAATGAGCCAGATAGAAGAAAGGAGTGAGATAGAGAGTAAAATAGCCCTGGTCTGTTTCTACTAACCCCCGGCCCCCTACTTAAAATGGCATCATTTTCTCCTGCCTCTCCACATTCTAATCCATTGATTAATGCAATCCTTTCATCTGGAACATAGAACATAGAACAGTACAGCACAGTACAGGCCCGTCGGCCCACGATGTTGTGCCGAACCTTTAACCTACCCTAAGATCAAACTACCTACATACCCTTCATTCTATTATTATCCATGTACCTATCCAAGAGTCACTTAAATGTCCCTAATGTATCTGCTTCTACTACCACCGCTGGCAGTGCACCCACCACTCTCTGTGTAAAGAACCTACCTCTGACATCTCCCCGAGACCTTCCTCCATCACCTTAAAATTATGCCCCCTGGTGATAGCCCTTTCTGCCCTGGGAAAATGTCTCTGGCTATCCACTCTATCTATGCCTCTCATATTCTTGTACCCCTCTATCAAGTCACCTCTCATCCTTCTTCGTTCCAATGAGAAAAGCCCTAGCACCCTCAACCTTTCTTCGTAAAACATACCCTCCAGTCCAGGCAGCATCCTGGTAAATCTCCTCTGCACCCTCTCTAAAGCTTCCACATCCTTCCGATAATGAGGCGACCAGAACTGAACACAATATTCCAAGTGTGGTCTAACCAGGGCTTTATAGAGCTGCAGCATAACCTCGCGGCTCTTAAACTCAATCCCCCTGTTAATGAAAGCCAACACACCGTACGCCTTCTTAACAACCCTATCAACTTGGGTGGCAACTTTGAGTGATCTATGGACATGGACCCCAAGATCCCTCTGTTCCTCCACACTCCCAAGCATCCTGTCTTTTCGCCTGTATTCTGCATTCAAATTCGACCTTCCAAAATGAATCACTTCACACTTTTCCAGGTTGAACTCCATCTGTCCCTTTAATTCCTGTTTCCTAATCCATTGATGTTTCACAATGTACTGAACTGTCCCAATCCATTGATATAACTCAGTCTATAGAATTTCCCAATCCACTGATATTTTCCAGTCCATTGACTTTCCCAATCCATTAATGGTTCCTGACCATTGACATTCCCAATCCATTTATATTGCCTGTGATTTCAAAGCAACTGTGGAATACAAATAGTATCAGTATTATCAGATACATCGAGACGAGGTGCAATAGCCAAGTGGACAGATGTTGGGTTTATAAAGAAAAAAGCACTGGCTCGATATTTGTCCAGTCTATCACTGGATCTGAACTCTCAACCGACTGTATTTCTGTGGGTCTGCTGACTTGTAGATGTGAAGAACCATTGGATGTTTCTCAATCCTCTGACTTTTCTCATTCTTGTGCCATATTTGTTCCTTTGGGTTCACCAGTGAAGAAAATTATTCCCTATTACATTTGGTGAAGACTTTCATAACCTCACATCCTTGTGTCTCACCATCTCAGGTCAAACTCCCCACAGAAACTTTAAACATTTAACTATTCTGCTGGAAACATTTTCAAGGGCGCAGCCATTCCTTCATTACGCTTCCTTCTTTGACATGTGATTGACAAATATGTGTGTAATGGAGAGAGAGAGAGTGAAAAAAAAGAGAGAGAGAGTGCGATAGAAAGTTAGAGGACCAGCTAAAGACAGATAGAGAGAGAGAGAGGCAGAGAGAGGTAAAGCGATAGACAGAGAGAGAGAGAGAGAGAGAGAGAAGGAGAGAGAGTCATTGAGTCCTGGAGTTACTACAGTACAGGAAGTCATTTTGCCCATCAAGCCCATGTAAATCAATCCATTCAGTCCCATTCCCCCGCTCTATCCCCATAGCCCTGTAAGTTATCTAAACCTGTCATATTTATTATAATCTTGTACATGTCTATCAAATCTCCCCTCAATCTCCTTTGCTGCAAGGAGAACAACCCCAGCTTCTCCAACCTAACCTTACAGCTAAAATCCCTCATGTCTGGAACCATTCTGTTAAATCTCCTCCACCCTCTCAAGAACACTCACATGCCTCCAAAAGTGTGTTGACTAGAACTGGATGCAATTCTCTGGTTGTGGCCCAACTAGAAATTTATGCAGGTTCAGCATAACTTCCCTACTTTTGTACTCAGTACCTCTATTGATGAAGCCCAAGATCCCATATGCTTTGCTAACTACTTTCTCAATGTGTCCTGCCACCTTCAAAGAACTATGCATATGAATCCCCAGGTTTTTATTCCTAAAAATATGCTTTATTCATATAAATCTGTAAAAAATGCATTATACAACAGTTCAAAACAGCACCAAGTTGACATTCCAAAAAGTGCAAAGGAAATCAGTTTTCTTCAATACAGGAGTGAGTTGCCTCACAACCCTTCCATTCCATTTTACCTGACATGGACATTTTACAGCAAACCCATATCTGGTGTCTACAGCACAAGGGGTTTCCAATGGGTCCAGCTGCCCAGTTCACTATGGCGGGGGGACCTTACACAGCGGTCTTTCCCCATTGAACCTTTGCAGTGGCTACCCCAAGCTTTAGTGCGTCCCTCAGCACGTAGTCCTGGACCTTGGAATGTGCCAGTCTGCAACACTCAGTCGTGGACAACATTTTGCGCTGGAAGACCAGCAAGTTTAGGGCAGACCAAAGAGTGTCTATCACCAAATTGATGGTCCTCCAGCAGCAGTTGATGTTTATCTCGGTGTGCATCCCTGGGAACAGCCCGGAGAGCACAGACTCCTGTGTTACAGAGCTACTTGGGATGAACCTCGACAAAAACCACAGCATCTCTTTCCACACCTGCTTTGCAAAGACACATTCCAGAAGGAGGTGGGCAACTGTCTCTTCCCCACCTACTCAGCAGAGATGACATCTGTTATTGAAGCAAAAAGCAGAACCGACCTGATGCACAACATGAAACCAGCAGCCAGAACATTTTGTGACTTGAAATTAGCCAAGGCAGTTGTGCAAAAGACAGTGAGACACTGCGCACATAAACACTGGACAAAATCATAAATGTAACAATGCTTTCAAAAGCAAATCTCCCGAGTATGCTCACACTCGTCAAGCAGAGGTGACTTTGCTGGCTCAGGCACGTTTGCAGGATGGAAGATGACACATTCCCAAGGGTATTCTGTATGGGGAGGTAGCCGGAGACAGAAGACCAGTTGGATGCCCAAAGCCCCACTTCAAGGATGCCTGCAAGCAGGACATGAAGGCCCGAAACATCGATTTTCACACATGGGAGACACTGGCCAACAACAGAGGGAAATGGTGATATTACCCCTGGATTGGTGTGTGCATCACCATGACGATCAGTGACTACAGCAGCTTGACAGCAGGTGCCAGCATGGAAAACAGCGACACCTGATAATCCCACCTCATATGTGTCACTTGTGGAAGAACCTGCCTCTCACAGATTGACCTCTTCAGCTATCGGACAAAGTGCACCATGGGAAACTATCCCATCACCAATGGATTTGCTGCAAGTCCATCATCTCCGTCGAAGGAAGGATGACGACGACGACATCTACAACCAGGGCGGCCCATCGTGCCTGTGGCAGCTCTTTCATTTCCTTTCAACGATTTATCGAAATTCCCTTTTCAACCTTATGTTTGAGTCTCCTTCCACCATTCTCTCAGGCAATACATTCCAGACCAAAAACAACAACAACTTGTGTGTAAATTTATAGAGCACCTTTAACGTAATACAGCGTCCCATGGCACTTCACAAGAGAGTCGGAAAGCAAATTTGGACCCCAAGCCACACAAGACCGTATTAGAGCAGATGGTCAAAAGCTTGGTCACAGAAGTCGGCTTCCATGAGTGTTTTAAAGGAGGGAAGAGATGTCGAGAGGCGGAGAGTTCAGGGAGGGAAATCTCGGGCTTCGGGCCTGGACAGCTGATGTCACAGCTGCCAGCGGTGGAGCGATAAAAATCAGTGATGCTCAAAAGACCAGAATTGGAGCAGGGCCGGAATCTCGGGGGGAGTGAAGCAAATAAAATCCGGCCCTTTGTACCTCCCTCACAGCTGACATTCCCACCGAGGTTTTTATTATCCATCAATTTCCCTCTTGCAGTTCTATTTCACACCAAGAGATGTCAGTCTCATGCCATTTCACAGCAAGCTGCACACAAGCTTACTTTGCTGCCAGTTTAATACTGTGTTGAGTGGACAAGGATGTGTGTGGTGTGCAGTGTGTGGTATGCAGCAAGGTTAGACTCAAACCAAAGAAGCTGCATCACTCCAAGCGGAAGGGCCGCCCGCGCATCAACACTAGCAGAATTTCTTATCCACAGCTGTTACGTAAGTTTCTAAATTCACTTGATAAAGTCCTTCAAAACACTCCAACAGGGGATGCAGAGACCAAGTGGGCCCACATCAGAGATGCCATCTATGACTCAGCTATGATCACCAATGGCAAACGTGTGAAGCAGAATGCAGACTGGTTTCAATCAAACTTTGAAGAGCTGGAATCTGTCAGAGCCGCTAAGCGCATTGCACTGTTGAACTACAAGAAAGCCCCCAGCGAGTTAACATCCGTAGCTCTTAAAGCAGCCAGAAGCGCTGCACAAAGAACAGCCAGGCACTGTGCAAATGACTACTGGCAACACCAATGCAGTCATATTCAGCTGGCCTCTGACACCGGAAACATCAGAGGAATGTATGATGGCAATAAGAGAGCTTTTGGGACAACCATCAAGAAGATCGCCCCCCTCAAATCTAAATCAGGGGACATAATCACTGACCAACGGAAGTCAATGGACTGCTGGGTGGAGCACTACCTAGAACTGTACTCCAGGGAAAATGTTGTCACTGAGACCGCCCTCAATGCAGCCCAGTCTCTGCCAGTCATGGATGAGCTGGACGTACAGCCAACAAAATCGGAACTCAGTGATGCCATTCATTCTCTGGCCAGCAGAAAAACACCTGGGAAGCACAGCATTACCCTGAAATAATCAAGAGTACCAAGCCTGCTATACTTCCAGCACTCTACGGACTGCTTTGCCTGTGCTGGGACGAGGGAGCAGGACCACAGGACATGCGCGATGGCAATATCATCACCCTCTATAAGAACAAGGGTGACCGCGGTGACTGCAACAATTACCGTGGAATCTCCCTGTTCAGGATAGTGGGGAAAGTCTTCACTCGAGTCACTTTAAACAGGCTCCAGAAGCTGGCTGAGCGTGTCTACCCTGAGGCACAGTGTAGCTTTCGAGCAGAGAGATCCAACATTGACATGCTGTTCTCCCTTTACCAGCTACAGGAGAAATGCCGTGAACAACAGGTGCCCCTCGACGTTGCTTTCATAGATCTCACCAAAGCCTTTGACCTCGTCAGCAGACGTGATCTCTTCGGACTACTAGAAAAGATTGGATGTCCACCAAAGCTGCTAAGTATCATCACCTCATTCCATGACAATATGAAAGGCACAATTTAGCATAACGGCACCTCATCAGACCCCTTTCCTATCCTGAGTGGCATGAAACAGGGCTGTGTTCTCGCACCTACATTGTTTGGGGTCTTCTTCTCCCTGCTGCTCTCACATACGTTCAACCCTTCAGAAGAAGGAATTTTCCTCCACACAAGATCAGGTGGCAGGTTGCCCGTCTAAAAGCGAAGACCAAAGTACGGAAAGTCCTCATCAGGGAACTCCTCTTTGCTGACGATGCTGCATTAATATCTCACACTGAAGAGTGGCTGCAGAGTCTCATCGACAGGTTTGCGGCTGCCTGCAACGAATATGGCCTAACCATCAGCCTCAAGAAAAAGAACATCATGGGACAGGATGTCAGAAATGCTCCATCCATCAATGTCGGCGACCACGCTCTGGAAGTGGTTCAAGAGTTCACCTACCTGGGCTCAACTATCACCAGTATCCTGTCTCTCGATGCAGAAATCAACAAGTGCATGGGAAAGGCTTCCACTGCTATGTCCAGACTGGCCAAGAGAGTGTGGGAAAATGGCGCACTGACACGGAACACAAAAGTCCAAGTGTATCAAGCCTGTGACTAAGTACCTTGCTCTACGGCAGCGAGGCCTGGACAACGTATGTCAACCAAGAGCGACGTCTCAATTCATTCCATCTTCGTAGCCTCCGGAGAATCCTTGGCATCAAGTGGCAGGACCGTATCGCCAACACATCCCCAGCATATACACCCTAGTGAGCCAGTGGCACTTGAGATGGCTTGGCCATGTGTGCACATGGAAGATGGCAGGATCCCCAAGGCCACATTGTACAGCGAGCTCATCACTGGTATCAGACCCACCGGCCGTCCATGTCTCCGCTTAAAAGACGTCTGCAAACGCGATATGAAGTAATGTGACATTGATCACAAGTCGTGGGAGTCAGTTGCGAGTGATCGCCAGAGCTGGCGGGCAGCCATAAAGGTGGGGCTAAAGTGTGGCGAGTCGAAGAGACTTCGCAATTGGCAGGAAAAAAGACAGAAGCGCAAGGGGAGAGCCAACTGTGCAACAGCCCTGACAACCAATTTTATCTGCAGCACCTGTGGAAGAGTCTATCACTCTAGAATTGGCCTTGATAGCCACTCCATGCGCTGCGTCACAAACCACTGACCACCTCCAGGTGCTTACCCATTGTCTCTCGAAACAAGGAGGCCAAAGAAGAAGATTCTTCCACCTCTCTGAGATTTGGCTACATATTTTCTCCTCTATCTCTTCCTGTCTGTTTAGAGGCCTGTAGTACACTCCCAGCCAAGTGATTGTCCCCTTTTTGTTTTTAACTTCTACCCATATGGCCTCATTTGAGGAATTTCTGAGATATCATCCTTCCTTACTGCAGTAATTGACTCCTTGATCAACAGTGCAATGCCACCTCCTCTTTTACTCCCTCACCTGTCTTGCCTGTAGATTCTGTACCCTGGAATACTGAGCTGCCAGTCCAGCCCCTCCCTCAACCATGTCTCTGTGATAGGAATAAGATCATAATCCCATGTGCTAATCATCGCCCTCAATTCATCTGCCTTATTAGTAAGACTCCTTGCATTAAAATAGATGCAATCCAGCCTTGCATTTTTCACTTGTGCCATAACAGGTCTATATTTGCTCTGCCTTCCAGACTGACTCAGTTTCTCTTTTACATTTGACTGTGTTTAACCCCCTACTGTACCTCCACTCTGTATCCGACCCCCCTGCCAAATTAATTTAAACCCCCCCTACCCCGCAAAACAGCACTGGCAAACCGCTCAGCAAGTATGTTGGTCCCGTTCCAGTTCAGGTGCAACCCGTCCAACTTGTACAGTTAGGTCCCACCTTTGCCAGAAACAGACCCAGTGGTCGAGGAAACTAAGGCCCTCCCTCCTGCACCATATCCTCAGCCAAGCATTCATCTGCTCTACCCTCTTACTCCTATACTCATTAGCATGTGGCATTGGGAGTAATCCAGAGATTACAACCTTTGAGGTCCTGCTTTTTAATCTGCTATCTAGCTCCCTAAATTCTGGTTGCAGGACCTCATCCCTCTTTCTACCTATGTCATTGGTGCCAATGTGTACCATGACCTCTGACTGTTCACCCTCCCCCTTGTCCTGCAGCCACTCTGTGACATCCTTGACCCTAGCACCAGGGAGGCAACATACCATCCTGGAGTCACGTTTGCAGCCACAGAAATGCCCATCTGTACTTCTTACGATAGAATCCCCTATCACTATAGCTCTTCTACTCCTTTTCCTCCCCTCTTGTGCAGCTGATCCACCTGTGGTGCCACAGACTTGGTTCTTGCTGCATTCCCCTGAGAAGCTATTTCCCCCAACAGTATTCAAAGTAGAAAATCTGTTAGAAAGCGAGATGGATCCAGGGGACTCCTTCACTACCTGTCTAGTTCTTCTACTCTGCATGGTGGTCACCCATTCACTTTCTGCCTGAGCAGTCTTTACCTGCGGTGTGACCACCTCCCTATATGTGCTATCCACAATGATCTCAGCCTCGCAGATGCTCCACAGCATCTCCAGCCGCCGCTCCAGATCCGAAACGTGGATTTCGAGTAGCTGCAGCTGGAGACACTTCCTGCACACGTGTTCGCCCTGGACACTGGAAGTGTCCCTGACTTCCCACATTGCACAGGAGGATCACTCCACATTGCTGAGCTGCCCTGCCATGACTTACCCTTAATTTATACCCTTAAATTACCCAAAAATTTAATTATTTACACTAGGGACCTTGATTCTCCCCCAAAAAACACGACCTCCTTTATTGAAAAAACTGTAGACCTTTCCCTTTACTTTTAGTTACTTACCCAGCTATTTAGAGTAACTCCCTAACAGCAGATACTCACCAACCAATCACCTTGCAGCCTTCCTGTGACATCACTGCTCACTTTGTTTTCAAACTCCGGCGTGCCTGGACTGCTCTCCGCTTCTCACCCGGAAGGTGAGTGACTAGGCCGCAATCCTCAGGCTCAATTTATCGGCTCCACTGTCGGTGTTCTCCCCACAGGTCCGCTCCTCTACCGGAAGGTGAGTGACTGGGCCACGATCCTCAGGCTCAATGTATCAGCTCCACTGTCACTGTTCTCCCCACAGGTCCAGACCTCTCCCGGAAGGTGAGTGACTGGGCCGCGATCCTTGGGCTCAATTTATTGGTTCTGCTCTCGGCGTTCTCCCCACAGGTCCACTCCTCTCTGCTCCGCTCCCGGAAGGAAAGTAAGTCTGGTATCTGTGATGGACAATGAGGAGAAACACAATATAAGGAGATGGTGAAATACATTTTACTCTTCAGACGATATTATTTATTATATTTCAGCTGTTCCTTGTTTTACAAATATTTTTGCGGGCTTTTCAAATTTGTGAATGGGTTTCAGCTCTGACAATTTGCCGCTGCCAATCTCCGCCCCATTTTCTCATTGCCCTTTGATGATCGGCGAAATAGCAGCTACCTGATTGGTGACATGAACCAGCCAATGAGATTCAGCAGACAGTAACCAATCAGAAGTAGCCGGACTGCATTCCTCCAGAAGGTAAAGCAGGGAAGTGCGGGAGGAAGTCCTCACTCTTTGTGAAAGTGTTTGTGAGATTGTGGAAATGTCTGGAAGAGGAGCAGGGGAGAGACCATGATCCTGTCTCAGGTAAGTTTTTGAGTAAAATGGCTGTAACCAATTCTGTAACTTCAGGCCAGGGAGTGTGTAACACCGTTCGGGTGGTAGTGAAGGATAAGGAAGGAGATGCACCGGTTGATCGTACCTTCTTCATTAAGAAAATCCTTATTGATTGCTGTGGATTCCAAGCTGCGAACATCTTCTGCCTGCAGGACTTCCCCAGCTGTGGATATTTTGACGTGACGTCCAAGAACATGGCGGATGCATCAAGTTCCTGAAGGTGTTCAAGGAGAAGGGAAACCAGGCGCCGCTGTCAATCCTCACAGTGGAGCCGCTCTTCACACTGCCATCGCAACGTGACCGGGTGGTGAGAAGCCACCTCGACAACCCCCATGTTCCTGTCGTGGATGTACTCACCTTCCTCACCAGGTATGTTGAGGTGGCCGGCGGCAGCACTAATGTCAAGGACCCATTTGGATTTGGACCAGCTAGCGGCAGGTCAAGGTGACCTTGAAGGTCGATGCCAATGGAGCCATCATCCATCCTCCCTCCAGCTTCGCTTTCGGGGGAAGTCGAGGCTTCATGGTCTATGTGGAGCAGCCCAGAGTTTGTCGTACCTGCGGCAAATCTGGTCACGTGGCAGCTAACTGCAGCACGGTTGTCTGCAAGAACTGCAAGAAGGAAGGCCATCAGACCAAGGACTGTAAACATTGTAAGTACTGCAACCTGTGAGGTGGGGCAGGCCACCTCTACAAAACCTGCCCAAACGCTGCCTCAGTTATGCTCAGGCAGCAAGGACCAAGGAAAGGCTGGGTTAAGGAACGGTGAACACGTCTGGTGCTGGGAGGGAAACAAGCAATCCTCCCCACAGCGATGAAAGTCTATCTGAGAAAGAGAAGAAAGGGGAGGCAGCTGCAACCAGTGACCTAACACCTACTCCGTGCCTGGAAACTCCTCCTCCACAGACAGAATTAATGGAGGAGGAGGCAGCAGATGGACAAACAGGTCAGTGACAGGTGGTACAAAGGAAGACCACAAAGAAAAAAGCTCCAAAAAAAGAACAGGTCAACACCCAACCAGTGGCAAGAGGAGGCTACGGTCTGAGACAGACTACAGCAGCTCCTCCTCACTGGACGAGGAAGAGCCGGAACGATGGCACCTCCAAAAGAAGCAGCAGAACTCAAAGGAGCTGGAAGATAAAGCCCACCAGCTCCGGGGCACTGGAAGCTGTGACACGCCCAGCGCACCCCAAACCAAGAGCATGGAACCCAAGGAGATGCTCATTGCACCCCAGCTCCGGGAGACCGAGAGCAGCGAAGTGTCCTGCGCACTCCAGCTCCAGCTCCGGGAAGTCAGGAACAGTGATGTCTTCGAGGAGGGACCGAGGGGAAAGACACCAACAATAGAGGACAACCCAAGCCTTGCTGCCTACAAGACCCGCCCCCCCCCCACCCGCCGATGTCACCCCAGTGGAACAAAACCCTCATGAATAACCATGAGGGGTTTCTGGGCTCAACGAATGTGAAACAGCTTGCGTACACTATGGGTATGCAGGAACATACTCAAGGACCGGGACTAGCAAGGACACCTGGTGTGGTAAGCAACACCCAACTTTATAGTGGATATAAAGATTGCTTCGATTAACATGCATTGTGTTAAATCCACCATGTGATGTGTTTCAACCTTGGATGACTTCGCAAAGGTCAAAGCCGGCGTACTGTTTCATCAGGAGTGTGGAATCCTGCACCGCAGCACTTACAGGCAATGGTCTCACGGGCCATCGATCTGGTCCAGAGGATATGATTCCTGTTGCTACGGCCTGGGGATTCTGCTGCGGGAAGGCAATTTAACCATCTCTGAAGTTAACATGCTGGTGGGCGGTCGCCTTCTCGTAGCAGATGTAATGTACAACAATGCTCCGCTCCAGTTAAGCAACGTCTAAGCCCCGGTCCAATACAGTGAGCGGCTGATCATCCTCCAGCAACTCACACTGCTGCTGGCGACATCCAGGCCGGTCATTCTTGGAGGTGACTTCAACTGCATCATTGATGCAGCTGGACGATCTGGCAGTGACGACAGAAAACTGGACGCTACGCCCAGATTCTTAAAGGAAACAGTATAAAATGCCAAACTGCACAATGTCTTCAGCAAACCTGCAGACCGAGAGCAGCATAGATACACCTGGTCAAGATCGGACGGGTCTGCCCGTTCCAGGATTGACTTCCTGTATGTGTCCCCTGCTTTCACGGTCAGATCCACCGACGTCAAGCCGGTGTTCTTCTCCGACCACTGCCTCTTACTGGTTGACTGTCACTTACAGGATGACCAGCGGGTTAGCAGGGGGACATGGAAGCTCAATGCTACACTGCTAACCCCAGAGAACATTGAGGAACTCAAAAGAGATTGAAAAAGTTGGAGAACAGTGAGACCCTCTTTGAGTATCCGGTGAACTGGTGGGAAGTGATCAAGGAGAACATCAAGAGGTTCTTTATCTCCAAAGGTGTTCAGAGGGTGAGAGAGACAGAGGGAAATGTCCCAACTCCAGAAAAGAATGCAAAATCTGCTCTGGCTGCAGTCGATGGGGGTTGAGGTCAAGGAGGACTTCCAAGAGGTGAAGAGCCAGCAGGCCTCGTTCTTTGCCACGGAGGCCTCCAAGATCATCCTCCGGTCCAGAGTCTGCTCCATTGAGCAGGATGAGACGTGCTCGCGTTTCTTCTTCCAAAAGGTACACAGAGAGAGCTCTGTGATCAGCAGCTTGAAGGAAGAGGATGGCTCGGTCACAACTTCACAGTCCGACATTCTAAGGATTAGCAAATCCTTGAATGCTGGGCTGTAAGACGTGAAGTCTATGGACAGCACGTCCTCCCAGTCCTTCCTGTCATCGATCACAGAGGTCTTAGATGACAGCATGCAGGAGAATCTGGACAAACCGCTAAATCTGGACAAGCTGACAAAGGCCATCAAGTCTTTTGAGACGAAGAAAACTCCCGGAAGCGACGGCTTACCAGTTGAATTGTAACCGGCCCTGTGGTTCTGGGTCAGCCCAGACCTGCTGGAAGTGTACGAGAGTACGCTCCTGGCCGGCAGCATGTCAGAATCCATGAGGAAAGGCATCATCACCCTCATCTACAAGCAGAAGGGGGAGAGGGCAGAAATCAGAAATTGGCGGCCCATCTCACTGCTTAATGTAGACTACAAGGTTCTGTCCAAAATCATCGCCAGTCGAATCAAGTCTGCTCTGGAGTTGGTGATTCACCCTGACCAGACCTGTACTGTACCCAGCAGGAAGATCTCTCATAGTGTCGTGCTACTCAGGGATACGATCGCCTATGTACGGGACAGGAGGGTGGACACCTGCCTCATCAGCCTGGACCAGGAGAAGGCTTTTGACAGGATATCGCACACATACATGATGGATGTGCTCTCCAAAATGGGGTTTGGGGAGGGAATCTGCAATTGGATCAAACTGCTCTCCACAAACATCAGTAGCACAGTCCAAAAAATTGGGTGGGAATCAGAAAGTTTCCAATCAAATCTGGAGTCAGACAGGGCTGTCCTCTTTCCCCTGCCTTGTGTGTTTGCTGTATCGAACCATTTGCTGAGTCTATTTGGAAGGATGCGGGCATAAGAGGGGTGACAATCCCAGGCAGTGGAGTCACTCAGGTCAAAGCCTCCCTGTACATGGATGATGTTGCAGTATTCTGATCGGATCCGCTGTCCATTCACAGACTGATGAGCATCTGCGACCAGTTCGAACTGGATTCGGGAGCCAATGTTAACCATGGCAAGAGCGAGGCCATGTTCCTTGGAAACTGGGATGACCGATCCTTTGTCCCCTTCACTGTCAGGTCAGACTACCTGAAGATGCTGGGGATATGGTTTGTCAGGGCCGGGACGTGCACCAAAACCTGGGAGGAGCGAGTAGCCAGGGTACAACATAAACTGAGCAAGTGGGAGCAGCGATCTCTCTCTATTATGGGTAAGAACCTGGTCATCAGGTGCAAGGTGCTCACGTTGTTGCTGTAAGTGGCACAGGTCTGGCCCATACCCCACTCCTGTGTTGTGGCGATCACCCGAGCCATTTCCCGCTTTATCTGAAGACGCAAAATGGACAGGGTCCAGATGGACACGATGTTCAAACCTCTGGATAAAGGCGAAAAAATGTACTCAACGTGGCCCTCAACCTGATGGCCGCCTTAGTATGTGGCTGCATCAAGCTGTGCGGAGAGCCCCAGTATGCAAACACCAAGTGTCACTACGTGCTGAGGTTCTATCTGACCCCGGTGTTGCGAAGGATGGATCTGGTGACATTGCCACGGAACGCTCCATCCAGTTGGACTGTGCGTTCGTGGAAATGTTTGTGTGGAAAAACACCTTTGACCACCAATCCATCAGGCAGTGGTCTGCACGGAATGTCCTCAAGTATATTTTTGGAAAAGAAAAGTCTGGAAGAGGAAAGACCGGCGGGAAAGCTCGGTCCAAGGCCAAGTCTCGCTCCTCCCGGGCTGGACTGCAGTTCCTGGTGGGCCGTGTTCACAGGCTCCTGAGAAAGGGCAACTATGCTGAGCGTGTGGGTGCCGGAGCCCCGGTCTATCTGGCTGCTGTGCTCGAGTATCTGACCGCTGAAATCCTCGAGTTGGCCAGTAACGCGGCCCAGGACAACAGGAAGACCCGCAACATCATCAGACACCTACAGCTGGCTGTCCAGAATGACGAGGAGCTCACCAAGCTGCTGGGAGGGGTGACCATCACTCCGGGCTGGGTGCTGCCTAATATCTGGGGCATTCTGCTGCCCAAGAAAACCAGCGCTCCGGGCACCAAAACCAAGGCAATCTGCCAGGATTTTATCAAATACCCAAAGGTTCTTTTCAGAGCCACCCACAGTATCATTCTTGTAAATCTCCTCTGTACTCTCTCCACAGCAATTATGTCCTTTCTGTAATGTGATGACCAGAACTGTACGCAATACTCCAGCTGTGGCCAAACCACCGTTTTAAACAGTTCTCGCATTACATCCCTGCTTTTGTCGACCAAGAAAGGAAAGCATTCCATATGCCTTCTTCACCACTCTATCTACCTATCCTGTCACTTTCAGGGACCTGTGGACATGCACTCCAAAGTCTCTCACTTCTTCTACCCATCTCAATATCTTCCCGTTTATTGTGTATTCCCTTGCTTTGTTTGCCCTGCCCAAATGCATTACCTCACACTTCTCCAGATTGAATTCTATTTGCCATTTTACTGCCCACTCAACTAATCCATTCATCTCATTCTGAAGTCGACAGCCATCCTCCTCACTATCAATTACACGGTCAATTTTTGTGTCATCAGCAAATTTCCCAATCATAGCTCCCACATTTAATTCCAAATAATTATTTTTTTTTAAAGAGATACAGCACTGAAACAGGCCCTTCGGCCCACCGAGTCTGTGCCGACCATCAACCATCCATGTTATACTAATCCCATATTCCTACCACATCCCCACCTGTCCCTCTACTTCCCGACCACCTACCTAGGGACAATTTATAATGGCCAATTAACCTATCAACCAGCAGGTTTTTGGCATGTGGGAGGAAACTGGAGCACCCAGAGGAAACCCACACAGACACAGGGAGAACTTACATACTCCACACAGGCAGTACCCAGAATTGAACCCGGGTCGCTGGAGCTGTGAGGCTGCGGGGCTAACCGCTGCGCCACTGTGCTGCCCGTGTGGTAACATACACCACAAACAGCAAGGGACCCAACACTGAACCCTGTGGAACGCCACTGGAAACCGCTTTCCATTCGCAAAAACATCCGTTGACTACTATCCTTTGTTTTCTGCCACTGAGTCAATTTTGGATCCAACCTGCCACATTCCCCTGTATCCCATGGGCTTTCATTTTACTGACCAGACTGCCATGTGGGACCTTATCAAATGCCTTACTAAAATCCATGTAAACCACATCCACCGCACTATCCTCATCAATGTTCCTTGTTACTTCCTCAAAAAACTCAATCAAGTTAGTGAGACATGACCTTCCCTTAACAAATCCATGCTGACTATCCCTGATTAATCCATGTCTTTCCAAGTGGTAGTTTATCCTGTCCCTCAGAATTGATTCGAATAATTTACCCACCACTGAGGTCAGACTTACCACATCCTTTTAAAATAATAGTACAACGTTCGCAGAGCTCCAATCCTCCGGCACCTCCCCCATATCCAGTGAGGATTTGAAGATGATCCTCAGCGCATCCACTATTTACTCCTTGGCTTCCTTTAACAACCTCAGATGCAAACCATCTGGCCCTGGTGATTTATTCATTTTCAAAGATGTCAGACCCTCTAGTACTTCCACTCTCATTATGCTTATCGTATCTAATATTTCGCACTCCTCTTCTTTTACTACACTGTCTGCATCATCCCTCTCCTTTTTGAAGGCAGAGACAAAAAACTCATTATAAACCCCGCCCACATCTTCTGGATCTACACAGAAGTTCCCTTGTACATCTCTGATAGGCCATACCCTTTCCTTAGTTATCCGCTTGCTCTTAATGGACTGATAAAACATCTTTGGGTTTCCTTCAAGTAGTTGTATCCAGTCCACATCCACCAAATCACCTCTCAGTTTTGTAAAAGTTGCCTTCCCCCAATTTAGAACTTTTACTTTTCGAGCTGCCCTGCCATTACTTAGCTTTACAAACTCATTATTGCTCGTGTAATAAGTGTAATAAGTAGAATAATTTACCAGTTACTCACCGATCAGCTTCTTCCCCTGTACCATGGAGGCTGAAAAGGCAGAAGAGAAGAGACCAAAGAGCACCTCCTTCCCCTAGTCAGTGAAGTCCCTCACACATCAACTCACAGCTTTACACTCTGTCCAAACAGCACTTTCTAATTAGTAATTATTCATAAATTACACTAACTAAAACATTAGTAACTTAACCAATTACAAGGTCGCTATTTGAGGGTTTTTAAACAAAGAGAACAAAGAACAAGAACAAAGATAATTACAGCACAGGAACAGGCCCTTCGGCCCTCCAAGCCTGCGCCGATCCGGATCCTCTCTCTAAACATGTCGCCTATTTTCTAAGGTTCTGTATCTCTTTTCTTCCTGCCCATTCATGTATCTGTCTAGAAACATCTTAAAAGACTCCATCGTGCCCGCATCTACCACCTCCGCTGGCAATGCGTTCCAGGTGCCCACCACCCTCTGCGTAAAGAACTTTCCACGCATATCCCCCCTAAACTTTTCCCCTTTCACTTTGAACTCGTGTCCTCTAGTAATTGAAACCCCCACTCTGGGAAAAAGCCTCTTGCTATCCACCCTGTCTATACCTCTCATGATTTTGTACACCTCAATCAGGTCCCCCCTCAACCTCCGTCTTTCTAATGAAAATAATCCTAATCTGCTCAACCTCTCTTCATAGCTAGCGCCCTCCATACCAGGCAACATCCTGGTGAACCTCCTCTGCACCCTCTCCAAAGCATCCACATCCTTTTGATAATGTGGCGACCAGAACTGTACGCAGTATTCCAAATGTGGCCGAACCAAAGTCCTATACAACTGTAACATGACCTGCCAACTCTTGTACTCAATGCCCCGTCCGATGAAGGAAAGCATGCCGTATGCCTTCTTGACCACTCTATTTACCTGCGTTGCCACCTTCAGGGAACAGTGGACCTGAACACCCAAATCTCTCTGGACATCAATTTTCCCCAGGAATTTTCCATTTACTGAAAAGTTCACTCTTGAATTGGATCTTCCAAAATGCATCACCTCGCATTTGCCCTGATTGAACTCCATCTGCCATTTCTCTGCCCAACTCTCCAATCTATCTATATTCTGCTGTATTCTCTGACAGTCCCCTTCACTATCTGCTACTCCACCAATCTTAGTGTCGTCTGCAAATTTGCTAATCAGTCCACCTATACTTTCCTCCAAATCATTAATGTATATCACAAACAACAGTGGTCCCAGCACGGATCCCTGTGGAACACCACTGGTCACACGTCTCCATTTTGAGAAACTCCCTTCTACTGCTACTCTCTGTCTCCTGTTGCCCAGCCAGTTCTTTATCCATCTAGCTAGTACACCTTGGACCCCAAGCGCCTTCACTTTCTCCATCAGCCTGCCATGGGGAACCTTATCAAACGCCTTACTGAAGTCCATGTATATGACATCGACAGCCCTTCCCTCATCAATCAACTTTGTCACTTCCTCAAAGAATTCTATTAAGTTGGTAAGACATGACCTTCCCTGCACAAAACCATGTTGCCTATCACTGATGAGCCCATTTTCTTCCAAATGGGAATAGATCCTATCCCTCAGTATCTTCTCCAGCAGCTTCCCTACCACTGACGTCAGGCTCACCGGTCTATAATTACCTGGATTATCCCTGCTACCCTTCTTAAACAAGGGGACAACATTAGCAATTCTCCAGTCCTCCGGGACCTCACCCGTGTTTAAGGATGCTGCAAAGATATCTGTTAAGGCCCCAGCTATTTCCTCTCTCGCTTCCCTCAGTAACCTGGGATAGATCCCATCCGGACCTGGGGACTTGTCCACCTTAATGCCCTTTAGAATACCCAACACTTCCTCCCTCCTTATGCCGACTTGACCTAGAGTAATCAAACATCTGTTCCTAACCTCAACATCCGTCATGTCCCTCTCCTCGGTGAATACCGATGCAAAGTACTCGTTTAGAATCTCACCCATTTTCTCTGAGTCCAAGCATAACATTCCTCCTTTGTCCTTTAGTGGGCCAATCCTTTCTCTAGTTACCCTCTTTCTCCTTATATATGAATAAAAGGCTTTGGGATTTTCCTTAACCCTGTTTGCTAAAGATATTTCATGACCCCTTTTAGCCCTCTTAATTCCTCGTTTCAGATTGGTCCTACATTCCCGATATTCTTTCAAAGCTTCGTCTTTCATCAGCCGCCTTGACCTAATGTATGCTTCCTTTTTCCTCTTAGCTAGTTTCACAATTTCACCTGTCATCCATGGTTCCCTAATCTTGCCCTTTCTATCCCTCATTTTCACAGGAACATGTCTCTCCTGCGCGCTAATCAACCTCTCTTTAAAAGCCTCCCACATATCACATGTGGATTTACCTTCAAACAGCTGCTCCCAATCTACATTTCCCAGCTCCTGCCGAATTTTGGTATAGTTGGCCTTCCCCCAATTTAGCACTCTTCCTTTAGGACCACTCTCGTCTTTGTCCATGAGTATTTTAAGCTTACGGAATTGTGATCACTATTCCCAAAGTAGTCCCCTACTGAAACTTCAACAACCTGGCCGGGCTCATTCCCCAACACCAGGTCCAGTATGGCCCCTTCCCGAGTTGGACTATTTACATACTGCTCTAGAAAACCCTCCTGGATGCTCCTTACAAATTCTGCTCCATCTGGACCTCTAACACTAAGCGAATCCCAGTCAATGTTGGGAAAATTAAAATCTCCTATCACCACCACCCTGTTGCTCCTACATCTTTCCATAATCTGTTTACATATTTGTACCTCTATCTCACGCTCGCTGTTGGGAGGCCTGTAGTACAGCCCCAACATTGTTACCGCACCCTTCCTATTTCTGAGTTCTGTCCATATTGCCTCACTGCTCGAGTCCTCCATAGTGCCCTCCTTCAGCACAGCTGTGATATCCTCTTTGACCAGTAATGCAACTCCTCCACCCCTTTTACCTCCCTCTCTATCCCGCCTGAAGCATCGATATCCTGGGATATTTAGTTGCCAATCATGCCCTTCCCTCAACCAAGTCTCAGTAATAGCAATAACATCATACTCCCAGGTACTAATCCAAGCCCTAAGTTCATCTGCCTTACCTACTACACTTCTTGCATTAAAACAAATGCACCTCAGACCACCAGTCCCTTTATATTCATCATCTGCTCCTTGCCTGCTCTTCCCCTTAGTCACACTGACTTCATTATCTAGTTCCTTACAGGCTTTTGTTACTACCTCCTTACTGTCAACTGACCTCAATTGGTTCCCATCCCCCTGCCACATTAGTTTAAACCCTCCCCAACAGCGTTAGCAAAAGCACCTCCAAGGACATTGGTTCCAGTCCGGCCCAGGTGTAGACCGTCCAATTTGTAATAGTCCCACCTGCCCCAGAACCGGTCCCAATGTCCCAAAAATCTGAACCCCTCCTTCCTGCACCATCTCTCAAGCCACGCATTCATCCTGACTATTCTTTCATTTTTACTCTGACTATCACGTGGCACTGGTGGTAATCCTGAGATTACTACCTTTGAGGTCCTACTTTTTAACTTGGCTCCTAACTCCCTAAACTCTGCATGTAGGACCTCATCCCGTTTTTTTTTTTACCTATATCATTAGTGCCTATGTGCACAATGACAACTGGCTGTTCACCCTCCCCCTTTAGAATGTTCTGCAGCCGATCTGAGACGTCCCTGACCCGTGCACCTGGGAGGCAACATACCATTCGGGAGCCTCGTTTTCGACCACAGAACCGCCTATCTACTCCCCTTACAATCGAATCCCCTACGACTATAGCCCTTCCACTCTTTTTCCCGCCCTTCGGAACAGCAGAGCCAGCCACGGTGCCATGGACCTGGCTACTGCTGCCTTCCCCTGGTGAGCCATCTCCCTCAACAGTATCCAAAACGGTATACTTGTTTTGGAGGGAGATGACCGCAGGGGACTCCTGCGCTGCCTTCCTGCTCTTTCTCTGCCTTTTGGTCACCCATTCCCTTTCTCCCTCAGCAATCCTAATCTGCGGTGTGACCAATTCACTAAACGTGCTATCCACGACCTCCTCAGCATCGCGCATGCTCCAAAGTGAGTCCATCCGCAGCTCGAGAGCCGTCATGCGGTCTAACAAGAGCTGCAGCTGGACACACTTCCTGCACGTGAAGGAGTCAGGGTCATCAGCCATGTCCCTGAGCTCCCACATTGAGCAAGAGGAGCATGATACGGGTCTGAGATCTCCTGCCATTTTTAATCTTAAGTTTAAACTTAGTTAAATGAAAAAGGAACGAAAAGTTTTTACCAATCACAATAAAACCAGAGAAATCGAAAAAGCCTTACCTTATAAACACCCCACCGAGTCCTTTTTTTTGGTTAGAGGAGGAGGGCGGGTGGGAGACACTACAAGTGTGGTGTCTCGGGTTCAGAAACCGCCCAAATATATAGTGTTTTACTTACCCAGCAGCCCCCTGGCCTCCGCCGAAAAACAAAAGGAAATTAAATTTACTTTCAAACGGACTTTCCCAGCTGCTCACTCGCTCACACGCTGCTCCCGAAAAAGCTGCTGCACTGAAAGGAAAGTTATTTTAAACCGCCCAAATATATAGTGTTTTACTTACCCAGCAGCCCCCGGGCCTCCGCCGAAAAACAAAAGGAAATTAAATTTACTTTCAAACGGACTTTCCCAGCTGCTCACTCGCTCACACGCTGCTCCCGAAAAAGCTGCTGCACTGAAAGGAAAGTTATTTTAAACCGCCCAAATATATAGTGTTTTACTTACCCAGCAGCCCCCTGGCCTCCGCCGAAAAACAAAAGGAACTTAAATTTACTTTCAAACGGACTTTCCCAGCTGCTCACTCGCTCACACGCTGCTCCCGAAAAAGCTGCTGCACTGAAAGGAAAGTTATTTTAAACCGCCCAAATATATAGTGTTTTACTTACCCAGCAGCCCCCTGGCCTCCGCCGAAAAACAAAAGGAAATTAAATTTACTTTCAAACGGACTTCCCCAGCTGCTCACTCGCTCACACGCTGCTCCCGAAAAAGCTGCTGCACTGAAAGGCAAGATTTTCCCTATCCCAAAGGCTCTTTTCAGATCCACCCACAGTATCTGAAAGGGCTTATTACTGTCTGAAGTCTGCTGTACCCACACCTCTGTCTATCCCTCTTCATCTAGAACAACCAGCGTCATCTTCCATTCCTTTCACCATCATGTGTTTAACTCGCTTCTCCTTATAGACAGTCAGATATCAATGTAATAATGAAATGATCTGTGTCAGTGCTGGCCATTTCCCTGTCCTGATTTCGGACCCCACTCTGGACACTTGTTTCCCATTCCAGGACCTTCTTGTATTAATATTCAGCACCACCTGTCACTCAGAAACTTGTTTCAATGAACCGATCCTTTTACTGAATTTCCAACTGCTGCTGTCTATTTTTCGAGGGAAAGAGCAGCTCACTGTGTAAGGATGTGAGGGGAATGTAACCCGGCTGCTGGTGAGAAGGTCCCGTCTTCTCAATCAAAAGCCTTTTATTTTACTTCAGTGATTCCCAGATTCCCAGCTGGTCTGTTGAGGATTTTGTTTTCACAGAAATTGCTTGTTAAATACAAATCTGATTCCAACATGTCAGTAACAGGACAGAATGGGAACCTTTTAAAAGGATGAAGCAACTATTTCAGTGGCTTCTCACTGTCCCCCTGAAGCCTGTGTGAAGGGGAATTACCAATAGTCTGTAATTTATTACTTCCACACTGAGTTTGAGTTATTTGTCGTGTGAAAGATTGCTGAACGGAGTCTTTTACTGTCAGTTACGGATGAGAAGTTGACGAAAATTGGCAAAATAAAGCTGTTCATAAAATAGCACCAGCAATTTGAGTCGGTAAAAGCAAAATTGTGTTTTAAAAGTTTATTTAAACCGCTACGGGAAAATAGATTTTTATGTACTTTTCCAGTCGATCACTTCTTTTCCACAGTGAAATTGGCGGCTTTCACAAATTCAAATATTCTGCCAGGTTGACAGGTTCAACCAATGATTTTTTGTATTTTGTGCTTCGAGGTTCTCTGATTGAAACATTTCTGAGAGCTAATGGCCGTGTGGCTTAATGGATAAAGCATCTGACTTCGGTATATGCGATGATGTCATCAGAAGAATGCAGGTTCGTGTCCTGTCGCGGTCATTTTGACCCAAAGGGATGATGCAGGGCTTTGGGGATCAAGTCGGGGACTGAACAGATTGGAAACCCGACATGGACTTGATGGGGCGAATGGCCTCCTCATGTGCTGTCACTGACTTTATGAGAAGAGGGTGACCAATCAGAAGGGGGTTGGGGTGACAGCGGGCTCAAACTGCAGGAATTCCAGGTCCCTGAATGACTGAGCTGAAACTGATCAGTTTCACTGCAGGAAACACCGTCTCGGGGGAAATAACTTCACAAATAATTCCATTTGACTAATTATTCAATTAAAAAACAATGGGCAGATGTAAAGGTGTGATGTTACTTTTCACTGTGAGGGGAGAATCCACCATCTGGGTAAATCAGCAACTTTATAACATCGTCTGTACGTTTGATAAAGAAACGATGAAAACTCTCCCCATGACCCTGGTGTGGTCGAAAGGCTCAATTCAGAGATTGGAATATAACGAGAGCACAACATAAATCATGAACTGTTATTTCCGGCATAAAACACACCCCAGCTCCCGTTCCCAGGTCACTGCTGTCCCTATGAGGCGGTGGGTGACTCTGAAAAGAGACTTTGTTTTGTGTTTCTGCAGGAAAACCACAAAGATCCTCGTAGGCAGTGAAACTCATCTTCCCAGAATCTCCATACCAGATTGAAACAGAAAACACAAAGACAGTGAGAAAGTTCCAGAGAGTTACTGAGCATTAAAACCAATGAAATAAACCAATTCTAGAGAGATGTTGGTGCAGCTTTTTCAGAGAGATTGTGGGTGGCTCTTAAAAGACCCGTTGTGTTTCGAGTGTTTTCACTACATGGTGGAGTTTTACTTGGAGTTGATGTATTTGGTCACTCACTTTGTCCCTTCTCACATTCCGAGCGCTTTGTTGGGTGGAAATGTTTCTTCAGGCAGTTTCAACAGCTTTGAGCCGACTTTGAGTCAGAAACCAGAAATGGGAGTACAGGACACAGACAAGGAATTGATACTGAACCTTTATAAATCTCACTGGTTATAGGCCTCTGTTAGAGCGTTGTGTCTAATTCCATGCTCCACACTTTAGCAGGAATGTCTTGGCCTTAGAGAGGGTGCAGAGGAGATTTACTAGAATGTATCAGAGATGCAGGAATTCAGCTAATGTGGAAAGAATAGGGGTCTGGGTGTGTGAAGCTGGGGTCCTTGTTCTTAGAGCAGAGATGTTAATGGGGCAGTTAATAGTTGTGTTCAACATTGTGAAGAGTTTTTATAAGAATAAAGAAGTTTGACTGCAATTAGACAGAGCCTTGGTGAGATCACACCTGGAGCACTGTGTACAGTTTTGGTCCCCTTATCTAAGGAAGGATATACTTGCCTTAAAGGAAGTGTATCAAAGTGTCACTCGATTGCTTCCTGGGATGAGGGGATTGTCCTATGAGAAGAGATTGAGTAGACGAGGCCGATATTCCTCAGAATTTAGAAGAGTGAGAGGTAATCTTACTGGCACCTAAAAATCTTAAGGGATTTAACAGGGTAAATGCTGGGAGGATGTTTCCTCTGGCTGGGGAATCTAGAACTAGGAATCACAGTCTCAGTATAAATGGCTCCATCATTTAGGACTGAGAAGAGGAGAATTTTTTTTCACTCAAAGCATTGTGAATCTTTGGAATTCTCTACGCACAGTGGTTAGCACCGCAGCCTCACAGCTCCAGTGACCTCGGTTCCGTTCAGGGTATTGCCTGTGCGGAGTTTGCAAGTTTTCTCTGTGACCGCGTGGGTTTCCGCCGGGTGCTCCAGTTTCCTCCCACAGCCAAAGACTTGCAGGTAGATAGGTAAATTGACCATTGTAAATTGCCCCTAGTGCAGATAGGTCGTAGGAGAATGGTGGGAATGTGGTAGGGAATATGAATGAATGGAGGATTAGTATAAATGGGTGGTTGTTGGTCGGCAAAGACTCGGTGGGCCGAAGGGCCTTGTTCAGTGCTGTATCTCTCTGTGACTCTAGAGATGTGGATGCTCAATCATTGGGTATCTCCAAGAGAGAGATCGATAGGTTTTTGGATACGAAGGGAATCAAGGGATCTGTGCTCGTGTGGTAAGATGGAGTTGATGTAGGAGATCAGCTGTGATCTTATTGAATGGCAGAGCTATTTCGACGGGCCGAATGGCCTACTCCTATTTTTTATGTAAAGTTCCATTCCTCTCAGGGAATATTTTATTTTCAAAAAGAGAAATACTGCACGCACTGGAAATCTGAATAATAACAGAAGATTCTGGAAACACTCAGCAGTTCCAGCAGTATCTGTGTAGAGAGGAAGGTAGGAGCAATGTTTCAGGTCTATAGAAGGGTCACAGAACTGGACCACTAACCCGAGCTTCTCTTCTCCACAGTTGTTTCTGGACTGGCTGAATGTTTTCAGTATTTTAGGCTTTTTCTTGCTGTATTTCATCCATTTCCCATTTGACTATTTGCTGTGAAACTTTCAGCGTTGTGCTCAGTTCTTTGTGTAGTTAGGTTTTCTTTATTTGAAGTAATGTAAATAGTATCCTGAAATGAATTTGCCAAACGGTTGGGCAAATTGTGACATCCAGTTTTTGAGCAAGTTCTCCACATGCACAGTGAAGGATTCCTTCACATTTGTGAAGACCAGACAGGACTTGCAAATCGATAGCAATGCCGTGTCCATGTGTTCATTTGACATTGCTAACCTATTCACCAATGTACCACTTCAGGAAGCCATAGATATTTGCACTGCAGTGCTATATCATGGTGATCTAGACCCGTCACCATTGTGTGAATCAGTATTCATTGAACTTATGAACTCGGCAACTTGCACAGTTGAGTTCACTTTTATTGACACCATGTATCGCTGGTGTTGCCATGGGATCCCCTCTCGGCCCAGCTCTCACAAACATCTTTGTTGGATTCCATGACAAACCTGTTTTTCAGGGAATGACACCTAACCTCCGACCTCTTGCATATTTCCAATATGTAGATGATACGTTTGCTATATTTGAATCCGCAGCTGCGTGAAATAATTTCCTTGCACGTCTTCATGGGCTCCATCCTACACTCAAATTCACCTTTGGAATGGAGCTGTCAAATGAGTTCCCTTTCCTTGATGTACTAGTTGAGAAATCTGCTAAGGGGTTTTCTACCACGGTCTACCGCAAACCTACCTTCACTGGTCAATACACGCGTTGGGATTATTACAGTTCCACGCGCTATAAGATTGGTCTTATCAGCAACCTCATAAATAGGGCTGAGCCATTTGCTCACCATGCAAGCTTGATGCTGAAATAGGGCGAATCAAAGACATCCTGCATTACAATGGCTACACTGATCAGATCATTTCTCACTGTATATCACACAAACTTATAAACGGGCTGAAGGCTGTCATTTTGAGCCCTGGAAAGTGCCCAGTCTCCCTCAAATTACCCTGGAATGGTAATATATCCCCAGTATTTGAGTAACAGGTGAAGCGAGCTGTTTCCTGCTGGAACGATGCAGGAGCAACAAGTGTGGTGTTCGCCACTCACAGGATGCTGCTGTCAAGCAAAAGAGACGTCCTGCCTATCACACAAATAAGTAACGTGATTTATGAATTTCAATACCAGTGTGATGCTAGGTTTCGAGACCGTACATCCAGAAACTGGCGGATTGTATCAAATAACATGTCCCTTCCGCTGTTCGCAATGGGCCCTACCCAACCAACCCGTGCTTGCAAAACCCAAAACACAGTATCCAACATGAGATGTGATTCCACAATAGGACAACATTTGCAAAATAATTCTCAGTGTGCTAAGAATTACACTGACAACCGATTTAAGACTGTCAGTAGGGCTCGCAGTGTGGTGCACTGGTGTGTACTGTAAACTACATATATTAATACACAGGGCCCTGTTCTTTGCAGATAGAAAGAACATGCACACACATTGTGCCAGTTTCAGCTAAACAAAATAAGTGACAGCCATTCACTGGCTCATTCCACAGGGCAATGCCTTGACCAATCAGAGTTCACTTGCCAACCAATCAGCACTCTCTTCTCATACAGAAGAAAGTTGGTGTTTTCCCTTAAATTGGTACTCTTGTTGATTGCCCTGCTGAGTGCAAGACGAAAACAACTGGCTACCAAAGTTTGGACAACATGTCACTATTTTCACGAAATGATTACTTTTATTTTCAATATAAAAATATAAAGCAATATGAGTGTAACATTTACAGACAAATTCTATTACCTCACATTGCCTGATTCTTTCACACTGACAGACTATGTGAACTACTGTCCCGATTTTGCAGTTCTCACTTCCAGTTAGCAAATGTCAGCAATCTGTGATACAGTGCAGTTTACAGACCAGGCCGTCAATCACAACATGCAATAATTGTTCAGCTTCTGTTGGACTGCTGGGATTTAGAAATACTAGGAATTGAGATGAGCTGTTATTGCATTTAATTATTTGTTTCATGGGATGTGGACGTCGCCAGCCAGGCCAGCATTTATTGTCCATCCCTAATTGCCCATGAGAAGGTGGTGGTGAGCTTCCTTCTTGAACCACTGCAGTCCATGTGGGGTAGGTACACCCACAGTGCTATTAGGAAGGGAGTTCCAGGAATTTTACCCAGCGACAGTGAAGGAATAGCGATATAGTTCCAAGTCAGGATGATGTGTAGCTTGGAGGAGAACTTTCAGGTGGTGGTATTCCCATGCATCTGCTGCCCTTGTCCATCTAGGCAGTAGAGGATGCAGGTTTGGAATGTGCTGCCTGAGTAGCCTTGGTGCATTGTTGCAGTGCATCTTGTAGATGGTACACACTGCTGCCACTGTACGTCAGTGGTGAAGGGAGTGAATGTTGTGGACGAGGTGCCAATCAAGCATGTTGTTTTGTCCTGGATGGTGTCGAGCTTCCTGAATGTTGTTGGAGCTGCACCCATCCGGGCAAGTGGATAGTATTCCATCACACTCCAGACTTGTGCCTTGTAAATGGTGGACAGGCTTGGAGAGTCAGGAGGTGAGTTACTCACCGCATGATTCCTACCCTCTGACCAGCTCATGTAGTCACACTATTTATAAGGCTACTCCAGTTCAGTTTCTGGTCAATGGGAACCCCCAGGAAGTTGATAGTGGGGGACTCAGCGATCGTAATGCTGTTGAATGTCAATGGGAGATCGTTAGATTCTCTCTTGTTCGAGATGGTCATTGCCTGGCACTTGTGTGGCGCGAATGTTACTTGCCACTTATCAGCCCAAGCCTGGATATTGTCCAGGTCTTGCTGCATTTCTACATGGACTGCTTCAGTATCTGAGGAGTCGCAAATGGTGCTAAATTTTGCAATCATCAGTGAACATCCCCATTTCTGACCTTATGATTGAAGGAAGGTCACTGATGAAGTAGTGAAGAAGGTTGGGCCAAGGATACTACCCTAAGGAACTCCAGCAGTAATGTCCTGGAGCTGAGATGATTGACCTCCAACAATCACAACCATTTTCCTTTGTGCTAGGTACGATTCCAACCAGTGGAGAGTTTTCCTCTTGATTCCCATTGACTCCAGTTTTGCTCTGGCTCCTTGATGCCATACTCAGTCAAATGCTACTTTGATGTCAAGGGCAGACACTCTCACCTCACCTCTTGAGTTCAGCTCTTTTGTCCTTGTTTGAACCAAGGCTGTAATGAGGTCAGGAGCTGAATGGCCCTGGCGGAACCCAACCGAGCGTCACTGAACAGGTTATTGCAAAGCAAGTGCCACTTGATATCACTGTCGATGACATCTTCCATCACTATACTGATGATTGAGAGTAGACTGATGCGGCAGCAATTGGCTGGGTTGGATTTGTCCTTCTATTTGTGTACAGGACATACCTGGGCAATTTTCCACATTGCCGGGTAGATGCCAGTGTTGTAGCTGTACTGGAACAGCTTGGCTAGGGGCGCGACAAGTTCTGGAGCACAGGACTTCAGTACTATTGCCGGAATATTGTCAGGGCCCGTAGCCTTTGCTGTATCCAGTGCCTTCAGTCGTTTCTTGATATCACGTTGAGTGAATCGAATTGGCTGAAGACTGGCATCTGTGATGCTGGGGACTTCAGAAGGAGGCCGAGATGGATCATCAACCCGGCACTTCTGGCTGAAGATTGTTTCAGATTCTTCATCCTTGTCTTTTGCACTGATGTGCTGGGCTCCCCCATCATTGAGGTTGGGGATATTTGTGGAGCCACCTCTTCCTGTTGGTTGTTTAATTGTCCACCACCATTCATCATTGGATGTGGCAGGGTGTAGATCTGATCCGTTGGTTGTGGGATCACTTAGCCCTGTCTATTACATGCTGCTTCTGCTGTTTGGCATGAAAGTAGTCCTGGGCTGTAGCTTCATCAGGCTGATGCCTCATTTCAAGGTATGCCTGGTGCTACTCCTGGCATGCCCTCCTGCACTCTTCATTGAATTAGGGTTGATCCCCCAGCTTGTTGGTAATGTTAGAGTGGGGGAATATGCCGGGCCATGAGGTTATAGAATGTGGTTGACTACAATTCTGCTGCTGCTAATGGTCCACAGCACCTCATGGATGCCCAGTTATACATTGCTAGATCTGTTCAAAATCTATCCCATTTAGCACAGTGGGAGTGGCACACAACACGATAGAGGGTATCCTCAATGTGAAGACAGGACTTCATCTCCACCAGGACTGTGCAGTGGTCAATCCTACCAATACTGTCATGGACTGATGCATCTGCGGCAGGCAGATTGGTGAGGATGAGGTCAAGTATGTTTTTCCCTCTTGTTAGTTCCCTCATCACCTACTGCAGACCCAATCGAGCAGCTATGTCCGTTAGGACTCGGCCAGCATGGTCAGTAGTGGTGCTACCGAGCCACTCACGGTGATGGACATTGAAATCCCCCAGGCAGACTACATTCTGTGCCCTTGCCACCCTCAGTGCTCCCTCCAAGTGGTGTTCATCAGTCTTTCGCTGTCTCTTTCTGGTTTGCTCAGTACCTTTCTCTGTACCTTTCAAAACGTCAAAGGGTCACTGACCCGAAACGTTGACTCTGCTTCTCTTTCCACAGATGCTGCCAGACCTGCTGAGTGATTCCAGCATTTCTTGTTTTTGTTTCAGATTTCCAGCATCCGCAGTATTTTGCTTTTACCTTTCTCTGTCTGTTCATTTCTGGGTCCTGATAATCTCTTCCTGGTTTTCTGTGTGTCTTTCTCTTTCTGTTCCTTTCTGGGTCCTGATAATCTCTACCCGGTTTTCTGTGTCTTTCTCTGTCTGTTCCTTTCTGGGTCCTGATAATCTCTTCCTGGTTTTCTGTGTGTCTTTCTCTGCCTGCCTCATTGTCGGTGCTGTTACTCTGTGTCCTTGTGTCATTGTGCAGTGAGGGTGAGTCCGTCAGCACGTGTGTTGCTGAGTCCGGGATTCTTGAGTAATCCGACTCCAATCCTATTTTTATAAAAACATTGGGGAAATGAACATATTTCACTAACAGGCAGCTACAATTTAAAACAGCAGCGGAAGCGTGCTGGGCCCATAACGCAGAGATTGATAGATCGAAACCATTCTCTGCTATTTATGCTTAGTAATAATACAAACAGTTCACTTTCAAAACGTCAAGTATTTACCCATAATAACAAGATGCTTCCAAAGACACTCTATTGCAATCAGCTTTTTCCTTCCAGTGAACACATCAATCAGCAACAACTCACTTTTGCTCACACGAACACAAGCTGCAAACATGGACCAGCCGAGTCTCTCCCACTTTGTCAACCCCTTCCTGCAGAGCCTCCGCTCCACCACCAAATGGTGATGTTGGCCACAATAAAACCAGGGCAAATGGTCACACTGAGGAGACGGTCAGTCACAGAAAATAAAGCAGTAACAGGGAAAACCTTTACACAACAACAGGGTACATCTTTACACAACAGAAAACATATTTACACACCAGGAAATACCTTTAGACAACAGGGAGAATACAATCACGTTTCTCCATCTCAGTCTCGTTGTCTCTCTCTCTCTGTCCCTCAGTTTTGCTTCCTCACAGTCTATTGGTTTTCTGTGTGTTTTTCTCTCTGTCCCGTTGTCGATTGTGTGACTCAGCGTCTTTGTAACATTGTGTAGCCAGGTTGAGCCTCCCAACACCTGTGTTGCTGTAATAAAAACAGAAAATGCTGGAAATGCTCAGTCGGTCTGGCAGCATCTGTGGAGAAAGAAACAGTTAACAGTTCATGTCTGTTTCCTTAGCTCACATTAACTTTGTTCTCTCTCCACAGATGCTGCCAGACCTGCTGACCATTTCAAGCATTTTCTGTTTATGTTTCAGATTTCCAGCATCTGCAGTATTTTGCTTTTGTATGTGTGTTGCTATGTCTGGGACTGTTTGAGTGCAATGCTATTGCTTTGTAAACAGCGTTGAAACAAACATTTATCTCGCTAACACACAGCACTAATACACAGCTGGATATAAACAGCAGCCTGCAGCAGAGGGCGCAGTGGAAGTTTATTAACACAAATAATTCACCAACACTATATTTACTGCTATCCACAATCACACCATGCTTCATCTTAACACGTTTTAATCTTAATTTACATCAACTTCTTGCTTCCAACAAACACTTCAATTTGGAACACAGCTTCCAAATCACCTTTATTCACAAACCCGAACACAAGCTGCAAATGCTGCAAACACACACCAGCCCAGACTTTCCCCTTTCTGTCAACCCATTCCTGCATCACTGCCTCTCCACCAACAGTTGTCGCTAGAATCATACAATCATAGAATGGCTAAAGCACAGAAGGAGGTCATTCGGCCTGTCGAACCCGTGCTGGCTCTCTGTTAGAGCAACTCACCTCGTGTCACTCCCCAGTCAGTTCAATTTTGGTGGTGGGAAAACTTCTCGAAAGAATAATTCGGGACAAAATTAATAGTCCCATGGACAAATGTGGGTTAATTCAAGAAAGCCAGCATGGATTTCTTAAGGGAAAATCATGTTTAACTGTCCTGCTGGAGTTTTTTGATGAGGTAACAGAGAGGGTTGATGAGGGCAATGCTGTTGATGTGGTCCACATGGACTTTCAAAAGGTCTGGCGGCATCTGAAAGGTTACTGACCTGAAATGTTAACTCTGCTTCTCTCTCCACAGATGCTGCCAGACCTGCTGAGTATTTCCAGCACTTTTTGTTTATATTTCCGATTTCTAGCATCTGCAGTATTTTGCTTTTATTGACTTTCAAAAGGAGTTTGATACAATGCAACACAACAGACTTGTGAACAAAGTTATAACTCATGGAATAAAAGGGACAGCAGTAACATGGATATGGAATTGGCTGAGTGACAGGAAACAAAGAGTAGTGAGCAATGGATGTTCTTCGGGCAAGAGGAAGGTTTGTTGTGGAGTTCCCCAGGAGTCAGTGTTGGGACCCTTGCCTTTCCTGATATATATTAATGACCTAGACTTTGGTGTACTGGGCAGAATTTCAAAGTTTCTGGATGATACGAAAATTGGAAGCATTGTGAATGTGTAGTAACAATTCTGTGATTCTGTGATTCCAATATTCAAGTCATTTATATATATGGTGGTCCTGACACTGACCCTTGTGGACATCACTGTTCACCATCTTCCATTCTGAAAAACAACTAAATATCACAACTCACTTTTTTTGATATTTCATACATTTTTTAATCTAAGCAGATACTGACCCTCCTATTCCAGGAGCCTGAGTTTTGTTCCCCAGCCTTTTATGTGGTAGTTTGTCAAACGGTTTCTTAAAATCCATATAGACAACATCCATTGCTTTCCCTTCATCAACCATTCTGTTACTTCATCAAAAAAATCAGTTATTTATTAATAGATGCAGTACTGAAACAGGCCCTTCGGCCCATCAAGTCTGTGCCGACCAACAACCACCCATTTATCCTAATCCTGCATTAATCCCATATTCCCGATCACAGCCCCACCATTCTTCTCCCACCTGCCTGCACTGGGGGCAATTTACAATGGCCAATTTACCGATCAATCTGCAAGTCTTTGGCTGTGCGAGGAAACCCACGCAGTCACAGGAAGAACTCAAACTGCGCACAGGTACTGAACACGGGTCGCTGGAGCTGTGAGGCTGCGGTGCGAAACACTGATCGCCCAAAATGACCGTGGCAAGATTCGAACCGACAATCTTCTGATAACCTCGTTAAATACACCAAAGTTAGACACCTTATGCATTCGGCCACACAGCCAGTAGCGATATAGTGGAAAGGTGCTGAAGCTCTCAGTTTTAGGTCTACCCAAACCAAGTTCAAGACCTGAATCATGAACCGATTGCCTCATTAGTTCTGTGAATAATACAATGATTTAATAGACAAAGTTTTGAAACATTCCTGCCCATAAATCTTGATAACAGAGAGTGTGTGGATCTCCTGGCTCAGAATGTTTAATGGATACAGTCCTCAGATCCGACAAGGAACCCCTGAACATCCACAGTAAAGACAGTGTGGATGAGGAAATGGAAGAGCCGGGAGCTGAAACTCAGGGACGGCCGAGCTCTCCTGTCATTGAGCTTGTGTGTCTGCTCTGCTCGCCGCACTTCCGGCTCTACTTTGTTTCCAATGAAAAGATGAAAAGGGCCGTTCGGTTTTCCTCTCACTGACAGCGTGTTTCACTCGGGTTAATATAACCCGGGACTTTTGCTGCTGAAATGAATTCTGCAAGGTCCCAGCAAACACACCGGCTCCCTCCTTTCTCCCCTCTTTCTATCGGATTGTTTTACCAGGAGGGGCTCAATAATAACAAACCCCCTGCAGGGAATGACCGCAAATTGAGCATCTAAATGGGGCAAGTAGGCAGCTTTCTGGGTTCTAGGTTCCCCCTACCCCGCCCCTCCCTCCCTCCAGTCCAAGCCCCTCTTCACTTTCTTTGGGACTTTGATGAGGGTGAAATGGGGAAAGTTCCCATTGATGTTTGAATGCTGAATTGCTGCAAAGATCTGCGCACGCGCGATGTAGACCCGCCCCCAGTGGGACGTCACAATGAGGAGTGGAGCGCATGCGCATCCTTCCCCAACCCAGTCTGTGAGGCCATTCACTCAATCAGGGGAAGATGCTTTAAATCAGCTGCTAATGGAGACTTCCCGGGCCCGGGGGAAGGGAACAAACAGCATCTGCTTCCAGCAGCCACTGCTTTGGGAGCGTGTCCGCAGATGTGCTCAGAGATTAGCATTGAGTGGTGGGAAGTTGAGGGGGAGTCGGGGAGTGTTTGGAACAGACACTGTTGAGCAGGAGCTGCTCCCGGAACATGGAGTGAGCCGGGGACACGGGGAAGGGAGAGTTCATTCTCGGACAGTGTCTGTACAGGCTCAGGGAGACACAATGGGAAGAAATCACTATTGAGGGAATTTTCCTGCTTTAGTTCCAGTCTCTCACTGTTTGTTGGATCGTGAACAGTGGGGGGAAAAATAGCCGCAAAATAACGATGTGGACAGTTAGACAAAGAGCATTTATTGCAGACACCAGGTGAGAAGTGTGAAAGGCACATTTTAAATAGTGGCTGCTTGTTTTCCGTTGAAATAGAAATGTGACTGTGTAAAGGTCACTGCTCTATCGGACAGTCCCAGTCATTGAGCAGTGCAGGGCTTGTGTTGTTTCTGAATGTCACAAACTTGTTGTAAAACCACTGCAAACACCTGGTAAACAGAAGCTGAATGCTGCAGTACTGCAGTGGAGTCAGACACTGACACTGTTTGTGTTCCTGGTTTTCATTTTGTGATTGTTCATAATGATTATTATTGGGACGATTACATTGATCGCTTTTGTATCTTCTACCTCACCAGTTCTTTCATTCCTGCAGGAAAATACATGAAGGAACCTGACTGGATGTGGTGATTCTTGGACACAAGGAAAAGTGCAGCGTGCTCATTCCAACACACAGTCGGTACAGGATCACTCCCAAAGCACAGAGATACTGCCAGTTCATCAGTTCCACAGGAGCAAACAAAATAAGTAGTCAGACAGACACTGATCCCAAAGTCAAGAGTGACACATTTTCAATCCAACAGTCAAACAACAGCAGGAGAGACAGAAGTTGTTTCTATTTCACTCCAATTCAGTACAGCTGACAGGTTGATACATCAATCACAGTCCAAAAACAAACTCACTATCAGATCTAAATAAACTCTGTCACCATGGTGACATTTTAAATATAAAATCTGAAATAGAACAGACAAAATTTACCTGATTGAAAGGTACAGAATGAATGCAAGGAGGCTTCAAGGGGATTTGGACAGGTTAAATGAATGGGCAAGAACATGGCAGATGGAATATAATGTGAATAAGTGTGAAGTTCTCCACTTTGGTAGAATAAACAGAAAGACAGAGTATTTCTTAAATGGTGAGAGGCTGGGAAGTGTCGATGTCCAAAGTCACCTGGGTGTCCTTGTTCATGAGACACTAAAAGCTCGTATGCAGGTGCAGCAAGCAATTAGGAAGGCAAATGGTATGTTGGCTTCATTGAAAGCGTATTTGAGTACATGAGTAAAGATGTATGAAGTCTAGATGAGACCGCACCTGGAGTATTCTGTACAATTTTGGTTTCCTTATCTAAGGAAGGATAGACTTGTCACAGAGGGAGTGCAACAGAGATTCACTGGTCTCATCCCCTCGGATGGTGGGATTGTCTTATGATGAGAGACTGCAGAAACTGGGCCTAAATTCTCTAGAGTATTGAAGAGTGAGAAGTGATCTCATTGAAACAGGCAAATTTCTTACAGGGTGTCACAGGGTAGATATGGATAGGATGTTTCCTCTGTCTAGTGAGTCCAGAACAAGGAGACACAGTCTCAGAATAAGGGCAGACTGAGATGAGCAGGAATTTCTTTACTCAGAGGGTGAGAAATCTGTGGAATTCTTTATCCCAGAGGGCTGTGGAAGATCAATCATTGAACATATTCAAGGCATAAATCGATAGATTTCTAAATACTAACAAGATCAAGGGATATGGAGATGGCAGAGAAAAATGGCGTAGAGGTAGATGATCAGTCTCGATCTGTTTGAATGTTGGAGCAGGCTAGATGGGCTGAATGGCCTAATGCCCCTATTTCCTATGATCCCATGAATCCCAATAATGTACATCAGAACGTTAGACCAAGTTATGCATTACAAACCAGTTCAAAAATCCCACAGAGATTAAGACTGAAAGATACAGTATCAAGCCATTACTACAAAATGAAGGACTTGGAGCTTGCAGACCAGCCCATGTATAAGATTGAAAGTTATATTTTCATTCACAATCGTTTTCACAGAGCTGAATATTGAATACCAATCCACAACTTGCACAGGATTACCAAATAAAACCTACAACTGTAAAATACAGTTAATCCATATTTTAAATTAAACACAAGGCAAACAAATATTGCTACATTAAGAGAGCGGGAAACAGTGAGAGCAGAGTAGAGCATAAAGAGCCCAGGAGAGAGAGGGAGCAAGAGTTCACTCGGAGAGCAGGGAACAGCGAGAGCAGGCGTCAAAAAAGGCAAAGGAATACACAATTAATGGGAGAACACTGAATGGTGCAGAGGAAGTGAGGGACGTTGGAGTGAATGTCCACAGATCCCTGAAGTAGCAGTACAGGTCAATAAGGTGGTTCAGCAGGTCCTTTCCTTTATTAACTGAGGTATGGAGTATAAGGGAGACCTGGGTGTCCATGTCAATAAGTCACTGACAGCTAACATGCAGGTGCAGCAAGCAATTAGGAAGGCTAATAGTATGTTGGCCTTTATCGCAAGAGGATTTGAGTACAGGAGTTGTGAATTCTTGCTTCAATTGTATAGAACCTTGGTTAGACTGCACTTGGAGTACTGTGTGCAGTTTTGGTCCCCTTGCCTTAGGAAGGATATTATTGCCATAGATAGACTGCAAAGAAGGTTCATCAGACTTGTTCCTGGGATGGTGGAACTGTCCGATGTGGAGAGATTGGGGAAACTGGGGCTCTATTGTGTAGAGTTTTGAAGAATGAGAGGTGATCTCATTGAAACCTACAAAATATTTAAAGGACAGTCAGGGTAGATGCAGCTAAGATGTTTCCCCTGGTTGGGGAGTCGAGAACCAGGGGACGCAATTTCAAAATAAGGGGCAAGCCACTTAGGACAGAGATGAGGAGAAATGTTGTTACTCAGAGGGTTGTGAATCTTTGGAATTCTGTACCCCAGAGGGCTGTGGAAGCTCAGTCATTGAGTATGTTTGAAGCAGAGATTGATAGATTTCTAGATACAAATGACATAAGGGAATATGAGGAAAGTGTGGGGAAAAGGGCATTGAAGTGGATGATCAGCCATGATCATATTGAATGGTGGGGCAGGCTCGATGGGCTGAATGGCCGACTCCTGCTCCGATGTTCCTATGTTCCGAACTCCACATTATCGATGAGACACAGCCTCAGGCCGACTTGTCGGGTGTTGCAAACAGATAACACTGCTTCTGATCTTCACCAGAACAGAGAGTGAGATGTAAAATTGATCATCAAACAGACTGTGAGAGAATACAACAGAATAAAACACATGGAGAGACACTGTGGAATAACACATAGATTTGATTGGAATGTTGAATTATGATTGGAATGGATAAAACAGCAGATTAAATTGGGACAGAAAAGAGAAACTGATGGGAAGAAGGAAGAAAAGAAAGGATGGATCTGTTCACTTTTTTCAGTTTTTTCACTGGTCCATCAAAGCTGGATTAAAAAAAGATGCAAAAAACAGACAGTATCACCAAAAAGGGAGATTAAATGCTGCCGAAACCTTGGATCGAAGGATGCCCCAACAGATCACCTGTTTAACTGTCTCCTCACTGGGGGATTTCAATCAATGAGCAATATTATTCTCTCCTTTTCTTTTGTTAAATGAAACCACTACTGTCACTTGGAGTTAATATCCCTGTGTTCCAACTCCTGAATAATAAAATTGTGAGTTTCGTGATATTTTCTGGACACATTTCCTGCTGAAAGAACTATGAACTCTTTTCTAATTTACACAATACTAAAGACACACTCATCAAGCCTCCGAAACTCGCATCCTTGGTGCTGCTCTCTCCTCCCAAACCTCATCTCATGTGACTGTTACATCATCACTCTGATTGTGGGAGGGGTTAATCCCACTGTCTTCAGCATTAACCCTTTACATCCTCATACTGCACTGTCTGTCCAAAACAATCGGTGGAGGGAACTTGAATTATCAAAACAGCAACAGCTGCCAGTTGAAAATCAACTCAACCCATCAGAGAGAGACTGTCAGAGAACTTCCTGCATCCAGTCCTGACCCCGTCACATTAAGCAGCTGCTCACCCAGACCCCACTCTCATCAACACTGAACATTTTTACTGAGACCCTTCAAATACTGTTTATAAAAGGCCGCAAAGATCAAAGTTCACACAGTTGTATTAAATACAACAAAGTTTAATATCTTCTCACCGTTTCTCGGTAACCACATGAGACATAGGTTTTCTTATTTGGTTCCTTTGATTTTTCTTGTTCCTGACTGACAAATATTCCAAACCTCAGATAAACCCTCCCACTTGCGTCATGTCCCAGTCTCGGTTAAAAGCAACACATAATGACACAAACACTCTCCTTCAGTGAGATGAATATCAAGCTGTTTTCCAGGTTGAATGTGACTGTGAACAAATTTATGTCAAAGAAGTTACGTTTGATGGATCAGCACTGAAATTCTGTCGAAGGAGGAACAGCCATTCCAAACTCAAATCCTTCACAAAGGCTGTTTTTTTTGTGATTGAAATTCATCAAGTATTTTGAATTAAAGTTAACAAGACACAGATGTCAATATAGATAATGAAACTTTTCAAGCATGTTGTTACTGTGAAATGAGGCTCTGCTGGGAGTTGAATTCAGGATCTCCTGTTTATTAGGCAGGTGCTTTAACCAACTAAGCTACAGAGCCAGATCACAAATACATGAGTAATTGAAATCAGAGGAAGGCCTTGTAGATAGTGGGCAGGCTTTGGCGAGTCAAGAGCTGAGTTCGTCACGGCAGTGTTCTCAGCCTCTGACTCGCTCTTGTAGTTGTAGCTGTAGTTGTAATTGTAATAGGCAACCGTCCGTCTCGGAAGACGATGGGCTACACCCGGGGTGTACGTCACCTCTGTATGAAACATCGTTTGTTGTGGCTGTCGAGGATGACTCGTGAGTGACAATCCCTTCCGCAGCTGGTACAGATGAATGTCATTGGCCCGAGGTCGACTGATAATTTTTCCTTCCTCTGAGCTCTCTTTCCCACCATCTGGTCATTTCTTTTGTCCTCTGCTTTTCCCATGGTCTTCCTGAATGCCTTTCTCCAGGAATTCCAGTCAGCAGGAAGGACTTCCCATGCATCGACTCCAATCCCAGTCTGCTTGATATCTCGCTTTGCAGATGTCCTTGTATCACAGACTTGGGTGACCTGTTGGTCTCGTGCTGATAGCAAGCTCACCAAAGAGCATGTCTTTGGCAAAGCGACCGTCATCCATTCAGCACACATGACCCAGTCAACAGAGTCACCGCTGACTCAAGAGGGCAAACATGCTGCAGATCCCTGCACGCTGGTGTACTTCTGCATTCGGCACTCTGTCCTGCCAGGAGATGCCCAATATCCATCTGTACTTTCCCTGAGCTACAGGTTATTGCAAGTTTCTCTGGCTGTGTTTATTTTAGGTGATTTTGTACTCAGGTTCTTTTGGAATCCATGTGTTTGCAGATCTTTGTGAGTGAGAGATGTGGTAATATGTTTAAAAGATTTCCCTATAAATTATTCAATTCTCCATCTTTCCCCGAACTTTGCACAAACACATTAATATGGGAATCACACACATCAGGCCGTCAAACCTGTCTGCTAAACATTGAAAGGTGACAGTGTTTATTGTGACGGGGTTCCATTTATTCAGACACATCTTGATGATTCACACATGTAAAAGTTTGTATATTATGTTCATGACATAATGACATAAATAAACATTTCCTTGCACTTGCCATGCTTGGTGAACATTTTCTCTGCTGATGCCCCCTGAATATATTAGAGAACATGGTGACGAGGTTGAGATTAAAGTCTGTAAATATAGGCAGCAAACAGCAGCAGGGACTGCAGTGAACAAGATTTACGTGACATATTTGTGCTCATATTGGTGGGTGAAATAAGATACGAAACACACAAAATCCTGCATTTGAGCTCGCGTAAAAGATTGCTCTGTCGATGGAGATCGCATCAAAGAATGCTCTGTAATTTTGTCCCATGCCAGTGATCGTAACACACTTCAGGGGAACTTAAAAAAAATGGTAAAATGGGCTTTCAAATAACAGATGAAATTTTACACAGAGAAGTGTGAAGTGATACAATTTGGAAGGAAGAATGCCATATAACTGAAAGGTTACAATTCTATACTGGGTGCAGGAGCAGAGAGATAAGGTACACCAATGTTAGAAGGATTGAAAAGGTAGCTAAGAGCAAACAGAACACTTGGCTTTATTAATAGAGGCATAGAGTAAAAGCATATAAGTTATGCTAAACCTTTATAAAATACTGGGAATGAATGGCCTCTTCCTGTACCTCCACAGAAAGCTTCCATTCCAGGTTTACACACACTCATCAGGATCACTCTCCACAGATCCTGCCACTCCAGGCTCGGACACCCACTTCAGGATCACTCTCCATACATCCCAGCACGATGGGCTCGGAGACCCTCTTCAGAATTCCTAAATCTCCAGACATGGACATCCTTTGAGGACCACTCTCCACAGATTCTGCCCTCCAGGTTCAGACACCCTCTTCAGAATCACTCTCCATACATCCCGCCAATCCACGCACGGATATCTCCCTCAGGATCAGATCAAAGAATGTTGCTTGTCACATATCAGCTCAAGCCTGAATGTTGTTCAGGTCTTGCTGCTTGCAGGTGCAGATTGCTTTAGTATCTGATGAGTTGGGAATCATCAGCAAACATTCCCACTTCTCACTTATGTTGAAGAGAAAGCCATCAATGAAACAGCTGAGGATGGTTGGGCCTAGGACACTGCCCTGAGAAACTAAGTAACCAGTCATGAATGGTGGTGGACAATTAAATAACGAACCAGATGAGGAGGCTCCAAAAACATCCCTATCCTCAATGTTGGTGGAGCCGAGCACGTCAGTGCAAAAGGTGAAGCTGGAGCATTTGAAACCATCTTCAATCAGAAATTGCTCAGTGGATGATTCATCTCGGTTTCTTGAGGTCCCCAGCATCGCAGCTTCCAGTTTTCAGCCAATTCGCTTCTCTCCACATTATGGCAAGAAACAGCTGAAGACACTCGATACAGCAAAGACTATGGGCCCTAACAAGATTTCCGGCTCCAGTACTGAAGACTTGTGCTCCAGAACTAGCTGCGCTCTCAGCCAAGCTGTTCCAGTCGAGCTACAACACAGGCATCTACTTGCCAATGTGGAAAATTGCCCAAGTGTGCCCACTCCATTAAAAAAATGCAGGACAAATCCAATCTGCCCAATTGCCGCACCATCAGTCTACTATCAATCATCAGCAAAGTGATGGAAGATGTCACCAACAGTGCTATCAAGCACCACACACTTAGCAATAATCTGATCATCGATGCTCAGTTTAGGTTCTGCCAGGGTCTCTCAGCTCCAGGAAATAATTTGGCAGATAGAGTAGAATGTGGGAAAATGTGAGGTTATCCACTTTGGTAGGAAGAATAGAACAGGAAAATATTATTTAAATTGTGAGAGATCACAGAATGCTGCGGTGCAGAAGGATCTGGGTGTCCTTGTACATGAATCACAAAAAGTTACCATGCAGGTACAGCAAATAATTAGGAAGGCAAATGGAATGTTACCCTTTATTGCAAGGGGGATGGAGTATAAAAGTAGAGAAGTCTTGCTACAAATGTACATGGTGCTGGTGAAACCACACCTAGAGTTCTGTGTACAGTTTTGGTCTCCTTATTTAAGGAGGGATATACTTGCACAGGAGGCAGTTGAGAGAAGGTTCATTGGATTGATTCCTGTGATGAAGGTGTTGTCTTATGAGGAAAGCTGAGCAGGTTGGACCGATACTCATTGGAGTTGAGAAAAATGAAAGGTGAACATATTGAGACATATAAGATTCTGAGGGGGCTTGACAGGGTAGATGCTGAGAGGATGTTTCCTCTTGTGGTGGAATCTAGAACTAGGGGACACAGTTTCAGATTTAGGGCTTTTTCATTTAAGAAGGAATTTCTTCTCTCAGAGGGTCATTAATCTTTGGAATTCTCTACTTCAGAGAGCAGTGGAGGCTGGGTCATTGAATGTCTTCAAGATTTATATCTACAAGAGAGCCAAGGGTTATGTGGGCAGGCAAGAAAGTGGGGTTGAGGTCATGATCAGGTCAGCCATGATCCTATTGAATGGCGGAGCAAGCTCGAGGGGCCAAATGGCCTACTCCTGCTACTAGTTCTTCTGATATTTTGTTTGTATGATCTCATTGCAGCTTGGTCCAAACAGAGACAAAAGAGTGGAATTCCAGAGGAGAGGTGAGAGTGATTTCCCTTGAGTGAGGGTGGCATCAAGGATCCCCAGCAAAATTGAAGTCACTGGGAATCAGGGGGAAAACCCTCCACTTGCTGGAGTTGTACCTCGCACAAAACAAGATGGTTGTGGTTCGTGGAGGCCAATCATCTCAGCCCAGGACATTGCCTCAGGAGTTTCTCAGGGTAGTGTCCTAGACCCAAACATCCCAGCTGTTTCATTGACGACTTTCTCTTCAACATAAGTCAGAAGTGGGAATGTTAGATGATGACTCATAACTCTTCAGATACTGAAGCAGTCTGTGCCTGCAAGCAGCAAGACCTGAACAACATTCAGGCTTGAGCTGATAAATGACAAGCAACCTTCTGGCCACACAAGTGCCAAGCAGTGAACATCTCCAATGAGAGAGAAAAAAAATCTACCTTTTGATATTCAGAAGCATTATCATCGTTAAATCCCCCACCATCAACATCTTGACCAGAAACGTAACTGGACCAGTCACATCTATGCTGTGGTTATAAGCGCAGGTCAGAGATTACGAATTCTGCAGCAAGTATCTCACCTCCTGACACCCCAAATCCTGTCCACCATCTACAAGGCACAAGTCAGGAGTGTGATGGAATACATCCCACTCAACAACACTCAAGAAGCTCAACACCATCCAGGACAAAGCAGCGCACTTGATCGGCACCTAACCCACCACCTTAAACATTCAATCCCTCCACAACCAGTAAACAGTGGCTGCAGTGTGTACCATCTCCACGTGCACTGCAGCAACTCGCCAAATATCCTTCAACAGCACCTTCCAAACTCGTGACCACTACCACCTCGAAGGACAAGGGCAGCAGATGCATGGGAACTCACTACCTGCAGGTTCCCCTCCAAGACACTCACCATCCTGACTTGGAACGATATCGCCATTTCTTCACTGTTGTTGGGTCACAATCCTGGAACTCCCTCCCCAATAGCACTGTGGGTGTTCCTGCACCATATGGACTGCATCAGTTCAAGAAGGCAGCTCTCCACCACCTTCTCAACGGCAATAGGAATGGGTAATAAATGCCAGCCTTATCAGCGATACTCACACCCAAGAATGAATAAAAACCAAATCACTCTCCACAGATTCCCCACAATCTGGGCTTGGACATTTACTTCAGGAGCACAGAGCTTTCTCTCACTGCAACATGAGTTCCAATCTTCATATTCTGTTCACTTTTCACATTATTTTCTACCAGTCCACTAGCTTTTATTAATTCAGTATTCGGGTCTCTGCTCCTCCGCCGTTTCTAACATCTCACCTCTTACAAAAAAACACTCTGATCTGTCGTAGGTAGTAGATGACCCCTCATTTCAAACTCCATCTGCCAAAGCATTGCTCACTCACTTAATCTATCAAGAAGATTTGAAAATAAATTTCTTGCCAAAGGATAATTTTAGGCATCTGCTCCCTCGCCATTTGCTTTTCCCATTTGTCTTTCACTTGGTGCAAATCCAGAGAAAGTAAAGATGGAAGGAAGGAGGGGAGGAAAAATCCTGCTCTGTTTCGTGATCCATATTTGATCTTCATTCCAGTGCAGTTTGGGTGAAGAATTCCAATTGTCTGTCTCAATTTTAATAAAGGATAACAAATTCTGGAATCACTGTCTGGACATGGACAAGAACAGGTTTCGAGGCTGACTTTACAAATAAGCTCACCCAACATAAACAATACACTATGCAGTTCATAAGCTAGCGACAAGGGTGGGATTCGAACCCACGTGTGCAGAGACCAACGGATTAGCAGTCCATCGCCTTAACCTCGTGGCCACCTTGTCACTTGCAGAAGCACAGCTGTCACCTTCAGCACATTTTCTGGCTGTGCAGCCAACTGTGCAATGATGGAAATATATCTTCTGCAAGGAAATGAAGTTGGGAATGGAGCGGTGTGAAACATTTCCAGACCATGTCCAACACGTTTCTACTCAGTGTGAAAACCCACCACGGAAAGACTGGAACATACAATCATTTCAACACATCATGATTAACATCACTCAGACACCTGAACCATTAGGTCACTGACGAAGTCATGATGCCCGAATTACTCATGAAATGACAACTGAACTAACTGACTGGAAGAATTGCTTAAACTCCACATGATCAGCGAGGCACAGCCTCAGGCCGACTTGTCGGGTGGTGTAAACAGATATCACTGCTTCTGATCTTCACCAGAACAGACAGTGAGATGTAACATTGATCATCAAACAGACTGTGAAAGAATACAACAGAATAAAACACATGGAGAGACACTGTGGAATAACAAATAGATTTGATTGGAATGTTGAAATTTTGATTGGAATGGATAAAACACCAGAAACAGCAGATTAAAGTGGGATTCTCATCATTATATTGATCTGGGACAGAAAAGAGAAACTGATGGAAAGAAGAGAAGAAGGAAGAAAAGAAAGGATGGAACTGTTCAATTTTTTCAGTTTTTTCACTCGCCCATCAAAGCTGATAAAAAAAGTTGCAAATAACAGAGAATTTCACCAAAAAGGGAGATTAAATGTTGCTGAAACCTTGGATCGAAGGATGCTCCAACAGATCACCTGTTTAACTGTCTCCTCACTGGGGGATTTCAATCAGTCAGCAATATTATCTCTACTTTTTTTGTTAATTGTTCCCAGAACTGTCACTTGGAATTAATATCTGTGTTCCGACTCCTGAATAATAAAATTGTGAGTTTCTCGATATTTTCTGGACACAGTTCCTGCTGAAAGAACTAAGAACTCTTTTCTAATTTACACTATACTCTATACACACTCATCAAGCCTGCGAAGCTAGCATCCTTGGTGCTGCTCTCTCTTCTCCCAAACTTCATCTCATGTGACTGTTACATCATCACTCTGACCGTGGGAGGGGTTGATCCCACTATCTTCAGCATTAACCCTTTACATCCTTATACCACACTGTCTGTCCAAAAAAAATGGGTGGAGGGAACTTCCTTCATTTATCAAAACACCAACTGCAGCACAGTGGCACAATGGTTAGCACCGCAGCCTCACAGCTCCAGCGACCAGGATTCAGTTCTGGGTACTGCCTGTGTGGAGTTTGCAAGTTCTCCCTGTGTCTATGTGGGTTTCCGCCGGGTACTCTGGTTTCCTCCCACCTCCAAAAGACTTGCAGGTTGGTAGGTAATTTGGCCATTGTAAATTGTCCCTCGTGTAGGTACGTGGTTGGAGAATGGTGGGGATGTGGTAGAGAATATGGGATTAATGTAGGATTAATATAAATGGGTGGTTGCTGGTTGGCACAGACTCGGTGGGCCGAAGGGCCTGTTTCAGTGCTGTATCTCTAAATAAGAAAAGTAAAATAAAAGCTACCAGTCGTAAATCAACTCAAACCCATTAGAGAGATGGAGGGAGACTGTCAGAGAACTTCCTGCATCCAGTCCTGACCCTGTCACACTCAGCAGCTTCTCACCCAGACCCCACTCTCATCAACACTGAACATTGTTACCGAGACCCTTCAAATACTGTTTATAAAAGGGAGAAAAATTCAAACTTCATCACAGCTAGATTGAATAGAACAAAGTTTAATATCTTCTCGTCGTCACTCGGTAACCACATGAGACAGTCCTTAAATCAGTAGCATAAATTATCAGCTGTAAGAATGTTTGTCATTGGGTTGAATCATTTCTGAGTGAGGAATGTTCCAGCATCATAAACCAGGGGAACGTGTTGACTGAGATGTGTCTTCATCTCTTCTGGACAGTTCACCCTTCATTCTGCTCTGATTCACTTTCCCAAAGCGGATCTACAGATTCTCAAATCTGGAGACTGGGTTTTCTTATTTTGTTCCTTTTGATTTTTCTTGCTCCTGAATGATAACATATTCCAACCTCGGATCAACCTTGCCCTGTCTCCCAGTCTTGGTTAAAAGCGACAAATAACGGCACCAACATTCTGAAACATACAACACGGTCACATTCTGCTTCAGTGAGATTAATGCTGAGGCAGTTTCCGTGTCGAATGCGATTGTGAACAAATTTCTCTCAAGGAAACTGTGAGTGAACGAGTATTTGCACTGAATTTCTGTGCAAGAAGGGACAGTTTCAAACAGCCATTCCCAAATCACTTCCTTCACAAAGACAAAGACTGTGCTGCCTGAACGTGTGACTCAACTTCACAAACAAATTTGAACTCGAAGTTCAGGAGAAGTCAGAGATGTGAATGATTGACAGTGTAATCTTTAAATCATAATTTTCCGTTTCTTCGTTGAAGTGAGGCTCAACCCTAAGCCACTAGAGATCGCGGAAAGCTACAAACATGGATCCAGAAATCAGAAAAGTAGTGAAACAGTTGGTGAGTACATTGTGACACTGAAGAATTTATCACCACATTGCAACATTGGCACATTCTTAGACTCTACATTATGAGACAGGTTTGTGCTTATATTGGTGGATGAGAAAAGATACTAAACACACAAAATCCCAATTTGAGCTAGTGTGTAAGATTGCTCTTTCCACGGAGATGGCATCAAAGAATGCTCATGAATTTCATCCAGGTACTGCCTGTGTGGAGTTTGCAAGTTCTCCCTGTGTCTGCGTGGGTTTTCTCCGGGTGCTCCGGTTTCCTCCCACAAGCCAAAAGACTTGCAGGTTGATAGGTAAATTGGCCATGATAAATTGTCACTAGTGTAGGTAGGTGGTAGGGAAATATAGGGACAGGTGGGGATGTTTGGTAGGAATATGGGATTAGTGTAGGATTAGTATAAATGGGTGGTTGATGTTCGGCACAGACTCAGTGGGCCGAAGGGCCTGTTTCAGTGCTGTATCTCTAATCTAATCTAATCTATGCCAGTGACAGTATCACACTTCAGAGGAACTTCAACACACTGGTAAAATGGGCTTTCACACAGCAGATAAAATTTTACACAGAAAATTGTGAAGTGATACCGTTTGGGAGGAAGAATGAGACAATGTACTCCAATCTTTTTTGATCAAGGTTTGAAAAGGTTGCTAAGAGGAAACAGGACACTTGGCTTTATGAATAGAGGCATAGAGTAAAAGAAAATAAGTTATGCTAAACCTTTATAAAACACTGGGGCTGAATGACCTACTCCTGTACCTCCACGGAAAGCTTCCACTCCAGGCTCGGACACCCTCTTCAGGATCACTCTCCATGCATCCCGCCATTCCACGCACGGATATCTCCCTCAGGATCAGATCACAGCTCCACAGTCCTGCCACATCCAGTCGTGAATGGTGGTGGATAATTAAATAACTAACAAGATGAGGAGGCTCCAAAAACATTCACATCCTCAATGATGGTGGTGCTGAGCACGTCAGTGCAAAAGATGAAGCTGAAGCATTTGCAACCATCTTCAGTCAGAAATATTAAGTGGATTTGATCTGTGCTAATTTCAGCTCCTCATGCTCGCTGGTGCCTTGGTTCTCTGGTGCTAATTTCAGAGTAAATCATGCAGCTTGACAATTGGAGCCAAAGAAAAAGACACAGGAGAGGTTGAAACTGCCAAAACCTGGGATTGAACCAAGAACTGTTTAACTGTTAGTACAGCACGAACTCAACAAAGCTATTTCAACAACACACTAAAGCCACCATTCTGTCACTGCTTTGGAAGACAATATATACATTAAAGTGTTTGTAAAAAGTTACAGAACACAACATGTGGGTAATATTCCCCATTGTTTTCTCAGTACTGATGGATTGTGAAGTGGGAGACAGCCAGAAGTCCCACTGTGCCACACTGACCCTGAGCTGTGAGTGAAATGAGATAAAGTTCAATCTTTAGCAGAGAGATTCTGGAGAGAGGTAAGAGTCCTGAATCAAGGAAAGACTTTCTGACACAATAAAAGCAAAATACTGCAGATGCTGGAAATCTGAAATAAAAGCAAAAAGTGCTGGAAATACTCAATAGCTCTGGCAGCACCTGTGGAGAGAGAAACAGAGTTAACGTTTCTGGTCTGTGACCTTTCATCAGAACTGACACAGGTTAGAAAAGAATTAGGTTTTAAACAAGTGAAGGGGAGGGGCATGTGGGAGAGAACAAAAGGGAAGGTGTTTGATAGAGCAGAGGGCAGGAGAGATTAAATAACAAAGCAGTCCTGGGATAAAGGCAAAGAGTGTGTTAATGCTTGTGGTTGCCTGACACCAGTCATGCTCTGATGTTATTGAACACAATGCCCAATCCACAAGGCTGTAGAGTGCCGAATCAAAAGGTCGGGTGCTGCTCCTCGAGCTTGGGTTGATTTTCACTGGAACACTGGAGCAGGCCAAAGACAGAAATGTTGACATGAGAGCAGGGGGGAGTGTTGAAATGGCAAGCAACCAGAAGCTCAGGGTCATGATTTCGGCCTGAGCAGAGGTGTTCCACCTAATCTGCGTTTGGTCTCCCCAGTTTAGAGGAGACCACATTGTGAGCAGTGAATCCAGTATACATAATTGAAAGAAGTACAAGTAAATCGCTGCTTCACCTAAAAGGAGTGTTTGGGGCTTTGGATCATGAGCAGAGAGGAGGGAAAAGGGCAGGTATTATATCTCCTGCGATTGCATGGGAAGGTGCCTTGGAAAGGGGACGAGGTATCGGGGGTAATGGAGGAGTGGACCAGGGTGTCGCGGAGGGAACAATCCCTTCAGAATGTTGACAGGGGAGGGGAGGATGCGTTTGGTGGTGGCATCATGCTGGAGGTGGCGCAAGTGGTGGAGGATGATCCTTTGGATGTGGAGGCAGGTGGGGTGGAAAGTGAGGACAAGGGGAACCCTGTCGCAGTTCTGGGAGGGAGGGGAAGGGGGAAGGGGGAAGGCAGAGGTTGAGAGTCCTGTCAACCACACTGGGCGGGGGCGAAGTAGTCAATTATATCTGAGGGAAGAAATGAACAGAACTGGCAGCTCAAAACTGGACATCCATGAGGCACTGTGGGCCATCAGCAGCAGCAGAATTGTATTTAAACACAATATGTTACCTCATGGCCTGACATATCCCTGACTCTGCCATTACCATCAAGCCAAGGGAGCAATCGTGCTTCAATGAAGTGTGCAGGAGGGCATGTCAGGAGCAGCACGAAGCAGACCCAAAAATGAGTGAAGCTACAACACAGGATTACTTGCATGTCATTTTGCGTAAGCAGCATGCAATAGACAGAGCTGTGTGATCTCACTACCAACAGATCAGATCAAAGCTCTGCAGTCCTGCCACATCCAGTCCTGAATGGTGGTGGATAATTAAACAATTAACAGGAGGACGAGGCTCCACAAATATCCCCATCCTTAATGATAGGGGAGACCAGTATATCAGTGCAAAATACAAGGTTGAATCATTTGCAACCATCTTCAGCCAGAAGTACCAAGTAGATGATCCTTCTCGGCCTCCTCCTGAGGTCCCCAGCATCACAGGTGCCAACCTTCAGCTAAATCCACTTCACTCCACATGATATCAAGAAATGGCTGAAGGCTCTGGATACTGAAAACATCCTGGCTGCAGTGCTGAAGACTTGTGCTCCAGAACTAGCCACGCCGCCTGCCAAGCTACACCACTGGCATCTACCCGGCAATGTGGAAGATTGCCCAGGTATGTCCTGTACACAAAAAGCAGGACAAATCCAACCCGGTCAATTACTGCCCCGTCAGCCTCCTCTTGATCATCAGTAAAGTGATGGAAGGTGTCGTTGACAGTGCTATCAAGCAGCACTTACACAGCCATAACCTACTCACCAATGCTCATTTTGGTTTCCGCCAAGGCCACTCGGTTCCTGACCTCATTATGGCCTTGGTTCAAATATGGACAGAAGAGCTGAATTCAGGAGGTGAGGTGAGGTGACAGTGACTGCTCTTGCCAAGGGCATCAAGGAGCCCTTGCAGAATTGAAGTCAATGGCAATCAAGGAGAAAAATCTCCACTGGTTGGAGTCATACCTTGCGCAAAGGAATATGGTGCTGGTTGTTGGTGGCCAATCATCTCAGTACCAGACATCGCTCAGGAGTTCCTCAGGGTAGTGTCCTAGGCCCCAACCGTCTTCAGTTGCTTCATCAATAAACTTCCTTCCATCATAAGGTCAGAAGTGGAAATGTTCACTGATAATTGCAAAATGTTCAGTTGCATTAGTCACTCCTCAGATACTGAAGCAGTCCGTGTCCACATGTAGAGAGACCTGGGCAAGATTGGGCTTGGACTGATAAGTGGCAAGTAACATGCACGCCACAAAAATGCCAGGCAATGACCATTTCCAACAAGAGTGAATCTAACCATCTCCTCTTGACAGTCAATGACATTACCATTGCTGAATCCTTCACAATCAACATCCGGGGGGTTACCAATGAGCAGAAACTGAATTGGATCAGTCAAGTAAATACCGTAGCTACAAGAGCAGGTCAGAGGCTGGGAATTCTGCTGCAAGTAACTCACCTCCTGTCCACCATCTACAAGGCACAAGTCAGGAGTGTGATGCAATACTCCCCACTTACCTGGATGAGTGGAGCTCCAACAACACCAAAGAAACTCAACACCATCCAGGATAAAGCAGATCACTTGATCAGCACTCCATCCACTACCTTAAATATTCACTTCCTGCACCACCAGTGAACAGTGGCAGCAGTGTGTACCATCTACAAGATGCACTGCAGCAACTCACCAAGCCTCCTTCGACAGCACCTTCCAAACCCCCAACCTCGACCACCTAGAAGGATATTGGATGAATGGGAACACCACCATCTGCAAGCTCCCCTCCAAGTTACACACTGTCCTGACTGGGAACTATATCACCATTCCTTCACTGTCACTGGATCAAAATCTTGGAACTCCCTTCCTAACAGCACTGTGGGTTTACGTACAACACATGGACTGCAGCAGCTCCAAAAAGGCAGCTCACCACCACCTTCTCAAGGGCAATGAAGGATCGACAATAAAGGCTGCGTTTGCTGACAATGCAACCACTAGGTGGCACAACTCGCTTTCTCCCCCTGCTTTGCACCGGCCGCTTCCACCCTCCACAGTCGCTCGCTCCAGATCTCGCTGCTCCCCACCTACTTCCCTGGCCGATTGTCTCCCGATCATGTCACCCCATTCTCCAGTCGTTCGCTCACTCCCCACCCACCTCCCCTCCAGCCGCGAGCTCGAGGCTGTGCTGCTTCCCTTCTCTCGGCCACTTGCTCCCACGTTTGTCCAGTCTCCACGCGCCGCCCGAAGAAGCAAGGTGGGCTGCAAAGTGTGACGTCGGAGTGAGTAGTGAGTGGCCTAGAGGAGGGAAGTGGCACGGCCTAGAGCTAGCGGCTGGAGCGTGGGTTGGGGGGTAGAGAGCAAGCGGCCATAGAGCTGGATGACGCGAGTGGGGAACAATTGTCCAGGGGAGCATCGAGGTGTGGAGCGAGCGGCTGAGGGGAGGAAGCGTCGAGGCCTGGAGCGAGTTGCCGAGGGGGGAGAGCTCCAGCCTCAAAGTCTCCTATTCAGCCGCTTTCTCCAGCTGAGTGAGGGGCTGGATACCCGATGATGCTTTCGCACACATGTGCGAAGATGGACCAGGCGCGGATATGCGATGATGTTGGCGCTGTGCAATGACATCATCCTACGCATGTGCCACTTAATCCTGGCAAGATGTAGCTGTGCCTATGCACAGCTTGGCACAGTCCGATGATGTCAGCGGGCCGCTCCGTTGAAAGGAATCACATTGTGTCAGCAGTGCCCACATCCCATGAAAGAATAAAAAAGAGATTTACCACAATGGTAGCAGGGTGAGGGATTTCAGTTATGTGGAGAGATTGGAGAAGCTGGGGTTGTTCTCCTTGAAGCAGAGAAAATTCAGAAGAGATTTGACACATTTGTTCAAAATCATGGAGGTTTTCTTTAGTTTAAATAAGGAGAAACTGTTTCCAGTGGCAAAAGGGTCAGTGAGCAGAGGACACAGATATCAGGTGATTGGCAGAAGCACCAGAGATGACATGAGGAACCATTTTTACACAGTAATGTGTTGTGATAAAGAAAGAAAAGACTTGCATTTATAAAGCACCTTTCAAGACCACTGGACATATCAAAGCACTTTGGAAACAATGAAATACTTTTGAAGTGTAATCACTGTTGTAATGTCAGAAATGCAGCAGTTAATACCCACAAACAGCAATGTGATAATGACCAACTGATCTGATTGAGGGGCAAATATTGATCACAACACCAGGGAGAATTGCTCTTCACTTGTTTGAAATTGCAGCATGGGATCTTCTACATTCACCCAAACATGCAGACCAGGTCTTGGTTTAACATCACACCTGAAAGGCAGCACCTTCAACACCCGCAGTGCTGTACTGGAGTGTCAGCTGTGAAATCTGAACCCAGAAGCTTGTGATTTCGAGGTGAATGTGACCAACTGAGCCACAGCTTTTACCTGAGTCTCAATCCTTCTACCGACAGTTTCTATCGGGTCTGTCACGACCCCTCATGATTGTGAACACCTCTATCAAATCTCCTCTCCAAAGAGAACAACCCCAGCTTCTCCAATCTATCCACATAACTGAAATCCTAACCCCACGTTGCAGAAAGGAATTTTTCCTCAAGTTCCTTCTGGTTTTGTGAGTCACCTTAAATCTATAACCTTCGGTTATTGACCTTTCAGCAGTTAGAAACAGTTCCTCAGTATTTACTCTACCTCAAACCTTCAAGGAAGCTCTGCAAAGTAACTGAAAATCAAGTTGTCAGAAGTGGGATTTAAACACATGCTTCCAGTGAAAGCTGTAACCTGAACAGAGAAGCTGAAACCGCTCAGTCACCTCAACTGTTCAGACCTTTTTGACCTCGTCCTCACTTCTGTACTTTGAAAGGTTCACTCAGTTCTGGAACTTGTTCAATGTTGCTGGAATGCTCAGTGATTGGGATATTAACTTCCCCGGGTTTTCCTGAGCTTGTTCTCGGTGTATGGGGATGTTTGTCCTGGGCCGTGGAATCTTGCATCCCTGCAATGGACATTAACCCACTGATTGAATCTGTATTCACTGCTTTCCGCTGGTGCTGGGTAATTGCAGAGTGTGGGGCCGGAATGTTGCTGCTTGTCCCGGCCTCACTCACTCTGGGAAAGAGTGAATAATTGATGCGTCTGTTTCTGTATCTGAAATGTGACTTCGATCTGCTGTTATTAACCGAGGCAGCGCTGCAGAAGGATACGTTAATAATCTCTCACTAATCAACTGCAAACAGTCAGAATGTGTAACTTTGAGCAGCGCTTTCTGCAATGTCAGGGCTGGAAAGTTGAGAGAGGGAGAGACAGTGTCAGTATCTGAGTGTATACAGCACTGTACAGAGAAAGAGTCAATATACCGGGGCTGAGACACAGTGAATCTTTTCACATTTAATCACAATAATATCCACAGTCAGGAGCTGAAAATGATGAAAAACCGAATAGCAAGAGCAAAAATAAGAAAAGTAAGTAATTATAGATGAGCTGATGAGCTTTCACTGTGTTACCTGGTAGTCGACTGTTTTATATTCAATGCTCTCTCCACTGTGGCCAGGGAATGATTTCTTCTCAAAGGCTGAACATTAACAAAACTGCTTGTAATTTAAAATCTTTTAAAAGTAATTCCATGGAGCGAATGGGGCAAAGTCAAATAACTGCACCAATTATAGGAGAGCTGGTTGGTGATGACGTGGATGTGTCTGCAGTGTGCAGGACCAGACTGTTTCTATAGATTCACAATGAATATTCCATCCTTTATTTATAACAGTAAAACTGATAGTGGACAATGGCTATTCTGGTTGCAGCAACCTGAAGCTTTAACTCATTAACACCCTACTTTAGGGTAATTTAGAAAGCACAACATGCAGCTCTGTCAGTGAGTATGTTTGTTTGTTAACCCACAATTTGATGGTTCAAGCACATAAATGGATGAGGCTTTATTAACTTAAACTCTTCTACATCTGCTATATTACTCTTGCTGTTGATTTTTCAAAGATAAGGTTCATCAAGTTTTTCTTTCTGAAATCCATGCTGACTGTGTTTTATTATTTTTCATTTCCATCTGAATTTTCTACTTTGGAGGATTACAGGATATTATCATTTTTTTTATTCATTCATGGGAGGTGAGTGTCGCTGGCTTGGCCAGCATTTATTATCCATCCCTAATTGCCTTGAGAAGGTGGTGCTGAGCTGCCTTCTTGAACCACTGCAGTCCATGTGCTGCTGTTATGAAGAGAGTTCCAGGATTTTGACCCAGCAGCAGTGAAGGAAGGGTGATACAGTTACAATTCAGGATGGTGTGTGGCTTGGAGGGGAACTTGCAGGTTGTGGTGTTCCCATGCATCTGCTGCCCTTGTCCTTCTCGGTGATAAAGTTCGCGGGTTTGGAAGGTGCTGTCTCAGGAGCCTTGGCACATTGCTGCAGTGCATCTTGTGGATGGTGCACACTGCTGCCACTGTGTGCCAGTGATGGAGGGCATGAATGTTGTAAATGGGGTGCCAATCAAGCGGGCTGCTTTGTCCTGTTGAGTTTCTTGAGTATTGTTGCAGCTGCACCCAGCCAGACAAGTGGAGAGTATTCCATCATACCCCTGACTAATGTACAGGCTTTGGGGAGTCAGGAGGTGAGTTACTTGCCGCAGGATTCCTAGTCTCTGACCTGCTCTTGTAGCCATAATATTGATATGGCTACTGCAGTTCAGTTTCTGCTCAATGGTAACCCCCAGGTTGTTGAGAGTGGGGGATTCAGCGATGGTAATGCCATTGAATGTCAAAGGGAGCTGGTTAGATTCTCTCTTGTTTGGGATGGTCATTGTCTGGCAGTTGTGTGGTGAGAATCTTATACATCTTTATTGTAGGGTACTCTATTGTACTGTTGAGTGACTACACTTGAAAAGTCCTTCCTTCATTGGCTGTAAAAGGCTTTGCAATGTCCTGTGGTCGTGAAATGCAAGTCTTGCTTTTTCCATTGTTATCAGTGTCATTGTGATCAAAAGATAGGATTCATGAGCACAAAGTTTAAATCAATTTTGATTAAAATAATGTAAAAGCATCTATATTTTTGCACTATACTTAATAATCTCCATCTTCCTATCCTTACCAAGTACAATGTCTTTGACCCTGAAATTTATTCCACAATCGCAGTCCCTCAGACAATTTCAGCTCAGTTCTGATGAAAGGGCACAGATCTGAAACGTTAACTCTGTTTCTCTCTCCACAGATGCTGCCAGACCTGCTGAGTATTTCCAGCATTTTCTGTTTTTATTTCAGATTTCCAGTATCAGCAGTATTTTGCTTCTGTGTTACTTTGAAAGTTAAAACTGGCCCACCTGTCTACAATTCACACTGGGGTCTCCCATGAAATGATTCTGTATAATGTTGATGTAATGAATACAGACTCCGAGCACAGAGTTTACTGTGGGGAATTGGGGATATGAAAACCAGCAGACTCTGCAGGAATTTCCACTGGGAGCACAAATTCACAAAATCTACCTTTTACATATCGATTCATTTTGATTGTCCTTCTGGAAAATTATTTTGAAACAATTTAAACATCAACCCAAAGCTCCCACATGACTGGGTCAATTATGAGGTCATCCTCTGACAGGTCATGTGACAGCTGGAGCCACAAGACATCAGAACCAGATTTGTGACTGGATTAAAACCCGGAATCCTGTCATAACGGCTTTTCAAATAAAGCTGTTGCTGTTTGAAAACACAGCAGTTGAACTTTCTGCCGGACCATGAGGGGAGCGAGGGAGAAATTTACAAAACCAAATCCTTTTACAAAATAGTTCAAAAACCATTCACTGAAAAATCATGTGAGGATTCATATGCAGTAGAGAAACAAGCAGAATACAGAAAGTACAGAGGAGAGCTGAAAAAGGAAATGAGATCAGCAAGAGAATGTATGAGAAAAGATTAGCAGGTCACATAACTGGGAACACTGAAGTCTTTTACCAACAGATGGACAGACAATGAAAGGGTGGGTCAATTAGGAGATCCCGTGGAGGCAGAGGGTGTGGCTGAGGTACTAATTAAGTACATTTCATCTGTCATCACAAAACAAACGGGTGCTGCAAATGTCACAGTGAAGGAGGAGGAAGTGGAGAAGTTGGAGGGGATGAAAATAGATAAAGAGGAGACAATTACAAGGTTAGCAGTGCTCACAGTAGAAAGGTCACCCGGTCTGGATGGGCTGCATCCTGGGTTGCTGAGGGAAGTAAGGGTGGAAATAGCAGAGACTCGAACCACAATCTTTCAATCCTCCTTGAATATGGGAATGATGCCAGAGGACTGGAGGATGGAGGTAAGCTTGGGTAGTTCGATCTTAGTTTAACTTGACCATTTTTATAATGCATCCATCGTAATAACTAACAACGTTACGACAGCCATTTTATAATTAACACATGACCAAAGGAACCATTTTGTGTTCAGTACTAACGTTTATATCCTGTATAATTAATGAGTAGCTACCCATCCTGAAACAGATGATTGTAAAAGTAATGAACCTTGATTGAGTTATAATTAATGAATCAATAAACATTTTAGAGAGAATGAGTTTTCATTTAAAGTTTGTTCAATCTAATTACTGTGAGTTTCTGTGTCTGTGTGGGAAAGGACAGTTTCAGCTAAATGTATTCAAACAATGGATCTTTCTCGGACCCCTGATAAAACCCATGGTATGGTACATCGTGACCTTCAAGAGTCTAGATTTAATGAACAGGAAACTTGTTTCAGATCAGATTGGGAGACAGTGTGAAACCACTCCATTGTACTCATGTCTGAGATTCTGAGGACAGGTGGCTGTTAGTGGAAGACATTATTAAGAACAAATTAAATCTACCTAGCAACAGCTCGGACCAATTATTATTTTACATGGTGGTGTGATGGCAATCCAGGGGTTAAAAGTAGGGATCTTGTCAGGTTTCAGTGTGCAGGAACACTAGAAGACCTCAGGGGTAAAGGCTCAGATCATCAACCAAGTTCTCCACCTGATGAGGGATGTAGGCTGGACAAAGAGGACCGTGACACTCTGAGACCAAGCTCGACCAGTCCACACACCTGCTAGAGCTGTAAGTTATATTCCCCAAGTTTGTTAAGTATAATTTTACTTGCAATTATTAAGTACTATTTTACTCTCAATAAAAGTTCTGGACTTATTAATCAAGTATCCTGTTGCTTTAATTGGTTAAAGTCATGCCCAAAGTGATTGTCCACAATAGACTTTCCAGAATTAAAAGATAAGTCTGCAAGGGTTGCGAATATTACAGCCCTGTTTAAAAAGAGAGATAAACCCAGGAACGACAGACCAATTCGTCCAATGTCAGTGGTGGGGAAACTTTTGGAGACAATTATCCAGGAGGAAATTAACTGTCACTTGGTAGAACATGGGCTAATAAATGACAGCCAGTACAGATTGGTTAACAGAAGATTGTGTCTGAAATAATTAATGAATTAATTTCTTTGATGAAGTTTCAGAGAGAGTTGACGAGGGTGGTGAGGTTGATGGTACGTGTCTGGACATCAAAATTGTGTTTGAAAAGGTACCATAAACTAGACTTGGGGCAGCACAATGGCACAGTGGTTGGCACTGCAACCTCACAGCTCTCGCAACCCAGGTTCAGTTCTGGGTACTGCCTGTGCAGAGTTTGCAAGTTCTCCCTGTGACTGTGTGTGTTTCTGCTGGGTGCTCCGGTTTCCTCCCACAAGCAAAGACTGCAGGTTGATAGGTCCATTGGCTGTTGTAAATTGCTCCCAGTGCCGGTAAGAGAATGGTGGGGATGTGGTAGGGAATATGGGATTATGGTGTAGGATTACTATAAATGGGTGGTGGTTGGTCAGCACAGACTCAGTGGGCCGGATGGCCTGTTTCAGTTTTGCATCTCTCTATGACTTGCTAACAAAATTCAAGCAGATGGGATTAAAGGGGCAGTGGCAGTGTGGATCCAAAATTGGCTGCAGGGTAAAAAGTAGGGTGAATGCTTGTTTTTCAGAATGGAGGGAGTAATACAGTAATGTCCTTGTTGTTGCAATATGTTCAATGTCAGACCCCGAGCTGTCCGAGGGATGAGGCAATTTGTGACGTTCCTGTGGTTGCAATATTTGCAGTGTCTGACCTTGATCTGTCACAGGGACGTGGCATTTATGAGGTCCCTGTGGGGTGCTGTTTGTTTGGTGTGTCACACTGACCTGTCCCAGAGAGTGGGAAGGTTGTGATGTCCTTGTGGATTGCAATCTGTTCAGTGTCTGACTCTGAGCTGTCCCAGGGATGGGGCAGTGTGTGATATCCTTGTGCATGCCATACAGGCCCACTGGTGTGTGGTTCCATCCTGATGCCAAGAAACAGAGCCCCATCTCTGGGCAAAAAGTCTCACTTCTCGATGGGTGTCTCGAGAAGACACAGTGGCGCAGTGGTTAGCACCGCAGCCTCACACCTCCAGTGATCCGCGTTCGATTCTGGGTACTGCCTGTGCAGAGTTTACAAGTTCTCTCTGTGACCACGTGGGTTTCTGCCAGGTGCTCCGGTTTCCTCCCACAGCCAAAGACTTGCAGGTTCATAGGTAAATTGGCCATTGCAAATTGCCCCTAGTGTAGGTAGGTGGTCGGGGAATTGAGGGGATGTGGTAGGAATATGGGATTAATGTAGGATTAGTATAAATGGGTGGTTGATGGTCGGTACAGACTCGGTGGGCTGGAAGGGCCTGTTTCAGTACTGTATCTCCAAAGAAATGAATAAGAAGGCTGAGGGAGTAAACCTGGAGAGTAAATCCGGAGTGGAGTCCTGGAGGCGGTTACCTGTTACTTATCAGGCAGTTTTTCAGCAACTCCAACAGCAGAGCTGGTAACAAACAGTACTGGTTTTTCCTTTCCTTTGGACAATACAAGCAATGCTGAGAGGGGGTCCTGATGCTCAGGGTCTCCATACTGTTTGCCCAGGCCTGTGCACTGGAGAGGACACTCCAGCTTCATGGTTAAACATTAGCACAACCCGGGAATAAACAGTTACTGATTATAAGCTCTCATTGAATTGGTGTAGAGTATGAGCGCCAGGGGTTACTTCGGACAGTGGGAGAGCTCTTAGTGTCTCATTGGATAGCTACCATTCACTCCAAGCTGGGCAGCCCCCAGTCAGTTAGGTGCTGTGAAGCCACGACCTGCTTGCTTCAATGGGTGCGTGGAGCTTGGAGAGTCATCTCTCAACAGGCGCATTGATAATCTATGCACCAAGAAAAACAAACTCAACAAAGAAGACACCAGTCCTTCGCATCACAAGCTGGAATGTAAGGACCATGTGTCCTGGCCTTACCGACAACCTTCTGCAGGTTGATGACACACACAAGACAGCTGTGATGGACAAGGAACTCACAAGACTCAATGTGGACATTGCTGTGCTGCAAGAAACTAGACTCGTTCAAAGTGGATCCCTCAAAGAGAAACACTATACCTTCTTCTGGCAGGGGAAAGCCCAAGAGGCAACTCGTGAGCATGGAGTGCGTTTCACAGTAAAATACACGCCACTTCAGATGAGTGAACCAGCCACAGTAGGCTCAGAGAGACTTCTTACTCTTCGCTTGTCAACAAGCGTGGGCCCAGTTAATCTCATGAGCATCCATGTCCCGACACTCACCTCCACCCCAGATGTCAAGGATCAATTCTATGTGACACTTGATACTGCCATCAGTAGAATTCCCAGCACTGAGGGACTGTACCTTCCAGGAGACTTCAACACAAGCTTGGATACTGACTACACAGCTTTGCCCATGTGCATCGAGCACCAGGGGATTTGCAAGATGAACGAAAATGTACAGAGGTTGCTGGAGCTATGCTGTCACCATGGCTTCTGTGTGATGAACAGCGACTTCCAGGTCAAGCTGTGCCACAAGGTGCCCTGGAGACATCTGAGATCACGCCACTGGCACCAGCTAGACCTTATCATCACCAGACATACCACCCTCAGCAGTGTCCTCATCACTCGCAGCTATCACAGCGCTGACTGTGACACTGACCACTCCCTGGTGTGTAACAAGGTCAGGCTTCAGCCAAGGAAGCTTCATCCATCCATGATGAAAGTTCATCTTCTGATCAACACTTGCCAAACCACTGACCCAGAAAGGACCCAGGAGTTCCTCAACATCCTCGATCAGGCTCTTTCAGACAACAATGCTCAAGGCCTCAGTGCAGTGTCAAAGTGGAATCATCTGCACACCACCATCTATAACTCTGCACCCACTGTGTATGGGAAAAGAGATGGGAGGAATGCTGACTGGTTTGAGGCTTATTGGACTGAAATGGAGTCAGTTACTGTAACTAAGAGGAGAGCCCACATGAACGACAAACAAGTCTCCAGCAAACAACATCTAGATGCTCTCAGAGCTGCCAGAAACAAGTCTCTGCAGACTGCTCGGCACTGCACCAATCAATACTGGTTAAAACTCTGCTGCTGAATCCGGGGATGCCAGAGGGATGTATGAAGGAATTAAGAAAGCAATGGGCCCAGTAGTAACTAAATCAGCACCTTTTGAAGACAAAGACAGGGGTGATCATCACTGAACCTGACAAGCAGATGGAAAGGTGAGTGGAGCATTCCCTTGAACTCTACATAACGGAGAACATTGTCACTGAAGTAGCTCTCAGTGCCATTCCAGACTTCCCTGTCATGGAGGAACTGGACAGTGAGCCCACCATAGTCGAGCTCAACAAGGGCTCAAAACATGCATGACGCAAACATTGTCACCTGGTACAAAATTAAGGGGGATCGCAGTGACAGCAGCAATTATCGGAGCCAGATACTCAGTTCCACTCACCTGCTTGATCCCTTTCCTCCTGCAAGTTCCTTTGCTTCAAGTATCCATCCAATTTCCTTTTCAAATCATTGATTGTCTCTACTTCCACCACACTCGTGGGTCAGGACATTACCACTCACAGCATAAAAATATTCCACCCCACCCAAGGATGGGAAATATTTATATCTTCTATCTTTCGCTTATTCCCTATCTCTACGAGAATAGAATGGCAGTCAACATGAAAGGGAACCCAAAAAGCTTCGAGCAGTATATACATAATAAGCAGGTAGTCAGCGGTGAAGTGGGCCCCACTAGGGACAAAGAGGGTAATATATACTCAGAGCCGCAGGGCAATGTTAATCTAGTTAATGAGTACCTTGTATCAATGATCACTAAGGAAGTGGAATTTGACAAAATATCAGGAGAAGTGGAGAGTGTAGAGGCAATGGAGAGGGTACAAATTGAGAGAGGGAGGTACTGAAAAGGCTGGTGATGCTTCAGGAAGATAAATTACCTGGTCCGGATGGCTTTCATCCCAGATTGCAAAAGGAAATGTGGATGCAGATAACAGAAAGGCTTTCTATAATCTTCCAATCTTCCCTGGATACAGGGGAGGTGTCAGAGGATTAAACAGTGGCAAATGTGACACCCTTATTCAAGAAAGGGTGTAAGGACAGTCCGGCTAACTACAGACCAGTTAGATTAACAGCAGTGGTGGGTAAGGTTTTAGAAAGAACAATCAGGGAAAAAATCAACAGTCACTTGGGGAGGTTTGAGTTAATTAAGGAGCGTGAGCATGGATTTATAAATGGGAGTTCATGCTTGACTAATCTAACTGCATTTTTTGATGAACTAACAGAGAAGGTTTATGAAGGGCATGCAGTGGATGTTGTTTATATGGATTTTAAGAAACGACACATAAAAGGGTGATTAACAACATTGAGGTTCATGGAATCGGAGGGTCAGTGTCCAATTGGATAGAAAATTGGCTTAAGGACAAAAAACAGCAAGTCGTAATAAATGGTTCATTCTCAGACTGGAAGGTTGTCAACAGTGCTGTTCCCCAAGGGTCACTGCTGGAACCACTGCTTTTTATTTGCTACAGATAAATGACTTGGATCTTGGAATATAGAGTAGAATCTCAAAATATGCCGATAACACTGAACTTGGAGAAGTGGCAAACAGTGAGGATGAAATGAACCACCTGCAACAAGACAGTGATAGGCTAGCAGAATGGGCAGACAGGTGCAGATGGATTTTAGTAGTGACTAGTGTGAGGTGATGCATTTTAGCAGAAGGAATAGGGAGAGGCAATATATACTTAATGGCACAGTTCTAAAGAGTGTGCAGGAATAGAGGGACCTGTTCACTGTCACGTGAACAGTTCCTTATTGTTGTGTGCTCTCAGATTTGTCACCTTCACTGGACTGGAGTGAGGTGACATCTACTGGCAGGAAGCAAGAACTGCAATCAAGCAGCAGAAACTCCATCGTCTGTCAGGGTGAAAGAAACATTGCAATGTGAGGAAATAGTGAATGGGTTTGATTGGGTTGATGGAGCCATGATTCCACTTGTGGTGGAGTCCAAAGCAAAGGCCAGAAATATAAAATTGTCATTAATAAAAGAAATGAGGAATTCATGAAAAATGTAGTAACGGAGTGAATGGTTAGAATGTGGATAGAATAGAAAGTGAGATTGGATGGACAGAAGCAGTCTGAACGGATGGCTGAAACAAAAGGTGAGTGCCCTGAAATGTTAACTGTGTTTCTCTCAGCACAGATGCTGCCAGAGTTTCTGAACATTTCCAACACTTTCTGTTTTTATTTCAGAATTTGCAGGATGTTGCTTTGCTCTGAAAAAAAAATGGATGATCGGCTTTGGCTGCCAGTGAAATTCCACAGCAGCTAAAAGGATGTTCTGATATCAGTGGCATGTTGATCTAGGGGTATGATTCTTGCTTAGGGTGAGTGATTAATTAATGTGTGAGAGATCCTGGGTTCAAATCCTGGACAAGCCCTTCTTCTTTGGCATTTTTAGTTTAAGGTCATTGATTGGTTTCAGCCTTGCAGAAGGCGGAATTGATTTCCATATGGAGCCTGCTTGAGGACCAGAGGGCTGGATTCAAAGAGCTTGTCGACAAAATTGGGATGAATGAAATGTACAGAGAGCCAAGTGGGAATATAAAGTTGTAACTTTAACTGAAGCCTGGCTCCAAAAAACAACAGAACTGGGTTCTGGTATGGAAAGGAAACCTTTCCCATTTCTGTTGTTTGGCTTGCATTGACTCATCGATTTTCTTGTTTTTCACTTTGTTGATGCCTTTGAATAATTGTGGATACTTCTTCAGGGTGTTTTCTTTCACCAGGTAGTTCTGACCTCTGATGATGATGATCGTAATGAGCTTCAACTCACTGATAGTTTTGGAACTGAGCAGATTTCCTTTGCTAGAGTCTACAACATGGAACTCAGTCTGACATGTGGACTCATGGGAGGTTTTGAATGCCATCACTGCGTTGAAGAATACAGTTGCATCCATCCAATAAGAGACCGAGTAGAAGTGACAGTTCAGTCAGTCGAACATGAAACTTTTAATTTCAGGGTGGTGAGTTGGAGTGCCATTTTGTTTTCCTCTTTTTTAAGGCTTCATTAGCAGAGAGTACAAGGAGTGTTTGAAATGAAATTCAGCAAAAGTATGAGGAAGCCTCACTTTGATTCGGGACTCTTATCTCTCTGCAGCATCTCGCTGTGAAAGATTGAACTTCATCTCATTTCATTCCCAGCTCGGGGTCAGTGCGGCTCAGTGGGACTTCTGGCTGTCTCCTGCTTCACAATCCATCAGTGCTGAGAAAGCAATGGGGAATATTATTCACGGTTCTGTAACCAGAGGACACCGATTTAAGGTGAATGGCAAAGGAACCAAAGGCAACATGAGGAAAAACTTATTTTGCACAGCGAGTGGTTCAGATCTGATATGCACTGCTTGAGAGTGTGATGGAGGCTGATTCAACCATGGCTTTCAAAATGGTATAAGATAATTATCTGAAGTGAAAAAAATTGCATGTTTTCATGGAATACATGAGTCTGTGGCATGAGCTGAGTTGCTCGTGCAGCGAAGCAGCACAAGCACAATGAGCTGAATGGCTTCCTTTTGTTCTGTAACTATTCTATGATCTATGATTCTTTTCAGAGTGAAATCAACACTCACATACAAGAAACTGACAGGTACAATGTAAACCCCACACTAACAGACCAGCGAATGCTAGGGGCAGAGTAAAACCAATCAGTCCTAGACTAGAAACTGACAGGTGCACAGTAAACTTCGCATTACCAGAAAAGAAATTGACAGATACAGTGTGAAACCCACAGTCACTTAGCAGCAGTTGGCAGGTAACGTGTAAAAATCTTTCTTTCACATCCCAGCGGCAAGGTACAAAGAAAATTAGGTGCAAACCCAGGCTCACACTTCAAAGACTGAGAGATACAAAGCAAAACACATATTCATCTACAAGTACAGAGAAGAAGACACACTCAGAGGAGGTGCAGATTAAAGACACATGCATGTAACAGAAACTGATAGGGATAGAATCAAACCCTTTCTCACTTCTCAGAAACTGATAGATATGGACAAAAGCTGATGCTCACATACAAGTTGTTGAAAGATATGTGGTGAAACTCACATTGCAATAGCAGAAACAAACAGGTACTGAATAATACCCACAGTCACAGACCAAAAACTGAAATATACTGAGTTAAAGACCTCTTTCTCACACCAGAAACTCATGGCTACAAAGTGAAGCTGACTCTATCCTCCCAGGCATTGACAGGTACAAACGAAAACACTCACGGCGATACCAGGTCATGAAATGTACGTAATAAAACCGATCAGCTGAAAGAATAGCATTAATGACAGGTGTGATACCCAGAATGCTCAGCGGCCTAGAATCCGCCCGATCTGTGACAGGAGCGGGGCGCGCAGGCGCAGTAGAGACAGCTCTGTCAGCAGCTGGAGCTGCGGGTTCGGAGTTGGAGCGGGATATTCACAAAGTGCGAGAAGACCGCGCCCTTTGCGGGCTCACACAGCTGGAGCAGGGCCTCAGGGCCACAACAAGATGGAACAATCCCATCTGTATCTCTGCGGATGGTGGCGGTGAAGCTTTTCCCGGTGAGGCTTCCCGAAACCGCGCCTATAAATGGATAAGAATTGGGGACTGGGCAGGGAGCGTCTCTAAATGAATAAGATTTGGGTACTGGTCAGGGAGCGTCTTTAATTGCTTAAGAATTGGGGACTGGTCAGGGAGCGTTTTTTATTCGTTCGTGGGATGTGGGCGTCGCTGGCTCGATCTCAGCTCGAGTAATGTGTCCAGTTCTGGGCACCAGGCTTTAGAAAGGACATCAAAGCTTCTGAGACAATTCAGAGGGGATTTACTGGAATGATCCCAGTTCTCTGGACAGGCTGGTGAAGCTGGGATTGTTCTCTTCAGAGTAGAGAAGGTTAAGGGAAGATTTAATAGAGGTGTTCAGAATCATGAAGGATTTTCATAGGATAGAGAGGGAGAAACTGTTTCCAATGTCCTGGGGGTCAGTAACCAGAGGACACAGATTTAAAATAATTGGCCAAAAATGTCAAGGGGAGGTGAGGAGAGATCTTTTTACCCAGTAACTGATTCGGATTTGGAATGAATTGTCTGACAGGGTGGTGGAAACAGATTCAATTATAACTTTCATAAAGGAATTGGACAAATATTTCAAAGTGAAATTCTCCAGGATTATGGGGAAATAGGCAGGGGGTTGGACTAATTGCATCTTTTTGTGAGTGAGTCAGCAGAGGCACAATGAGGCTGAATGGCCTCCTTCTGTGCTGTATGATTCTATGAACATAAGAACTAGGAGCAGGAGTCGGCAATTCAGCCCCTCGAGCCTGCTCTGCCATTCAATACAATCATGGCTGATCTCATCACGGCAGTTCTTGTTTCTTGCCAGCAGATGTCACTTCACTCAAATACAGTGAAGTTTACAAATCTGAGAAAGACACAACAGGAAATAATTGTTCACATTATAGTGAATGTGTGGGATTTAGAAATACTAGGAGTGGAGACGAGTTATTACTTGTCTGCTCGATCCCCATAGCCCTGTAAAATTATTTCCTTCAAGTGCCCATTCAAATTCCTTTTGTAATCCTCGATTGTCTCCATTTCCACCGCCCTCTTGGGCAGCGAGTTACAGATCATCACCAGTCACTGTGTAAAAAAGTTATTGCGCACATTCCCCCTGTATCTCCTGTCCAAACCTTCAATCTGTGTACCCTAGTCCTTGTACCAATAGTTAACGGGAACAATGTTTCCTTGCCAACTTATCTAAAACTGTCATAGCCGAAAACACATTTATCAATTCTCCCCTCACTCTCCTTTGACACAGGTAGAACAACCCTAGCTTTTCCAACCTAACCTTGTAACTAAAATCCTCCATCCCTGGAATCATTCTGGTGAATTTCCTCTGCATCCTCTCAAGGACCCTCACATTCTTTCTTAAGTGTGGTAAGCAAAACTGGAAGCAACACGCCAATTGGGGCCTAACCAGAGTTTTATAATGGTTCAGCATAACTTCCCTGCTTTGTACTCAATGCCTCTATTTATGAAGCCCAAGATCCCATATGCTTTGCTAACCACTCTCGCAATATGTCTTGCCACCTTCAAAGATTGATGCACATGAACCCCAAGTCCCTCTATTCCAACACACTCTTTAGAACTGTGCCATTAAGTAAATATTGCCTTTCCCTATTCCTTATGCCAAAATACATCACCTCACAATTGTCACTATTAAATTCCATCTGCCACCTGTCTGCCCATTCTGCTAGCCTATCATTGTCCTGTTGCAGGCAGTTCATATCATCTTCACTGTTTGCCACTCCTCCAAGTTTGTTGTCATCGGGATATTTTGAGATTCTACTCAATATTCCAAGATCCAAATCATTTATCTTTCGCAAAAAAAGCAGTGGTTCTAGCACTGACCCTTGGGGAACACGACTGTCGACTATCCTCCAGGCCGACAATAAATCATTTCATAGGACTCGCTGTTTTCTGTCCTTAAACCAATTTTCTATTCAATTGGACACTGACCCTCCTATACCACGAACCTCAATTTTGTTAACCACCCTTTTATGTGGTACCTTGTCAAACGCTTCCTTAAAATCCATATAAACAACATCCACTGCATTCCCTTCATCAAGCTGCTCTGTTAGTTCATCAAAAAATGCAGTTAGATTAGTCAAGCATGAACTCCCATTTATAAATCCATGCTCACTCTCCTTAATTAACTCGAACCTCTCCAAGTGACTGTTGATTTTTTACCCAGATTATTCTTTCTAAAACCTTACCCACCACTGCTGTTAATCTAACTGGCCTGTAGTTAGCCGGACTGACCTTACACCCTTTCTTGAATAAGGGCGTCGTATTTGCCACTGTTTACTCCTGGCACCTCCCCCGTATCCAGGGGAGATTGGAAGATTATAGCAAACTCTTCCATTATCTGCATCTGCATTTCCTTTTGCAACCTGGGATGCAAGCCATCCAGACCAGGTGATTTATCTACCCTAAGCACAGCCAGCCTTTTTAGTACCTCCCTCTCTCAATTTGTACCCTCTCCATTGCCTCTACTCTCTTCACTTCGACTGATATTTTGTCAAATTCCACTTCCTTAGTGATCACTGATACAAAGTACTCATTAAGCAGATTAACATTGCCCTGCACCTCTAAGCTTATATTATCCTTTTTGTCCCTAATAGGCACGACTCAACCTCTTACTACCCACTTATCATTTACATGCTGCTCGAAGACTTTTGGGGTTCCTTTCATGTTGACTGCCAGTCTATTCTCATAGAAATAGAGAATAAGCAAATATAGAAGATGTAAGTATTTCCCATCCTTGATGAGGTGGAACTTTCTTATGTTGTGGGTGGTAATGTCTTGGCCCACGAGTGTGGCGGAAGCAGAGACAATCAATGATTTGAAAAGGAAATTCGATGGATACTTGAAGGAAAGAAACTTGCAGGAGGAAAGGGATCGAGCTGGTGAGTGGAACTGACTAGATTGCTCCGTGGAGAGCCAGCATGGACGTGATCGGCCAAACGACCACCTTCTGTGCTGTAAATGACTCTGTTTTGTTTCTCAAATTCAATCCACTGGTGCTTGGTAAATAATTTCAAAGTAAATTGTGCAACCGGAAAATCAGAACCAAGGCAAGGGACTCTTAAGGAAGCAAAATTAGTAAAACCCCGGATTGAACCAGGGACCTTTCGATCTTCAGTCTAACGCTCTCCCAACTGAGATATTCCAGCCCTACGTTAATAGCGGCTTGGTGTCCTTGCTTTGGAAGAAAATACATACATTCAAGTTTTCCAAAAAATTAAAGAACACAACATGTGAGTAATATTCCCCATTGCTTTCTCACTACTGATGGATTGTGAAGCGGGAGACAGCCAGAAGTGCCACTGAGCCGCATAGACCCCGAGCTGAGAATGAAATGAGATCAAATTCAATCTTTCATAGTGAGATGCTGCTGAGAGGTAAGAGTCCTGAATCAAAGCGAGACTTGCTCATTTCAAACACTCCCTGTACTCTCTGCTCATGAAGCCTTAAAAATGGGAAAAACAGAATGGCACTCAAACTCACAACCCTGCCATTAAAAGTCTCATATTCGACTGACAGAACTGTCACTTCTACTCGGTCTCTTATTGGATGGATGCAACTCCAACGCAGGGATGGCATTCAAATCCTCCCATGGGTCCACATGTCAGACTGAGTTCCATGTTGTAGACTCAAGCAAAGGAAATCTGCTCACGTCCAAAACTATCAGCGAATTGATGCTGATTACAATCAACATCATCGGAGGTCAGAACTACCTGGTGAAAGGAGACACCCTGAAGAAGGATCCACAATTATTCAAAGGCATCGACAAAGTGAAAAACAAGAAAATCGATGAGTCAATGCAAGCCAAACAACAGAAACACTGAAGAATTCCATTCCATTCCAGTCCAGTTGTTTTTGGAGTCAGGTCACAATTACAGCAGCAACTTCATATTCCCACTTGGCTATCTGCACATTTAGTTAATTGCAATTTTGTCGACAAGCTCTTTGAATCAAGTTGTCTGGTCCTCAAGCCAGCTCCGCATGGAAGTCAATTCCACCTTCTGCAAGGCTGAAACCAATACATAACCTTAATCTAAAAATGCCAGCAGACCAGGGCTCGTCCTGGACTTGAACTCAGGATCTCTCACATGTTAATTAACCATACTCCCTAAGCGAGAATCATACCCCTACACAAACGAGCCACTGACAGGTCAGGCTTTATTAGCTGCTGTGGAATTTCACTGGAACCCCCCAGCCAATCATCCATTTTTTTTTCAGATCAAAGCAACATCCTGCAAATGCTGAAATAAAAACAGAAAGTGCTGGAAATGTTCAGCAGCTCTGGCAGCATCTGTGCTGTGAGAAACACTGTTAACGTTTCACGGCACTCACCTTTTGTTTCAGCCATCCTTTCAGACTGCTTCTGTCCATCCAATCTCACTTTCTATTCTATCCACATTTTAACCATTCACGACTTAACTACATTTTTCATGAATTCCTCATTTCTTTTATTAATGACAATTTTGTATTTCTGGCCTTTGCTTCAGACACCACCACAAGTGGAATCATGTCTCCATCTACCCAATCAAACCACTTCGCTGTATCCTCACATTGCAATGTTTCTTTCACCCTGACAGACTGTGGAGTTTCTGCTGCTTGATTGCAGTTCTAGCTTCCCGCCAGTAGATGTCACCTCACTCCAATACAGTGAAGTTTACAAATCTGAGAGAGACACAACAGGAAATAATTGTTCACATTATAGTGAATGTGTGGGATTTAGAAATACTAGGAGTGGAGACGAGTTATTATTGCACTCTGCTATTACATCTTTTATAATGGACTCCAGCATTTTCCCCACGACTGATGTCAGGCTAACCGGTAGATAATTCGCTGTTTTCTTTCTGCCTCCTTTTTTTAAATAGCCGAGTTACATTAACTACCGTCCAATCCATTGGAACTGTTCCAGAGTCGATAGAAGTTTGAAAAAAGACCAGAAATGCATCTGCTATTTCAAGGGCCACTTCCTTAAGTACTCTGGGATGTAGATTATCAGGCCCTGGGGATTTATCGGCCTTCAATCCCATCAATTTCCCAAACATTCCCTACTCATACTGATTTCATACAGTTCCTCCTTCTCACTAGACCCTATGTTCCCCAACATTTCTGGGAGATAATTTGTATCCTCCTTTGTGAAGACAGATCCAAAGTATGTATTTAATTGGTCTGCCATTTCTTTGTTCCCCATTATAAATTCCCCCGTTTCTGACTGTAAGGGGCCCACATTTGTCTTCACTAATCGTTTTCTCTACACATATCTATAGAAGCTTTTACAGTCAGTTTGTATGTTCTCTGCTTGCTTATTCTCATACTCTATTTCCCCCTTCTTAATCAATCCTTTTGTCCTCCTCTGCTAAATTCCAAACTGCTCACAATCTTCAGGTTTGCTGCTTGTTCTGGCCATTTTATATTTCTCCTCCTTGGATCTAATACTTTCCTTAAATTCTTTTGTAAGCCACAGTTGAGCCACCCTTCCTGTTTTACTTTTGCACAGACAGGAATGAACAATTGTTGTAATTCATCCATGCGCTCTTTAAATGCTAGCCATTGCCTATCCACTGTCAACCCTTTAAGTAACGTTCCCCAATCTATCATAGCCAACTCCCGCCTCATACCTTCATAGTTTCCTTTGTTTAGATTCAGGACCTGAGTCTCGGAATCAACTCTCTCACTCTCCATCTTAATGAAGAATTTTATCATATTATGGGTGCACTTCCCCAATGGACCCCACACAACAAGATTGTTAACTAATCCTTTCTCATGACACAATACCCAGTCCAGGATGGCCTGTTCTCTAGAGGTGTTTTACACCTCTATCAATTCTCCACTAATCTCCTTTGATATAGGCAGAATCATCCTAGCTTTTCCAACCTAACCTTGTAACTAAAATCCCCCATCCCTGGATCCATTCTGGTAAATCGCCTCTGTGTCCTCTCAAGGACCCTCACATTCTTTCGAAAGTCTGCTGAGCAGAACTGGAAGCAACACTCCAATTGGGGCCTAACCAGAGTTTTATAATGGTTCAGCATAACTTCCCTGCTTTTGTACTCAATGCCTCTATTTACAAAGCCCAAGATCCCATATGCTTTGCGAACCACTCTCGCAATATGACTTGCCACCTTCAAAGATTGATGCACATGAATCCCACGTCCCTCTATTCCAGTACACTCTTTAGAACTGTGCCATTAAGTATATATTGCCTCTCCCTATTCCTTATGCCAAAATACATCACCTCGCACTTGTCACTATTAAATTCCATCTGCCACCTGTCTGCCCATTCTGCTAGCCTATCACTGTCCTGTTGCAGGCAGTTCATATCATCCTCACTGTTTGCCGCGCCTCCAAGTTTGGGGTCATCGGCATATTTTGAGATTCGACTCTGTATTCAAAATCCAAGTCAATTACCTTGAGCAAAAAAAGCAGTGGTTCTAGCACTGACCCTTGGGGAACAGCACTGTCGACTATCCTCCAGTCTGATAAAGAACCATTTAATAAGACTCGCTGTTTTCTGTCCTTAAACCAATTTTCTATCCAATTGGACACTGACCCTCCTATACCACGAACCTCAATTTTGTTAACCGCCCTTTTATGTGGTACCTTGTCAAACGTTTCCTTAAAATCCAAATAAACAACATCCACTGCATTCCCTTCATCAACCTGCTCTGTTAGTTCATCAAAAAATGCAGTTAGATTAGTCAAGCATGAACTCCCATTTATAAATCCATGCTCACTCTCCTTAATTAACTCGAACCTCTCCAAGTGACTGTTGATTTTTTACCCTGATTATTCTTTCTAAAACCTTACCCACCGCTGCTGTTAATCTAACTAGCCTGTAGTTACCCGGACTGTCCTTACACCCTTTCTTGAATAAGTGTGTCGCATTTGCCACTGTTTAATCCTCTGGCACCTCCCCCGTATCCAGGGAAGATTGGAAGATTATAGCAAGCCCTTCCGTTATCTGCATCCGCATTTCCTTTCGCAACCTGAGATGTGAGCCATCCGGACCAGGTGATTTATCTTCCCTAAGCACAGCCAGCCTTTTTAGTACCTCCCTCTCCTAATTTGTACTCTCTCCATTGTCTCTACTCTCTTCACTTCGACTGATATTTTGTCAAATTCCACTTCCTTAGTGATCACTGATGCAAAGTACTCATTAAGTAGATTAACATTGCCCTGCACCTCTAAGCTTATATTATCCTTTTTGTCCCTAATAGGCCCGACTCAACCTCTTACTACCCACTTATCATTTACATGCTGCTCGAAGATTCTGGGCTTCCCTTTCATGTTGACTGCCAGTCTATTCTCATAGAAATAGAGAATAAGCAAATATAGAAGATGTAAGTATTTCCCATCCTTGATGAGGTGGAATTTTTTATGTTGTGGGTGGTAATGTCTTGGCCCACGAGTGTGGCAGAAGCAGAGACAATCAATGATTTGAAAAGGAAATTCGATGGATACTTGAAGGAAAGAAACTTGCAGGAGGAAAGGGATCGAGCTGGTGAGTGGAACTGACTAGATTGCTCCGTGGAGAGCCAGCATGGACGTGATCGGCCAAACGACCACCTTCTGTGCTGTAAATGACTCTGTTTTGTTTCTCAAATTCAATCCACTGGTGCTTGGTAAATAATTTCAAAGTAAATTGTGCAACCGGAAAATCAGAACCAAGGCAAGGGACTCTTAAGGAAGCAAAATTAGTAAAACCCCGGATTGAACCAGGGACCTTTCGATCTTCAGTCTAACGCTCTCCCAACTGAGATATTCCAGCCCTACGTTAATAGCGGCTTGGTGTCCTTGTTTTGGAAGAAAATACATACATTCAAGTTTTCCAAAAAATTAAAGAACACAACATGTGAGTAATATTCCCCATTGCTTTCTCAGTACTGATGGATTGTGAAGCGGGAGACAGCCAGAAGTGCCACTGAGCCGCATAGACCCCGAGCTGAGAATGAAATGAGATCAAATTCAATCTTTCATAGTGAGATGCTGCTGAGAGGTAAGAGTCCTGAATCAAAGCGAGACTTGCTCATTTCAAACACTCCCTGTACTCTCTGCTCATGAAGCCTTAAAAATGGGAAAAACAGAATGGCACTCAAACTCACAACCCTGCCATTAAAAGTCTCATATTCGACTGACAGAACTGTCACTTCTACTCGGTCTCTTATTGGATGGATGCAACTCCAACGCAGGGATGGCATTCAAATCCTCCCATGGGTCCACATGTCAGACTGAGTTCCATGTTGTAGACTCAAGCAAAGGAAATCTGCTCACGTCCAAAACTATCAGCGAATTGATGCTGATTACAATCAACATCATCGGAGGTCAGAACTACCTGGTGAAAGGAGACACCCTGAAGAAGGATCCACAATTATTCAAAGGCATCGACAAAGTGAAAAACAAGAAAATCGATGAGTCAATGCAAGCCAAACAACAGAAACACTGAAGAATTCCATTCCATTCCAGTCCAGTTGTTTTTGGAGTCAGGTCACAATTACAGCAGCAACTTCATATTCCCACTTGGCTATCTGCACATTTAGTTAATTGCAATTTTGTCGACAAGCTCTTTGAATCAAGTTGTCTGGTCCTCAAGCCAGCTCCGCATGGAAGTCAATTCCACCTTCTGCAAGGCTGAAACCAATACATAACCTTAATCTAAAAATGCCAGCAGACCAGGGCTCGTCCTGGACTTGAACTCAGGATCTCTCACATGTTAATTAACCATACTCCCTAAGCGAGAATCATACCCCTACACAAACGAGCCACTGACAGGTCAGGCTTTATTAGCTGCTGTGGAATTTCACTGGAACCCCCCAGCCAATCATCCATTTTTTTTTCAGATCAAAGCAACATCCTGCAAATGCTGAAATAAAAACAGAAAGTGCTGGAAATGTTCAGCAGCTCTGGCAGCATCTGTGCTGTGAGAAACACTGTTAACGTTTCACGGCACTCACCTTTTGTTTCAGCCATCCTTTCAGACTGCTTCTGTCCATCCAATCTCACTTTCTATTCTATCCACATTTTAACCATTCACGACTTAACTACATTTTTCATGAATTCCTCATTTCTTTTATTAATGACAATTTTGTATTTCTGGCCTTTGCTTCAGACACCACCACAAGTGGAATCATGTCTCCATCTACCCAATCAAACCACTTCGCTGTATCCTCACATTGCAATGTTTCTTTCACCCTGACAGACTGTGGAGTTTCTGCTGCTTGATTGCAGTTCTAGCTTCCCGCCAGTAGATGTCACCTCACTCCAATACAGTGAAGTTTACAAATCTGAGAGAGACACAACAGGAAATAATTGTTCACATTATAGTGAATGTGTGGGATTTAGAAATACTAGGAGTGGAGACGAGTTATTATTGCACTCTGCTATTACATCTTTTATAATGGACTCCAGCATTTTCCCCACGACTGATGTCAGGCTAACCGGTAGATAATTCGCTGTTTTCTTTCTGCCTCCTTTTTTAAATAGCCGAGTTACATTAACTACCGTCCAATCCATTGGAACTGTTCCAGAGTCGATAGAAGTTTGAAAAAAGACCAGAAATGCATCTGCTATTTCAAGGGCCACTTCCTTAAGTACTCTGGGATGTAGATTATCAGGCCCTGGGGATTTATCGGCCTTCAATCCCATCAATTTCCCAAACATTCCCTACTCATACTGATTTCATACAGTTCCTCCTTCTCACTAGACCCTATGTTCCCCAACATTTCTGGGAGATAATTTGTATCCTCCTTTGTGAAGACAGATCCAAAGTATGTATTTAATTGGTCTGCCATTTCTTTGTTCCCCATTATAAATTCCCCCGTTTCTGACTGTAAGGGGCCCACATTTGTCTTCACGAATCTTTTTCTCTACACATATCTATAGAAGCTTTTACAGTCAGTTTGTATGTTCTCTGCTTGCTTATTCTCATACTCTATTTCCCCCTTCTTAATCAATCCTTTTGTCCTCCTCTGCTAAATTCCAAACTGCTCACAATCTTCAGGTTTGCTGCTTGTTCTGGCCATTTTATATTTCTCCTCCTTGGATCTAATACTTTCCTTAAATTCTTTTGTAAGCCACAGTTGAGCCACCCTTCCTGTTTTACTTTTGCACAGACAGGAATGAACAATTGTTGTAATTCATCCATGCGCTCTTTAAATGCTAGCCATTGCCTATCCACTGTCAACCCTTTAAGTAACGTTCCCCAATCTATCATAGCCAACTCCCGCCTCATACCTTCATAGTTTCCTTTGTTTAGATTCAGGACCTGAGTCTCGGAATCAACTCTCTCACTCTCCATCTTAATGAAGAATTTTATCATATTATGGGTGCACTTCCCCAATGGACCCCACACAACAAGATTGTTAACTAATCCTTTCTCATGACACAATACCCAGTCCAGGATGGCCTGTTCTCTAGAGGTGTTTTACACCTCTATCAATTCTCCACTAATCTCCTTTGAGAAAGGCAGAATCATCCTAGCTTTTCCAACCTAACCTTGTAACTAAAATCCCCCATCCCTGGATCCATTCTGGTAAATCGCCTCTGTGTCCTCTCAAGGACCCTCACATTCTTTCGAAAGTCTGCTGAGCAGAACTGGAAGCAACACTCCAATTGGGGCCTAACCAGAGTTTTATAATGGTTCAGCATAACTTCCCTGCTTTTGTACTCAATGCCTCTATTTACAAAGCCCAAGATCCCATATGCTTTGCGAACCACTCTCGCAATATGACTTGCCACCTTCAAAGATTGATGCACATGAATCCCACGTCCCTCTATTCCAGTACACTCTTTAGAACTGTGCCATTAAGTATATATTGCCTCTCCCTATTCCTTATGCCAAAATACATCACCTCGCACTTGTCACTATTAAATTCCATCTGCCACCTGTCTGCCCATTCTGCTAGCCTATCACTGTCCTGTTGCAGGCAGTTCATATCATCCTCACTGTTTGCCGCTCCTCCAAGTTTGGTGTCATCGGCATATTTTGAGATTCGACTCTGTATTCAAAATCCAAGTCAATTACCTTGAGCAAAAAAAGCAGTGGTTCTAGCACTGACCCTTGGGGAACAGCACTGTCGACTATCCTCCAGTCTGATAAAGAACCATTTAATAAGACTCGCTGTTTTCTGTCCTTAAACCAATTTTCTATCCAATTGGACACTGACCCTCCTATACCACGAACCTCAATTTTGTTAACCGCCCTTTTATGTGGTACCTTGTCAAACGTTTCCTTAAAATCCAAATAAACAACATCCACTGCATTCCCTTCATCAACCTGCTCTGTTAGTTCATCAAAAAATGCAGTTAGATTAGTCAAGCATGAACTCCCATTTATAAATCCATGCTCACTCTCCTTAATTAACTCGAACCTCTCCAAGTGACTGTTGATTTTTTACCCTGATTATTCTTTCTAAAACCTTACCCACCGCTGCTGTTAATCTAACTAGCCTGTAGTTACCCGGACTGTCCTTACACCCTTTCTTGAATAAGGGTGTCGCATTTGCCACTGTTTAATCCTCTGGCACCTCCCCCGTATCCAGGGAAGATTGGAAGATTATAGCAAGCCCTTCCGTTATCTGCATCCGCATTTCCTTTCGCAACCTGGGATGTGAGCCATCCGGACCAGGTGATTTATCTTCCCTAAGCACAGCCAGCCTTTTTAGTACCTCCCTCTCCTAATTTGTACTCTCTCCATTGTCTCTACTTTCTTCAATTCAACTGATATTTTGTCAAATTCCACTTCCTTAGTGATCACTGATGCAAAGTACTCATTAAGTAGATTAACATTGCCCTGCACCTCTAAGCTTATATTATCCTTTTTGTCCCTAATAGGCCCGACTCAACCTCTTACTACCCACTTATCATTTACATGCTGCTCGAAGATTCTGGGCTTCCCTTTCATGTTGACTGCCAGTCTATTCTCATAGAAATAGAGAATAAGCAAATATAGAAGATGTAAGTATTTCCCATCCTTGATGAGGTGGAATTTTTTATGTTGTGGGTGGTAATGTCTTGGCCCACGAGTGTGGCGGAAGCAGAGACAATCAATGATTTGAAAAGGAAATTCGATGGATACTTGAAGGAAAGAAACTTGCAGGAGGAAAGGGATCGAGCTGGTGAGTGGAACTGACTAGATTGCTCCGTGGAGAGCCAGCATGGACGTGATCGGCCAAACGACCACCTTCTGTGCTGTAAATGACTCTGTGTTGTTTCTCAAATTCAATCCACTGGTGCTTGGTAAATAATCTCAAAGCAAATTGTGCAACTGGAAAATCAGAACCAAGGCAAGGGACACATAAGGAAGCGAAATTGCTGAAACCCAGGATTAAACCAGGGACCTTTAGAACTTCAGTCTAACGCTCTCGCAACTGAGCTATTTCAGCCCTACATTGACAGTGGCTTGGTGTCCTTGTTTTGGAAGAAATTACATACATTCAAGTTTTCCAAAAAATTAAAGAACACAACATGTGAGTAATATTCCCCATTGCTTTCTCAGTACTGATGGATTGTGAAGCGGGAGACAGCCAGAAGTGCCACTGAGCCGCACAGACCCCGAGCTGAGAATGAAATGAGATCAAATTCAATCTTTCATAGTGAGATGCTGCTGAGAGGTAAGAGTCCTGAATCAAAGCGAGACTTGCTCATTTCAAACACTCCCTGTACTCTCTGCTCATGAAGCCTTAATAAAGGGAAAAACAGAATGGCACTCAAACTCACAACCCTGTCATGAAAAGTCTCATGTTCGACTGACAGAACTGTCACTTCTACTCGGTCTCTTATTGGATGGATGCAACTCCGACGCAGGGGTGGCATTCAAATCCTCCCATGGGTCCACATGTCAGACTGAGTTCCATGTTGCAGACTCAAGCAAAGGAAATCTGCTCATTTCCAAAACTATCAGCGAATTGAAGCTGATTACAATCAACATCATCAGAGGTCAGAACTACCTGGTGAAAGGAGACACCCTGAAGAAGGATCCACAATTATTCAAAGGCATCGACAAAGTGAAAAACAAGAAAATCGATGAGTCAATGCAAGCCAAACAACAGAAACACTGAAGAATTCCATTCCATTCCAGTCCAGAACACAGTCCTGTTGTTTTTGGAGTCAGGTCACAATTACAGCAGCAACTTCATATTCCCACTTGGCTATCTGTACATTTAGTTAATAATAATTTTGTCGACAAGCTCTTTGAATCCAGTTGTCTGGTCCTCAAGCCAGCTCCGTATGGAAGTCAATTCCACCTTCTGCAAGGCTGAAACCAATAGATAACCTTAATCTAAAAATGCCAGCAGACCAGGGCTCATCCAGGACTTGAACCGAGGATTTCTGGGATGCTAATTAACCATACACCCTTAGCGAGAATCATACCCCTAGACCAACGAGCCACTGACAAATCAGCCTTTATTAGCTGCTGTGGAATTTCACTGGAACCCCCCAGCCAATCATCCATTTTTTTTTCAGATCAAAGCAACATCCTGCAAATGCTGAAATAAAAACAGAAAGTGCTGGAAATGTTCAGCAGCTCTGGCAGCATCTGTGCTGTGAGAAACACAGTTAACGTTTCACGGCACTCACCTTTTGTTTCAGCCATCCTTTCAGACTGCTTCTGTCCATCCAATCTCACTTTCTATTCTATCCACATTCTAACCATTCACTACGTTACTACATTTTTCATGAATTCCTCATTTCTTTTATTAATGACAATTTTGCATTTCTGGCCTTTGCTTCAGACACCACCACAAGTGGAATCATGTCTCCATCTACCCAATCAAACCACTTCGCTGTATCCTCACATTGCAATGTTTCTTTCACCCTGACAGACTGTGGAGTTTCTGCTGCTTGATTGCAGTTCTAGCTTCCCGCCAGTAGATGTCACCTCACTCCAATGCAGTGAAGTTTCCAAATCTGAGAGAGACACAACAGGAAATAATTGTTCACATTGTAGTGAATGTGTGGGATTTAGAAATACTAGGAGTGGAGACGAGTTATTATTGCACTCTGCTATTACATCTGGATCTGGATTGCACTGCCTGACAGTGTGGTGGAGGCAGATTCAATCATGACTTTTGAAAGAGAATTTAATAATTATCTGAAGAAAAGAAAATGCAGGGTTACAGGCAAAGGCGGGGGAGTGTGACTAGCTGGCCTGTTCTTGCAGAGAGCTGGCATGGACACAAAGGGCTGAATGGCCTCCTTCTGTGCTGTAACCTGTCTATGATTCTATGACTCTAATCCTAGAGATTAGCAGTGCCTGTGAGTGTCTCAAATGTCTACAGGTGGTGAACCAGCCCACAAACCAAGGAATGAAGCGAGGGGAAGCCCCTCGAACTGTATCGTTAATATTCTCAATTGCTGTAAATGTAAAACTGTAATTGACATGACAATTGTGAAACGGAAGGGTTGGGAAGAAGCTCATGACAGTATTGAAGGAAACTGATCTCCCTTGCAATGTTTGTATTTTTTGGTGCTGTTTGGAAACTGTTTGGCAATGTAATATTTCCAGATTTTTATGAATAAAGTATATTTTGGAAATAAAAAAAATCATTTCAAGTCAGTAACCCTTCATCACAGCTGACAAATATTATAAATGAAAAGGTTTTAAGCAAGTAAAGCTGGGGGTGGGGCAAGAGATAACAAAAGAGGTGTTGATTGGACAAGGTCACAGAGAATAACTGACCAGAAGGGCATGGAACAAAGGCGAACAGTGCTGAACAGTGCTCAATGGTGTGCTGAAAGACAAAGCGTTAGTACAGAGAAGGTGTGAATTGACTGTAATGCACAAAGCACTCCGAACACAAACATTAAACATTTTTTTTAAAACAGAAACAATGGGTAGACACAGTAGAAACAAACTAACCAAACTAAAAAAAAACCTGAAATAAACTAACCAAAGAAAAAAGAAAAAAGAAAAAAAACTAAACATAAAAAAGTGTGTTGGGGGGGAGTGTGGGGGGTGGGGTCCGTTATGCTCTGAAATGATTGAATTTAATGTTCAGTCCGGCAGGTTGTAGCGTGCCTAATCACTGACCTGATGCTCTCTCCACAGATGCTGCCAGACCTGCTGAGTACTTCCAGCACTTTTTGTTTTTGTTTCAGATTTCCAGCATCTGCAGTATTTTGCTTTTATGTTATGAGAGTACTTCTACTGTTTTTGTAAACATGTTTTAAATATGTAAAGTTGAATTATGGACACTGATTCATGTGGAATCTTGAGGAGATTCCTCCAGTCCTCTGGCATGATTCCCATATTCAAGGAGGATTGAAAGATTGTGGTTCGAGTCTCCGCTATTTCCAACCTTACTTCCCTCAGCAACCCAGGATGCAGCCCATTCAAACTGGGTGACTTTTCTACTGTGAGAGCTGCCAACCTTGTAATTGTCTCCGCTTTATCTATTTTCATTCCGTCCAATTTTCTCACTTCCTCCTCCTTTACTGTGACATTTGCAGCATCCGCTCATTTTGTGATGCCAGATGAAATGTACTTAATTAGTATCTCAGCCACACCCTCTGCCTCCACAGGATCTCCTTATTGACCCACCCTTTCATTGTCTGTCCATATGTTGGTAAAAGACTTCAGTGTTCCCAGTTATGTGACCCGCTAATCTTTTCTCATACATTCTCTTGCTGATCTCATTTCCTTTTTCAGCTCTCCTCTGTACTTTCTGTATTCTGCTTGTTTCTCTACTGCATATGAATCCTCACATGATTTCGATATGAATGATTTTTGAACTATTTTGTTGAAGGATTGAGTTTTGTAAATTTCTCCCTAGCTCCCCTCATGGTCAGGCAGAAAGTTTAACTGCTGTGTTTTCAAACAGCAACAGCTTTATTTGAAAAGCCATTGTGACAGGATTCCGGGTTTCAATCCAGTCACAAATCTAGTTCTGATGTCTTGTGGCTCCAGCTGTCACATGACCTGTCAGAGGATGACCTCATAATTGACCCAGTCATGGAGCTGTGGGTTGATGTTTAAGTTGCTTCAAAATAATTTTCCAGAAGGACAATTAAATTGATTCGATATATAAAAGGTAGATTTTGTGAATTTGTGCTCCCAGTGGAAATTCCTGCAGTCTGCTGGTTTTCATATCCCCAATTCCCCACAGGAAGCTCTGTGCTCGGAGTCTGCATTCATTCTAACAACATTACACAGAATCATTTCATGGGAGACCCCAGTGTGAATTGTAGACAGGTGGGTCAGTTTTAACTTTCAAAGTAACACAGAAGCAAAATACTGCAGATACTGGAAATCTGAAATAAAAACAGAAAATGCTGGAAATACTCAGCAGGTCTGGCAGCACCTGTGGAGGGAGAAACAGAGTTAACGTTTCAGATCTGTGACCTTTCATCAGAGCTGGGCTGAAATTGTTTGTGGAACAGACACGATGGGTCAAGTGGCCTCTTTCTGTGCCTTAAACATTCTCTGACTCTGTGATTCCATGAGATTGTGGAATCAATTTCAGGGTCGATGACATTGCACTCTGCAAGGATAGGAAGATGGAGATTATTAAGTACAGTGCAAGAATATAGATGCTTTTACATTATTTTAATCGAAATTGATTTAAATTTTGTGCTCAGGAATCCTATCTTTTGATCACAATGACATTGATAACAATGGAAAAAGCAAGACTTGCATTTCACGACCACAGGACGTTGCAAAGCCTTTTACAGCCAATGAAGGACTTTCCAAGTGTAGTCACTGTGGTCATGTAGGAAACATGGTGGCCAATGTGCGCACAGCAAGCTCCCAGAAACAACAACGTGATAAAAACGAGATAATCTGTTTTTAAGTGATGTTGATTCAGGGTTAAACAATGACCAGTACCCCAGAAATAATTCCCCTTCTATTCTCTGAAATAGTGCCATGGTACCTTTAACATCCACCTGAGAGGGCAGAGGGATCCTCAGTTTTCTGTCTCACCTGAAAAACAGCATTTCTGACAGTGCAGCACTGCCGTAGTACTGTACTGGAGTGTCAGCCATTTTTAAAGGGCTGTTAGTCCGACTGGAAAATATTTAAAGGAAGATGAAATGAAATGAAATAAATACATTGCTTTTGCCTCTCTCCCATCCCCCCAATAACAGTTAAATTAATTATTTGCCCTTCCCTCCCAAAACCTACCTTTACCATCTGACCTTCCGCCCAAAACTGCACAAACTGTAAACTATAACCCTTCCCACCATCCCCTACACCCATGACATTAATTTGACTCCGTCCCCCCTCCCCCACACTGAGAAACTTACCTTCTCCCCCCTCCCCACCAGTGTTGCACCTCATTTCCCCGGATGGGGCTCCGAAGGCACGGCAGTGCCGGTCACCGGGCTGAAGATCGCAGCTGGATATCAGGAAGTGATGGGATAATAATTAATGCAGGTTTGTGGTCCCGTTGCCGAGCGGTGGGGGTCCCCCCACAACGCCTCGCCGTCGCCGGCAATATCGAGCCAGGCCCTGCCGGCGTTGAGGTCCATGGCGGGCCTCATCCGGGGCCATCTTCAGGCGGCTCCCACCCCACCCCCACCACAGATCTCGACGTTGAGGGCTCTATAGAATCCAGCCCATTGTTTCTGTCAATCTCAACTCCACAAGGATTTGTCTGTTAATTGTAGAAAAATTAAAGCTCTATAACCTTTCGATAAAAGGGGGTTTCAAATCCATTTCCAAACAAATGATAGTTCTCATTGTGTCTAGAACATGTTTTCTTACATACAAACATACCAATTAGGAGCAGGAGTAGACCACTCGGCCCCTCGAGTCTGCTCCACCATTCAATAAGATCATGGCTGATCTGATTGTAACCTCAACTCCACATTCCCACCTGCCCCCGATAACCTTTCACCCCCTTGTTTATCAAGAATCTATCTACCTCTATCTTAAAATATTTCAGAATTTCTGTCGTCCAGCAACTCTCACTTTATTTCCTGGATTTCACCTAAAAAATGTATTTCCACACTTTGGATATCCTGTACTTCATTAATGTTTTTGCTCTCTGGGGATTTCCCTTTAATTATATTCAGCGCTGGTATTTTACTGCCACACACTGACTGAAAGTGTCCCATCTTTCTGCAGGAAAAACACTCAGCTTCTTTGGCGAGGCCACACCTACTGCAATTGGTTGCAGCTACCACTAGATGCTCTTCCCGTCTTTCTTGTCTTTTACCCCTAATTTTTCCTTTTGTTTTCTGAACAAATTCAATTGAGTCTGCAACTCTCGAGATCAGACTCTCCCTGTCCCCTTGGACAACGGATTGGTTAAACTTTCTAACCTCTGTTTGTCTGCTCAATTGAAACTCTTTCGTTAATGTGAGACAAGCCCTGGACTGTAGATGATCTGAAAGGGTGTTGTCTAATACCCCGAACACAATCCTGTCTCCATTCAGCTCTTCCCTTAAGTTGCGGTATTCACAATCCTCCGTGAGATTGTACAAGTCATTGATAAATTAATGAATACTCTCCCCTTTCTGTTTTGTACGCTTATTAAATTCAAAGTGATTCCTGACAATGCAGCAGCCAGCCGACGTCATCAGAGCGCTCCAAGCTGCGCACATGCACAAACAGTCTCCTGCGCTCTGAGATGCTGCGCATGCTCAGCCTCCGTCTTCCAGGACGAAGTGGCACATGCGCGGGAAAACTCTCTACCCCCTCTCAGCCACTCACTCCAGGCCGCTCGCTGCCCGCTCCTCGCTACCCCGCTCCCCCGCCCTCCGGCCACTTGCTACCCCCCCCACCCCCGCACTGCCCTCTCTCCGTCCACTCACGGCCCGCTTCCCCCCTACGTCCCTCCAGACACTAGCTCTCAGCCATGCTGCTTCCCTCCTCTCGGCCTCTCGCTCCAATATTCGATCATTCTTCACCGCACCACCCGAGAAAGCAAGGCGAGCCTCGAGGGGTGATGGGGCAATGTTGGAGTGAGTGGCCGAGAGGAGGGAAGCGGCAGAGCCCATGGCCTGGAGTGTGAGCGGCCAGAGAGCAGGATGGGGGTGGTGGTGGGTGAAGCGGGGAGTGAGCAGTCAGAGAGTGGGATGGGGGGAAGCGGGGAATGATTGTCCGGAGAATGGGATGGCACTGTTTAGAGGGGATTTGAGGAAAAAATGTTTCACCTCGAGGGTGGTTGGAATCTGGAACACATTGCCTGAAGGAGTGGTAGAGGCAGGAACCCTCACAACATTTAAGAAGTATCTAGATGAGCACTCAAAACGCCACAGAATACAAGGCTACGGCCACGTGCTGGAAAATGGAATTAGAATAGATAGGTACTTGATGGCCGGCACGGACACGATGGCCGAAGGGCCTGTTTCTGTGCTGTATAACTCTATGACTCTATGAAACCTCACTGAATTACAGAGGGTGTGCAGCACTGTCAGAGGTGCTGTCCTTCTGATGAGACTTCAAACAGCGCAACGTTCTCCGAGTATCAACCAAAACATGTCCATTGTGTAGATATGTGCCATATTTGCTTATGAAATGACAGTCACTGCTCCGAAAGTAATTCACTTTAGGTGCATTAAGATGACTTGGTACTGTATAACGCGAATGCGCAAGAGGTAGCGGGGGACTGTTGGGGTGGGACGGAGGCGGCGATGGCAAACTTTGAGGGGATTTTTGGGTCGAAGTTGTTTTCTGTGATAAATTGAGTAGCTCCATCTTTAATCCAGGCAGCTGCCTGAATGTCACAGACAGTGACGTTTCAGTGGAAGAGGCTGCATTTGCGCATGTGCTAGTACAGCGTCACCTGGTGGTTGCGTTGTCAGCAAATGCAGCGTTTTAACTTTGGCTCCACGATGACATTTTTTCCTCAATTAAAATATGTCTTGAGTGCCTTAATAACTTCTTCACATGCAGCCTTCTGTTCTTCATGAGGATGTTGCCTGCACACTCCCTCCATTGCAGACAATAGCGTACTGACCTGTTCCATGTCTGGCTTCTGCACGACACCCGATGCAGTACGATACCTTGCAAACCTCTGGAACCATCTCGGCCACTCCTCGGCTTGGTTCAGTCCAGTGACCTTTTCAAAGGTGCAGGCAAAGATTTCTCCATCTTCGCTTTGGTTTACTGTGGCCCCACATAATATTCTGATATCTGTCAAGGCTTAGTACAGAATTTATAAGAATCTGACGGTTAAAATAACCTGAGTTTACTCTACACACCTTGCATTGAAGGTTTCATCGACAACTCTCCATGAGGTGCCACACAGATTATATTACATCACTTCCTGTGATGATGCACATAGTCTATTTATATAATCTGCCCAGTAACAACCCAATGTCCACTCTTATATTATTGCACAGATGTGAGAAAAGCTGAGGATGGGAATGGAACGTCTGAATGAAGATTTCATGATGCTGATGATGTAAATGAGGCTGATCTGTTACCCATTCCACAATCCCTCTTTATTTCTGTGCATGTTTCTCGATGCTGTTTCAACCAAATTGAAAAAGAATCACAAATCCTCCTCTGGAGCCTCAGGTGTCCATTAATAAAAGGCATGGTGGCCAAGTGGTAAGGCGTCAGTCTCGGAAACTGAAGATCACGGGTTCAATCCCGTCCGTGCCTTATGATTAGATTCTCACTTTAAATGTGATGTTTCCAGAAAAGATGTGCGTTGCATTTGTGTCGGCCATCTGGAAATCAGTGTCATGTTACACTTTATTCTGGACACTGTGAAGAACATGAGAAGCAGCCACATGGTTCCTCGAGCCTTCTCTGCCATTGACAGAGTGAAAATAACGGAGGTCCAAGTACTGAACCTTTTTACTGTGCATTTGCTTGATATTTAACAGAGCTATTCTATTAAGGGCGGCACAGTGGCGCAGTGGTTAGCACCGCAGCCTCACAGCTCCAAGGACCCGGGTTCGATTCCAGGTACTGCCTGTGTGGAGTTTGCAAATTCTCCCTGTGTCTGCGTGGGTTTTCTCCGTGTGCTCCGGTTTCCTCCCACAAGCCAAAAGACTTGTAGGTTGATAGGTAAATTGGCCATTATAAATTGTCACTTATGTAGGTAGGTGGTTGGGAAATATAGGGACAGGTGGGGATGTTTGGTAGCAATGTAGGATTAGTATAAATGGGTGGTTGATGTTCGGCACAGACTCGGTGGGCCGAAGGGCCTGTTTCAGTGCTGTATCTCTAATCGAATCTAATATAATATAATCCCACATCCCGCACTCCTGTCCTTTCCCCCATTGCCCTGTTAGATTTTCCATGTCAGGTATATATCCAATTCCATTCAGAGTTAACATTGAATCTGCTTCCACTGACCTTTCAGGATTGCATTCCAGACCAGAACAACACACTGCGGAAAAAACAATCTCCTCATCACAACTCGAATTCTTTTGTCAATTACTTTAAATGTTTTTCCTCTGGTTGCTGACCCTTCTGTCACTGGCAACACTTTCTCCTTCTTTACTCGATCAAAACTCTTCAGGATTTGCATTTCCTGCTGCCTTTGCTGATATAACAAAGCTGAGCACACATCACCAAAAGGAATATGATTGGCTCTGAATCACATTTATCCTTCCTGTCAATCTGATGTGGATCTTGTATTTTCCCGGAACCAAACAATCTGAGCAGCAAGTGTGGGTTCCAGTGATTCCCACCGCTCTGAGAGAGAGAGGATGTGATAATGAGCCAGATAGAAGAAAGGAGTGAGATAGAGAGTAAAATAGCCCTGGTCTGTTTCTACTAACCCCCGGCCCCTACTTAAAATGGCATCATTTTCTCCTGCCTCTCCACATTCTAATCCATTGATTAATGCAATCCTTTCATCTGAAACATAGAACATAGAACAGTACAGCACAGTACAGGCCCGTCGGCCCACGATGTTGTGCCGAACCTTTAACCTACTCTCAGATCAAACTACCTACATACCCTTCATTCTACTATCATCCATGTACCTATCCAAGAGTCGCTTAAATGTCCCTAATGTATCTGCTTCTACTACCACCGCTGGCAGTGCATTCCACGCACCCACCACTCTCTGTGTAAAGAACCTACCTCTGACATCTCCCCGAAACCTTCCTCCATCACCTTAAAATTATGTCCCCTGGTGATAGCCCTTTCTGCCCTGGGAAAAAGTCTCTGGCTATCCACTCTATCTATGCCTCTCATCATCTTGTACCCCTCTATCAAGTCACCTCTCATCCTTCTTCGTTCCAATGCGAAAAGCCCTAGCACCCTCAACCTTTCTTCGTAAAACATACCCTCCAGTCCAGGCAGCATCCTGGTAAATCTCCTCTGCACCTTCTCTAAAGCTTCCACATCCTTCCTAGAATGAGGCGACCAGAACTGAACACAATATTCCAAGTGTGGTCGAACCAGGGCTTTATAGAGCTGCAGCATAACCTCGCAGCTCTTAAACTCAATCCCCCTGTTAATGAAAGCCAACACACCATATGCCTTCTTAACAACCCTATCAACTTGGGTGGCACCTTTGAGCGATCTATGGACATGGACCCCAAGATCCCTCTGTTCCTCCACACTACCAAGCATCCTGTCTTTAAGCCTGTATTCTGCATTCAAATTCGACCTTCCAAAATGAATCACTTCACACTTTTCCAGGTTGAACTCCATCTGTCCCTTTAATTCCTGTTTCCTAATCCATTGATGTTTCACAATGTACTGAACTGTCCCAATCCATTGATATAACTCAGTCTATAGAATTTCTCAATCCACTGATATTTTCCAGTCCATTGACTATCCCAATCCATTAATGGTTCCTGACCATTGACATTCCCAATCCATTTATATTACCTGTGATTTCAAAGCAACTGTGGAATACAAATAGTATCAGTATTATCAGATACATCGAGATGAGGTGCAATAGCCAAGTGGACAGATGTCAGGTTATAAAGAAAAAAGCACTGGCTCGATATTTGTCCAGTCTATCACTGGATCTGAACTCTCAACCTCCTGTTTTTCTGTGGGTCTGCTGACTTGTAGATGTGAAGAACCATTGGATGTTTCTCAATCCTCTGACTTTTCTCATTCTTGTGCCATATTTGTTCCTTTGGGTTCACCAGTGAAGAAAATTATTCCCTATTACATTTGGTGAAGACTTTAATAGCCTCACATCCTTGTGTCTCACCATCTCAGGTCAAACTCCCTACAGAAACTTTAAACATTTAACTATTCTGCTGGAAACATTTTCAAGGGCGCAGCCATTCCTTCATTACGCTTCCTTCTTTGACATGTGATTGACAAATATGTGTGTAATGGAGAGAGAGAGAGTGAAAAAAAGAGAGATAGTGCGATAGAAAGTTAGAGGACCAGCTAAAGACAGATAGAGAGAGAGAGGCAGAGAGAGGTAAAGCGATAGACAGAGAGAGAGAGAGAAAGAGAGAGAAGGAGAGAGAGTCATTGAGAAATGGAGTCACTACAGTACAGGAACTCATTTTGCCCATCAAGCCCATGTAAATCAATCCATTCAGTCCCATTCCCCCGCTCTATCCCCATCGCCCTGTAAGTTATCTAAACCTGTCATATTTATTATAATCTTGTACATGTCTATCAAATCTCCCCTCAATCTCCTTTGCTCCAAGGAGAACAACCCCAGCTTCTCCAACCTAACCTTTCAGCTAAAATCCCTCATGTCTGGAACCATTCTGATAAATCTTCTCCACCCTCTCAAGGACACTCACATCCCTCCAAACGTGTGTTGACTAGAACTGGATGCAATTCTCTGGTTGTGGCCCAACTAGAGATTTATACAGGTTCGGCATAACTTCCCTACTTTTGTACTCAGTACCTCACTTTATGAAGCCCAAGATCCCATATGCTTTGCTAACTATTTTCTCAATGTGTCCTGCCACCGTCAAAGAACTATGCATATGAATCCCCAGGATTTTATTCCTAAAAATATGCTTTCTTCATATAAATCTGTAAAAAATGCATTATACAACAGTTCAAAACAGCACCAAGTTGACATTCCAAAAAGTGCAAAGGAAATCAGTTTTCTTCATTACAGGAGTGAGTTGCCTCACAACCCTTCCACTCCATTTTACCTGACATGGACATTTTACAGCAAACCCATATCTGGTGTATACAGCACGAGGGGTTTCCAATGGGTCCAGCTGCCCAGTGCACTATGGCGGGGGGACCTTACACAGTGGTCTTTCCCCATTGAGCCTTTGCAGTGGCTACCCCAAGCTTTAGTGCGTCCCTCAGCACGTAGTCCTGGACCTTGGAATGTGCCAGTCTGCAAAACTCGGTCGTGGACAACTCTTTGCGCTGCAAGACCAGCAAGTTTCGGGCAGACCAAAGAGTGTCTATCACCAAATTGATGGTCCTCCAGCAGCAGTTAATGTTTATCTCGGTGTGCATCCCTGGGAGCAGCCCGTAGAGCACAGACTCCTGTGTTACAGAGGTGCTTGGGATGAACCTCGACAAAAACCACTGCATCTCTTTCCACACCTGCTTTGCAAAGACACATTCCAGAAGGAGGTGGGCAACTGTCTCTTCCCCACCGCAGCCACCTCGAGGGCCGCGTGTGGAGGCGGCGAGACTTCGGGCATGCAGGAAGGATCTGACAGGAAGGGCTCTTCTTACCACCAGCCAAGCTACATCTTGGTGCTTGTTTGAAAGTTCTGGTGATGAGGCATTCTGCCAAATGACTTTGGCAGTCTGCTCGGGGAACCATCCGACCGGATCCACCATCTCCTTTTCCCGTAGGGCCTTGAGGACATTCCGTGCAGACCACTGCCTGATGGATTGGTGGTCAAAGGTGTTTTCCCGCAGAAACATTCCCACGAAGGATAGCTGGTACGGTATGGTCCAACTGGATGAAGCGATCCGCGGCAATGTGACCAGACCCATCCTTCGCAAAACCTCAGCACATAGTGACACTTGGTGTTTGTGTTCTGGGGCTCCACACACAGCTTGGTGCAGCTGCACACGAAGGTGGTCATCAGGATGAGTGCGACGTTGGGTACATTTTTCCCGCCCTTGTCCAGAGGTTTGAACATCGTCTCCCACCCGCCCTGGTCCATTTTAGATCTCTAGATAATGCAGTTGAAGTCACCGCCTAGGATGACCGGCCTGGACGTCGCCAGCAGCAGTGGGAGCTGCTGGAAGACGGTCAGCCGCTCGCTGCGTTGTACCGGGGCGTACACGTTGATCAACCGGAGCGGAGCGTTGTTGTACATCACGTCTGCTACGAGGAGGCGGCCGCCCACCACCTCCTTAACTTCGGAGATGGTGAAGTTACCTCCCCGCAGCAGAATACCCAGGCCGGAGGAACGGCAGTCATTACCCCCCGACCAGATCGATGGCCTGTGGGACCACCATCGCGACCACTGCCTGTAGGTGCTGAGGTGTGGTATTCCACACTCCTGCAGAAACAGTAGGTCAGCTTTGACCTTGGCAAGGTAATCCAAGGTTGAAACACATCGCGTAGTAGATTTAATGCTACGCACATTAATGGAAGCAATTCTTACACCCATTTTTTACTAAAAATTAGTTGTTGCTTCCCATACTATTTGTCCTCGCCGCCTTGATGAAGGGTCACTGACCCGAAACGTTAACTCTGCTTCTCTTTCCACAGATGCTGCCAGACCTGCTGAGTGGTTCCAGCATTTATTGTTTTTATTTCAGGTTTCCAGTATCCGCAGTATTTTGCTTTTATCTCGCTGTCTCTTGCTGGTTTGCTCAGTACCTTTCTCTGTCTGTTCATTTCTGGATCCAGATAATATCTTCCTGGTTTTCTGTGTGTCTTTCTCTGCCTGCCTCATTGTCGGTGCTGTTACTCTGTGTCCTTGTGTCATTGGGCAGTGAGGGTGAGTCCGTCAGCACGTGTGTTGCTGATTCCGGGATTCTTGAGAAATCCGACTCCAATCCTATTTTTATAAAAACATTGGGGAATGAACATATTTCACTAACGGGCAGCTGAACTTGAAAACAGTAGTCAGCAGAGTGCTGCAGGGGAAGCGTGTTGGGCCCATAACACAGCGGTCGATGGATCGAAACCATTCTCTGCGATTTATGTTTGGTAACAATACAAACAGTACACTTTCAAAACATCAAGTATTTTACCCATAATAACAAGATGCTTCCAAAGGCTCTCTATTGCAATCAGCTTCTTCTTTTCAGTGAACACATCAATCAGTAACAAATCACTTTTGCTCACACGAACACAAGCTGCAAACACGGACCAGCCGAGTCTCTCCCACTTTGTCAACCCCTTCCTGCAGAGCCTCCTCTCCACCACCAGATGGTGATGTTGGAGACAATAAAACCAGGACAAATGGTCACAGTGAGGAGACGGTCAGTAACAGAAAATAAAACAAAAACAGGGAAAACCTTTACACAACAACAGGGTACATCTTTACACAACAGAAAACATATTTACACAACAGGAAATACCTTTAGATAACAGGGAGAACACAATCATACAAATGCCTTGTTTCTCCATTTCAGTCTCGTTGCCTCTCTCTCTGTCCCTCACTTTTGCTTCCTCACAGTCTATTCTTGGTTTTCTGTGTGTTTTTCTCTCTATCCTGTTGTCGATGGTGTTAGTCAGCGTCCTTGTAACATTGTGTAGCCAGGCTGAGCCTCCCAACACCTGTGTTGCTGTAATAAAAACAGAAAATGCTGGAAATGCTCAGTAGGTCTGGCAGCATCTGTGCAGAGAGAAACAGTTAACAGTTCAGGTCTGTTTCCTTAACTCACATTAACTTTGTTCTCTCTCCACAGATGCTGCCAGACCTGCTGATTATTTCAAGCATTTTCTGTTTATGTTTCAGATTTCCAGCATCTGCAGTATTTTGCTTTTGTACGTGTGTTGCTGTGTCTGGGACTGTTTGAGTGCAATGCTATTGCTTTTTCAACAGCGTTGAAACAAACATTTATCTCGTTAACACACAGCACGAATACACAGCTGGATATAAACAGCAGCCTGCAGCAGAGGGCGCAATGGAAGTTTATTGACACAAATAATTCACCAGCACTATATTTACTGCTGCCCACAATCACACCACACTTCATCTTAACACGTTTTACTCTTTATTTACATCAACTTCTTGCTTCCAGTAAACACTTCAATTTGGAACACAGCTTCCAAATCACCTTTATTCACAAACCCGAACACACACCAGCCCAGACTTTCCCCTTTCTGTCAACCCATTCCTGCATCACTGCCTCTCCACCAACAGTTGTTGCGAGAATCATACAATCATAGAATGGCTACAGCACAGAAGGAGGCCATTCAGCCTGTCGAACCCGTGCTGGCTCTCTGTTAGAGCAACTCACCTCATTTCACTCCCTAGTCAGTTCAATTTTGGAGGTGGGAAAACTTCTCGAAAGAATAATTCGGGACAAAATTAATAATCCCATTGACAAATGTGGGTTAATTCAAGAAAGCCAGCATGGATTTCTTAAGGGAAAATGATGTTTAACTGTCCTGCTGTAGTGTTTTTTGATGAGGTAACAGAGAGGGATGATGAGGGCAATGCTGTTGATGTGGTGTACATGGATTTTCAAAAGGTCTGGCAGCATCTGAAAGGTCACTGACCTGAAACGTTAACTTTGCTTCTCTCTGTGCAGATGCTGCCAGACCTGCTGAGTATTTCCAGCATTTCTTGTTTTCATTATGGCACAGAGTTCCCTTTTCAAACTTACAGAATTAACCACAATAGTGTACTCTGAGATTCAAGTTAAATACCAGCCCAATATTTACACACATTATGATTTTATAAGTTTCAGTATTAATTCCCATAGTGCATCCTGACATATACATTAGATATAACATAACATAAGAACAGAGGAAATAGGAGCAGGAGTAGGCCATTCGGCCCCTCAAGCCTGCCCTGCCATTCAGTAAGATCATGGCTGATCTGCCCCAGACCTCAACTCCTCTTTCATGCCAGCTCTTCATAGCCCTCAACTCTCCAATATTTCAAAAATCTATTTACATCCTCTTTAAATACTTTCAGTGATTTAGCCTCCAATACTGTCTGGGGGAGAGAATTCCAGACATTCACTACCCTCTGAGAGAAGAAATTCCTTTGCATCTCAGTTTTAAATGAGTGTCCCCTTATTCTGTAACTTTGTCGCCTAGTTTGAGATTCCCCCACTAGTGGAAACATCTTCTCAACATCGACCCTGTTAATAAAAACAAGAAATGCTGGAAATACTCAGCAGGTCTGGCAGCATCGGTGAAGAGAGAAGCAGAGTTAATGTTTCAGGTCAGAGACCCTTCTTCACCCTGTTAAGCCCCCTCAGAATCTTGTACGTTTCAAAAAGATCACCCCTCATTCTTCTAAACTCTAATGAATAACCTGTTTAGCCGTTCTTCATAAGTCAACCCCTTCATCTCAGGAATCAGCTGAGTGAATCGCTTTTGAACTCCTCCAATGCCAGTACATCCTTTCTTAAGTCTAAATCTCAAGTGCGATATCAGATTGAGAGAATCTGAAAGATAGTATAACCTGAGATACAAACTGAGAATTCAGTTTAAAACTCACCCGGATTGTGAAACTAAAAGATACAATAGCAATTCAATTTGTATAGACTGTGCTTTGGATCATATTCCAGCCCTCATACAGTATCAGACTGGAAGATACTGTAGCAATTCCATTAGTGCAGACTCAGCTGTACATTACAGAGCAGGGAACATATTTAAACAACCCGGAACAATTTTACACAAGACGGATCATATTTACACAACTGAGAAGATCTTTACCCAACAGGGAACCATTTTACACAATAACAGAGAACATCTTCACACAACAGCGAATACAGTAACACAACAGAGAACATATTACACAGCAGGAAATATATTTAAAAGAACACAGGGAACATCTTTACACAACAGAGAACACAATTACATAAATCATCAGTCTTTCGCTGTCTCTTGCTGGTTTGCTCAGTACCTTTCTCTGTCTGTTCCTTTCTGGGTCCTGATAATATCTTCCTGGTTTTCTGTGTGTCTTTCTCTGCCTGCCTCATTGTCGGTGCTGTTACTCAGTGTCCTTGTGTCATTGTGCAGTGAGGGTGAGTCCGTCAGCACGTGTGTTGCTGAGTCCGGGATTCTTGAGAAATGCGACCACAATCCTATTTTTATAAAAACATTGGAGAAATGAACATATTTCACGAACAGGCAGCTAAAGTTGAAAACAGTAGTTAGCAGAGTGGCGCAGCGGATGTGTGCTGGACCCATAACCCAGAAGTCAATGGATCGAAACCATTCTCTGCTATTTATGTTTGGTAGTAACACAAACAGTTCACTTTCAAAACATCAAGTGTTTCCCCATAATAACAAGACGCGCTCGATTGCAATCAGCTTTTTCCTTCGAGTGAACAGATCAATCAGTAACAAATCACTTTTGCTCACATGAACACAAACTGCAAACACGGACCAGCCGAATCTCTCCCACTTTGTCAACCCCTTCCTGCAGAGTCTCCTCTCCACCACCAGATGGTGATTTTGGCCACAATAAAACCAGGACAAATGGTCACAGTGAGGAGACAGTCAGCAACAGAAAATAAAACAATAACAGGGAAAACCTTTGCACAACAACAGGGTACATCTTTACACAACAGAAAACATATTTACACAACAGGAAATACCTTTAGACAACAGGGAGAGCACAATCATACAAATGCCTTGTTTCTCCATCTCAGTTTCGTTGTCTGTCTCTCTCTCTCCGTTCCTCACTTTTGCTTCCTCACAGTCTATTCGTTTTCTGTGTGTTTTTCTCTCTGTCCCGTTGTCGATGGTGTCACTCAGCGTCCTTGTAACATTGCGTAGCCAGGCTGAGCCTCCCAACACCTGTGTTATAGAACATAGAACATAGAACAGTACAGCACAGTACAGGCCCTTCGGCCCACGATGATGTGCCGAACATTTAACCTACTCCAAGATCAAAACTACCTTCATACCCTTCATTCTACTATCATCCATGTACCAATCCAAGAGACGCTTAAATGTCCCTAATGTATCTGCTTCTACTACCACCGCTGGCAGTGCATTCCATGCACCCACCACTCTCTTGTGTGAAGAACCTACCTCTGACATCTCCCCGAAACCTTCCTCCATCACCTTAAAATTATGCCCCCAGGTGATAGCCCTTTCCACCCTGGGAAAAAGTCTCTGGCTATCCACTCTATCTACGCCTCTCATCATCTTGTACCCCTCTATCAAGTCACCTCTCATCCTTCTTCGTTCCAATGATAAAAGTCCCAGCTCCCTCAATCTTTCTTCGTAAGACATTCCCTCCAGTCCAGGCAGCATCCTGATAAATCTCCTCTGCACCCTCTCTAAAGCTTCCACATCCTTCCTATAATGAGACGACCAGAACTGAACACAATATTCCAAGTGTGGTCTAACCAGGGCTTTATAGAGCTGCAGCATAACCTATAGAGCTGCAGCATAACCTCGCGGCTCTTAAACTCAATCCCCCTGTTAATGAAAGCCAACACACCATACGCCTTCTTAACAACCCTATCAACTTGGGTGGCAACTTTGAGCGATCTATGGACATGGGCCCCAAGATCCCTCTGTTCCACCACACTACCAAGAATCCTGTCTTTTTGCCTGTATTCTGCATTCAAATTCAACCCTCCAAAATGAATCACTTCACACTTTTCCAGGTTGAACTCCATCTGCCACTTCTCAGCCCAGCTCTGCATCCTGTCAATGTCCTGTTGCAACCTACAACAGCCTTCCACACTATCCACAACTCCAGCAACCTTCGTTTCATCGGCAAACTTGCTAACCCAGACTTCCACTTGCTCATCCAAGTCATTTATAAAAATCACAAAGAGCAGAGGTCCCAGAACAGATCCCTGCGGAACACCACTGGTCACCGAGCTCCAGGCTGAATACTTTCCATATACTACCACCCTCTGTCTTCTATGGGCCAGCCAATTCTGTATCCAGACAGCCAACTTTCCCTGTATCCCATGACTCCTTACTTTCTGAATGAGCCTACCATGGGGAACCTTATCAAACGCCTTGCTGAAATCCATATACACCACATCCACTGCTCTTCCTTCATCAATGTGTTTTGTCACATCTTCAAAGAATGTAATAAGGCTTGTGAGGCATGACCTGCCCCTCACAAAGCCATGCTGACTGTCTCTAATCAAACTATGCTTTTCCAACTAATCATAAATCCTGTCTCTCAGAATCCTCTCCAATAATTTGCCCACTACCTACGTAAGACTGACTGGTCTATAATTCCCAGGGTTATCCCTATTCCCTTTCTTGAACAAGGGAATAACATTTGCCACCCTCCAATCATCTGGTACTACTCCAGTGGACAGTGAGGACGCAAAGATCATCGCCAAAGGCGCGGCAATCTCTTCCCTCGCTTCCCTTAATATCCTTGGGTATATCCCGTCTGGCCCCAGGGACTTATCTGTCCTCATGTCTTTCAAAATTTCCAGCACATCCTCCCTCTTAACATCAACCTGTTCGAGCATATCAGCCTGTTTCACGCTGTCCTCACAAACGACCAGGTCCCTTTCACTAGTGAATACTGAAGCAAAGTATTCATTTAGGACCTCCCCTACCTCCTCCGACTCCAGGCACAAGTTCCCTCCACTATCCTTGATCGGCCCTACCGTCACTCTGGCCATCCTCTTGTTCCTCACATAAGTGTAGAACGCATTGGGATTTTCCTTAATCCTACCCGCCAAGACTTTTTCATGTCCCCTTCTAGCTCTCCTAAGTCCATTCTTCAGTTCCTTCCTGGCTACCTTGTAACCCTCTAGAGCCCTGTCTGATCCTTGCTTCCTCAACCTTAAGTAAGCTTCCTTCTTCCTCTTGACTAGCTGTTCCACATTTCTTGTCATCCAAGGTTCCTTCACCCTACCATCCCTTCCTTGCCTCATCGGGACAAACCTATCCAGCAGTCGCAGCAAGTGCTCCCTAAACAACCTCCACATTTCTGTCGTGCATTTCCCTGAGAACATCAGTTCCCAATTTATGCACCCCAGTTCCTGCCTAATAGCATTGTAATTCCCCCTCCCCCAATTAAATATTTTCCCATCCCGTCTGCTCCTGTCCCTCTCCATGACGATAGTAAAGGTCAGGGAGTTGTGATCACTATCACCGAAATGCTCTCCCACCGAGAGATCTGCCACCTGGCCTTGTTCGTTGCCAAGCACCAAATCCGAAATAGCTTCCCCTCCAGTCAGCCTATCTACACAAACAGGTCAGTGGCAAGTGGTCCAGAGGAAAACCACAAAGAAAAAACATCCCAAAGCCACCACCCAAACCAGTGGCAAGAGGAGGCTCTCTTCTGAATAAGACTGCAACAACCCCTCTTCACTGGACGGGGAAATGCTGGAACGACAGCCCCTTCAAAAGAGGCGGCAGAACTCCGAGATGGATGATAAAGCATCCCAGCCCCCGGGCACTGGAAGCTGTGATGGGCCCGGCGTGGCCCAACCCCAATGCCCCACACGTAACGACGTGGCCAACGCATCTCAGCTCCGGGACACCAGGAGCAAAGACACGTCTGGCGCACCTGAGCTCCGGGAGACCGGGAGCTGTGATGTTTTCGAGGAGGAACAGATGGAAGCAGCTGAGGACAACCCAATGCTCTCTGCCTACAAGACCCCCCCGATGTCACCCGAGCGGAACAAACCCTGCATGAAAAATCAGGAGGGGTTTCTGAGCCCAATCAACGTGAAACTGCTTGCGCACACGATGGGTATGCAGGAACATCCCGAAGGACTGGGACTAGCGAGGACAAATGGTATGGGAAGCAACAACTAATTTTTAGTAAAACATGGGTGTAAGAATTGCTTCCATTAATGTGCGTAGCATTAAATCTACTACGCGATGTGTTTCAACCTTGGATTACCTTGCCAAGGTCAAAGCTGACCTACTGTTTCTGCAGGAGTGTGGAATACCACACCTCAGCACCTACACGCAGTGGTCGCGATGGTGGTCCCATGGGCCATCGATCTGGTCGGGGGGTAATGACTGCCGTTCCTCCGGCCTGGGTATTCTGCTGCGGGGAGGTAACTTCACCATCTCCGAAGTTAAGGAGGTGGTGGGCGGCCGCCTCCTCATAGCAGACGTGATGTACAACAACGCTCCGCTCCGGTTGATCAACGTGTACGCCCCGGTACAACGCAGCGAGCGGCTGACCGTCTTCCAGCAGCTCCCACTGCTGCTGGCGACGTCCAGGCCGGTCATCCTAGGCGGTGACTTCAACTGCATCATCGATGCGGCTGGACGATCCAGCAGTGACGACAGCAAACTGGACGCTACGTTCAGATTCCTAATAGAAACAATTAAGGATGCCAAACTGCACGACGTCTTCAGAAAACCTGCAGACGGAGCGCAGCGCAGATATACATGGTCAAGATCGGACAGGTCTGCCCGTTCCATAATTGACTTCCTGTTTGTGTCCCGTGCTGTCACGGTCGGATCCACCGACGTCAAGCCGGTGTTCTTCTCTGACCACTGCCTCTTACTGGCCGACTGTCACTTACAGGACGACCAGCGGGTTGGCAGAGGGACGTGGAAGCTCAATGCGACACTGCTGACCCCAGAGAACGTTGAGGAACTCAAAAGGGATTACAAAGGTTGGAGGATCGTGAAACCCCTCTTTGAGTCTCCAGTTCACTGGTGGGAAGCGATTAAGGAGAACATCAAGAGGTTCTTCATCCACAAAGGTGTTCAGAAGGCGAGAGAGAGACAGAGGGAACTGTCCCGACTCCAGAAAATTATGCAAAATCTACTCCGGTTGCAGTCAATGGGGGTCGAGGTCAAGGAGGACCTCCAAGAGGTGAAGAGCCAGCAGGCCTCGCTCTTTGCCAAGGAGGCCTCAAAGATCATCTTCCGATCCAGAGTCCGTTCCATCGAGCACGATGAGACGTGCCCGCGTTACTTCTTCCAAAAGGTACACAGAGAGAGCTCTGTTATCAGCAGCCTGAAGGAAGAAGATGGCTCGGTAACGTCTTCGCAGTCCGACATACTAAGGATCAGCAAATCCTTTTATGTTGGGCTGTATGACGCGAAGCCCACAGACAGCAGAGCCTCCCAGTCCTTCCTGTCATCTATCACAGAGGTCTTAGATGACAGCAGGAGGGAGAGACTGGACAAGCCGCTAACTCTGGACGAGCTGACAAAGGCCGTCCAGTCTTTCGAGACGAGTAAAACTCCCGGGAGCGATGGCTTACCGGTCGAGTTGTACTCGGCCCTGTGGGTCTGGGTCGGCCCGGACCTGCTGGAAGTATACGAGAGTATGCTCCTGGCCGGCAGCATGTCAGAATCCATGAGAAAAGGCATCATCACCCTCATTTACAAGCAGAAGGGGGAGAGGGCAGAAATCAGAAATTGGCGGCCCATCTCACTGCTTAATGTTGATTCCAAGATTCTGTCCAAAGTCATAGCCAGTCGAGTCAAGTCTGCTCTGGAGTTGGTGATTTACCCCGATCAGACCTGTACTGTACCCGGCAGGAAGATCTCTGATAGTCTCGCGCTACTCAGGGATACGATCGCCTACGTACGGAACAGGAGGGTGGACACCTGCCTCATCAGCCTGGACCAGGAGAAGGCTTTTGACTGGATATCGCACACCTACATGATGGACGTGCTTTCCAAAATGGGGTTTGGGGAGGGAATCTGCAATTGGATCCAACTGCTCTATACAAGCATCAGTAGCGCAGTCTCAATCAACGGGTGGGAATCGGAAAGTTTCCCGATCAAATCTGGAGTCAGACAGGGCTGCCCTCTGTCCCCGGTCTTGTTTGTTTGCTGCATTGAACCCTTTGCTGAATCTATTAGGAAGGATGCGAGCATAAGAGGGGTGACAATCCCAGGCAGCGGAGGCACTCAGGTCAAAACCTCCCTGTACATGGATGACGTCGCCGTTTTCTGCTCGGATCCGCTGTCCGTGCGCAGACTGATGAGCATCTGCGACCAGGTCGAACTGGCCTCGGGAGCCAAAGTTAACCACGGCAAGAGCGAGGCCATGTTCTTTGGCAACTGGGCTGACCGATCCTTTGTCCCCTTCACCGTCAGGTCAGATTACCTGAAGGTGCTGGGGATATGGTTCGGAAGGGCCGTGGCGTGCACCAAAACATGGGAGGAGCGAGTAGCCAAGGTACGACAAAAGTTGGGCATGTGGGGGCAGCGATCTCTCTCCATTGTGGGTAAGAACCTGGTCATCAGGTGCGAGGCGCTCACGTTGTTGCTATACGTGGCGCAGGTCTGGCCCATACCCCACTCCTGTGCCGTGGCAGTCACCCGAGCCATTTTCCGCTTCGTCTGGGGATCTAAAATGGACCAGGTCCGGAGGGACACGATGTTCAAATCTCTGGACAAGGGCAGGAAAAATGTACCCAACGCGGCCCTCATCCTGATGACCACCTTCGTGTGCGGCTGCATCAAGCTGTGTGTAGATCCCCAGTACGCAAACTCCAAGTGTCACTACGTGCTGAGTTTCTATCTGTCCCCGGTGTTGCGAAGGATGGGCCTGGTCACATTGCCGCGGAACGCTCCATGCAGTTGGGCGGTGCCGTACCACCTATCCTTCGTGAAGCAGTTTCTGCGGGGAAACACCTTTGACCACCGGTCCATCAGGCAGTGGTCTGCACGGAATGTCCTCAAGGCCCTACGGGAAAAGGAAACGGTGGATCCTGTCGGATGGTTCCCCGAGCAGACCGTCAAAGTCATTTGGCGGAATGCCTCATCACCAGAACTTTCAAACAAGCACCAAGATGTAGCTTGGCTGGTGGTGAGAAGGGCCCTCCCCGTCAGATCCTTCATGCACACCCGAAGTCTCGCCCCCTCCGCACAGTGCCCCCGCGTTGGCTGTGGTGTGGAAGAGACGGTCGCCCACCTCCTCCTGAATGTGCCTTTGCAAAGCAGGTGTGGAAAGAGATGCAGTGGTTTTTGTCAAGGTTCATCCCAAGCAGCTCTGTCACACAGGAGTCTGTGCTCTACGGGCTGTTCCCAGGGACGCACACCGAGACAAACATCTACTGCTGCTGGAGGACTATCAATTCGGTGGAAGACGCCCTTTGGTCTGCCCGAAACTTGCTGGTCTTCCAGCGCAAAGAGTTGTCCACCACCGAATTTTGCAGACTGGCACATTCCAAGGTCCAGGACTACGTGCTGAGGGACGCAATAAAGCTTGGGGCAGCCGCAGCAAAGGCTCAATGGGGAAAGACCACAGTGTCTGGTTCCCCCACCAAGCTGGACTGAGGGGCTGGATCCATGGGAAATCCCTCGAACTGTATCGTTAATATTCTCAATTGGTGTAAACGTAAAACTGTAATTGACATGACAATTGTGAAACGGAAGGGTTGGGAAGAAACTCATGACAGTATTGAAGGAAACTGATCCCCCTGGCAATGTTTGTATTTTTTGGTGCTGTTTGGAAACTGTTTGGCAATGTAATTTTTACAGATCTTTATGAATAAAGTATATTTTGGAAATAAAAAAAAAATCTACATATTGAGTCAGGAAACCTTCCTGGACACACCTGACAAAAACTGCTCCATCCAAACTATTTGCACTAAGGAGGTTCCAATCAATATTAGGGAAGTTGAAGTCACCCATGACAACAACCCTGTTACTTCTGCACCTTTCCAAAATCTGCCTCCCAATCTGTTCCTCCGTGTCTCTGTTGTTATTGGGGGGTCTATTGAAAACTCCCAACAAAGTGACTGCTCCTTTCCTGTTTCTGACTTCCACCCATAATGACTCAGTAGACAAACCCTCCTCGATGACCTACCTTTCTGCAGCTGTGATACTATCCCTGATTAACAATGCCACTCCCCCACTTCTTTTACCTCCCTCCCTATTCCTTTTGAAACATCTAAACCCCGGAACATCCAACATCCATTCCTGCCCCTGTGATCTCCAAGTGTCCGTAATGGCCACAACATCGTAGCTCGAAGTACTGATCCATGCTCTAAGTTCATCACCCTTATTCCTGACACTTCTTGCATTAAAATAGACACACTTCAACCCATCATACTGGCTGAAACTTTGCCCTGTCAACTGTCTAACCTTGTTCACAGACATTCTGCACTCGGCATCTGCCTGTTCAACAGCTACCCCATCCACTGATCCATAGCTCCGGTTCCCATCCCCCTGCCAAACTAGTTTAAACCCTCCCGAAGAGCTCTAGCAAACCTCCCGCCCAGGATATTGGTGCCCCTCCAGTTCAGATGCAACCCGTCCTTCTTGTACAGGTCCCACCTTCCCCAGAAGGTATCCCAATGATCCACATAACTGAAGCCGTCCCTGCTACACCAGCTCTGTCGCCACGTGTTCAGCTGCACTCGCTCTCTGTTTCTAGCCTCACTAGCACGTGGCACCGGTATCAATCCTGAGATTACTACTCTGCTCGTCCTGCCTTTTAGCTTCCAACCTAACTCCTATATTGGCTTTTCAGGTCCTCATCCCTTTTCCCAGCTATGTCATTTTTGCTGATATGTACCACGACTTCTGGCTGCTCCCCCTCCCTCTTAAGAATCCTGTAGACTCGATCTGAGACATCCCTGACCCTGGCACCCAGGAGGCAACATACCATCCGGGAGTCTCGTTCGCGACCACAGAATCTCCTGTCTGTTCCTCTAACCATTGAATCTCCTATCACTATCGCTCTCCTATTCTCCACCCTTCCCTTCTGAGCCGCAGAGCCAGGCTCAGTGCCAGAGACCTGGCCGCTGTGGTTTTCCCCTGGTAGGTCCCCCGCCCAACCGTATCCAAAACGGTATACTTATTATTGAGGGGAACGGCCACAGGGGATCCCTGCACTGTGTGCCTATTCCCTTTCCCTCCCCTGACGGTCACCCAGCTACCTTTATCCTGTGACTTAGGCGTCAGTACTTCCCTATAACTGCTCTCTATCATCCCCTCTGCCTCCCGCATGATCCGAAGTTCATCCAGCTCCAGCTCCAGTTCCCTAACGTGGTCTGTGAGGAGCTGGAGTTGGGTGCACTTCTCACAGGTGAAGTCAGCAGGGACACAAGTGGTGACCCTTACCTCCCACATCCTGCAAGAGGAGCATGCAACTGCCCTAGCTTCCATCCCCTCTGCTCTAAATTGACAACAGAGAATAAAAAAATATAAAGGAAAACTTGACCTTACCAAACCCTCCACACAAAAGTCCTTTTTTTTGGCTGGAGGAGGAGGGTGGGTGGGAGACACTACACGTGTAGTGTTTCGGGTTTAGCCACTGCCCGAATATATAAGTTCACTTACCCAGCAGTCCCCGTGTCCGCGTCCGCCGAATCGCCAGGTAAGTACTTTATAGTGAAACGTACCTTCCCGGCTGCCCCCAGGCTCGCACTATCACCGCTACTGCTGATCAAAGGTGTTGCTGTAATAAAAACAGAAAATGCTGGAAATGCTCAGTAGGTCTGGCAGCATCTGTGCAGAGAGAAACAGTTAACAGTTCAGGTCTGTTTCCTTAGCTCACATTAACTTTGTTTCTTTCTCCACAGATGCTGCCAGACCTGCTGACTATTTCAAGCATTTTCTGTTTATATTTCAGATTTTCAGCATCTGCAGTATTTTGCTTTTGTTCGTGTGTTGCTATGTCTGGGACTGTTTGAGTGCAATGCTATTGCTTTATAAACAGCGTTGAAACAAACATTTATCTAACACAAAGCACTAATACACAGCTGGATATAAACAGCAGCCTGCAGCAGAGGGTGCAGTGGAAGTTTATTAACACAAATAATTCACCAACAATATATTTACTGCTATCCACAATCACACCACGCTTCATCTTAACACATTTTATTCTTCATTGACATCAACTTCAGGCTTCCAATAAACACTTCAATTTGGAACACAGCTTCCAAATCACCTTTATTCAAACCCGAACACAAGCTGCAAATGCTGCAAACACACAGCAGCCCAGACTTTCCCCTTTCTGTCAACCCATTCCTGCATCACTGCCTCTCCACCAACAGTTGCTGCTAGAATCATACAATCATAGAATGGCTAAAGCACAGAAGGAGGCCATTCGGCCTGACGAACCCATGCTGGCTCTCTGCTAAAGCAACTCACCTCGTCTCACTCTCTTCTCGAAAGAATAATTCGGGACAAAATTAATAGCCCCATGGACAAATGTGGGTTAATTCAAGAAAGCCAGCATGGATTTCTTAAGGGAAAGTTATGTTTAACTGTCCTGCTGGAGTTTTTTGATGAGGTAACAGAGAGGGATGATGAGGGCAATGCTGTTGATGTGGTGTACATGGACTTTCAAAAGGTCTGGCAGCATCTGAAAGGTCACTGATCTGAAACATTAACTCTGTTTCTCTCTCCACAGATGCAGCCAGACCTGCTGAGTATTTCCAGCACTTTCTGTTTATATTTCAGATTTCTAGCATCTGCAGTATTTTGCTTTTATTGACTTTCAAAAGGAATTTGATACAATGCAACACAACAGACTTGTGAGCAAAGTTATAACTCATGGAATAAAAGGGACAGCAGTAACATGGATATGGAATTGGCTGAGTGACAGGAAACAAAGAGTAGTGAGCAATGGATGTTCTTCGGGCTAGAGGAAGGTTTGTAGTGGAGTTCCCCAGGAGTCAGTGTTGGGACCCTTGCCTTTCCTGATATACATTAATGACCTAGACCTTGGTGTACAGGGCAGAATTTCAAAGTTTATGGATTATACGAAAATTGGAAGCATTGTGAACTGCAAGGATGATAGTGTAGAACTTCAGAAGGACATAGACAAGTTGGTGGAATGGGAGGACAGATGACAGGTGAAGTTCAATGCAGAGAAATGTGAATTGATTCATTTCGGTAGGAAGAACATGGAGTGACAATATAGAATAAAGGGTACAATTCTAATGGGGGTGCAGGAGCAGTGGGACCTGGGGTTATATGTTATTGGTTGAGAGAGTGGTTAATAAAGCATACAGTATCCTCGGCTTTAGTGATAGAGGCATAGAGTACAAGAACAAGGAGGTCATGTCGAACTTGTATAAGACACTAGCCTCAGCTGAAGTACTGCATCCAGTTCTGGGTGCCACACTTTAGGAAAGATGTGAAGGCATTGGAGAGATTATGGAAGAGGTTCATGAGAATGGTTCCAGGGATGAGGAACTTTAGTTATGAAGATGGATTGGAGAAGTTAGGACTGTTTTCCTTGGAGAAAAGAAGGCTAAGAGGAGATTTCATAGTGGTATTCAAAATGATGAGGGGTGTGGACAGAGTGGATAGGGAGAAACTGTTCCCACTTGTAAAAGGATCGAGAACGAGAGGGCACAGATTTAAAGTCATTGGTAAAAGAAGCAAAAGCGACATGAGGAAAAAGTTTTTCACACAGCGAGTGGTTAAAGTATGAACTGCCTGAGAATGTGATGGAGGCAGGTTCAATTGAAGAATTCAAAGAGGAATTAGACTGTTATCTGAAAAGGAAGAATGTGCAGGATTATGGGGAGAAGACGAGGAAGTGACATGAGGTGAATTGCTCATTTGGAGAGTCAGTGCAGAGACGATGGGCCAAATGGCCTCCTTCTGTGCAGTAACAATTCTGTGATTCTGTGATTCCAATATTCAAGTCATTTATATATATGGTGGTCCTGACACTGACCCTTGTGGACATCACTGTTCACCATCTTCCATTCTGAAAAACAACCAAATATCACAACTCGCTTTTCTTGATATTTCATCCATTTTTAAATCCAAGCAGATACTGACCCTCCTATTCCAGGAGCCTCAGTTTTGTTACCCAGTCTTTTATGTGGTAGTTTGTCAAACGCTTTCTTAAAATCCATATAGACAACATCCATTGCTTTCCCTTCATCAACCTTTTCTGTTACTTCATCAAAAAAAATCAGTTATATTAGTGAAGAACTGGAAAGGTGCTGAATCTCTCAGTTTTCGGTCTACCCAAACCAAGTTCAAGGCCTGAATAATGAACCGATTGCCTCATTAGTTCTGTGAATAATACAATGATTTAATAGACAAAGTTTTGAAACATTGCTGCCCATAAATCTTGGTAACAGAGAGTGTATGGATCCCCTGACTCAGAATGTTTAATGGATACAGTCCTCAGATCCGACAAGGAACCCCTGAACATCCACAGTAAAGACAGTGTGGATGAAGAAATGTAAGAGCTGGGAGCTGAAACTCAGGGACGGCCGAGCTCTCCTGTCATTGAGCTTGTGTGTCTGCTCTGCTCGCCGCACTTCCGGCTCTACTTTGTTTCCAATGAAAAGATGAAAAGGGCCGTTCGGTTTTCCTCTCACTGACAGCGTGTTTCACTCGGGTTAATATAACCCGGGACTTTTGCTGCTGAAATGAATTCTGCAAGGTCCCAGCAAACACACCGGCTCCCTCCTTTCTCCCCTCTTTCTATCGGATTGTTTTACCAGGAGGGGCTCAATAATAACAAACCCCCTGCAGGGAATGACCGCAAATTGAGCATCAAAATGGGGCAAGTGGGCAGCTTTCTGGGTTCTAGGTTCCCCCTACCCCGCCCCTCCCTCCCTCCAGTCCAAGCCCCTCTTCACTTTCTTTGGGACTTTGATGAGGGTGAAATGGGGTAAGTTCCCATTGATGTTTGAATTTTGAATTGCTGCAAAGATCTGCGCACGCGCGATGCAGCCCCGCCCCAGTGGGACGTCACAATGAGGAGTGGAGCGCATGCGCAGTCTTTCCCCAACCCAGTCTGTGAGGCCATTCACTCAATCAGGGGAAGATGCTTTAAATCAGCTGCTAATGGAGACTTCCCGGGCCCGGGGGAAGGGAACAAACAGCATCTGCTTCCAGCAGCCACTGCTTTGGGATCGTGTCCGCAGAAGTGCTCAGAGATTAGCATTGTGTGGCGGGAAGTTGAGGGGGAGTCGGGGAGTGTTTGTAAAACCTCTGCAAACACCTGGTAAACAGAAACTGAATGCTGCAGTACTGCAGTGGCGTCAGACACTGACACTGTTAGTGTTCCTGGTTTTCATTTTGTGATTGTTCATAATGATTATTATTGGGACGATTACATTGATCGCTTTTGTATCTTCTACCTCACCAGTTCTTTCATTCCTGCAGGAAAATACACGATGGAACCTGAATGGATGTGGTGATTCTTGGACACAAGGAAAGTGATCTCGTTCCAACACACAGTCGGTACAGGATCACTCCCAAAGCACAGAGATACTGCCAGCTCATCAGTTCCACTGGAGCAAACAAAATAAGTAGTCAGACAGACACTGATCCCAAAGTCAAGAGACACATTTTCAATACAACAGTCAAACAACAGCAGGAGAGACAGAAGTTGTTTCCATTTCACTCCAATTCAATACAGCTGACAGGTTGATACATCAATCACAGTCCAAAAACAAACTCACTATCAGATCTAAATAAACTCTGTCACCATGGTTACATTTTAAATATAAAATCTGAAATAGAACAGACAAAATTTACCTGGTTGAAAGGTACAGAATGAATGCAAGGAGGCTTCAAGGGGATTTGGACAGGTTAAATGAATGGGCAAGAACATGGCAGATGGAATATAATGTAAATAAGTGTGAAGTTCTCCACTTTGGTAGAATTAACAGAAAGAGTATTTCTTAAATGGTGAGAGGCTGGGAAGTGTCGATGTCCAAAGGCACCTGGGTGTCCTTGTTCATGAGACTAAAAGCTAGTATGCAGGTGCAGCAAGCAATCAGGAAGGCAAATGGTATGTTGGCTTCATTAAAAGCGTATTTGAGTACATGAGTAAAGATGTATGAAGTCTGGATGAGACCGCACCTGGAGTATTCTGTACAATTTTGGTTTCCTTATCTAAGGAAGGATAGACTTGTCACAGAAGGAGTGCAACAGAGATTCACCGGTCTCATCCCCTTGGATGGTGGGATTGTCTGATGATGAGAGACTGCAGAAACTGGGCCGAAATTCTCTGGAGTTTTGAAGAATGAGAGGTGATCTCATTGAAACAGACAAAGTTCTTCCAGGGTGTCACAGGGTAGATATGGATAGGATGTTTCCTCTGTCTAGTGAGTCTAGAACAAGGGGACACAGTCTCAGAATAAGGGCAGGCCATTTGAGACTGAGATGAGCAGGAATTTGTTTACTCAGAGGGTGAGAAATCTGTGGAATTCTTTATCCCAGAGGGCTGTGGAAGATCAATCATTGAACATATTCAAGACATAAATCGATAGATTTCTAAATACTAACAAGATCAAGGGATATGGTGATAGCAGGGAAAAATGGCGTAGAGGTAGATGATCAGTCACGATCTGTTTGAATGTTGGAGCAGGCTTGATGGGCTCAATGACCTAATGCCCCTATTTCCTATGATCCTATGAATCCCAATAATGTACATCAGACGTTAGACCAAGTTATGCATGACATACCAGTTCAAAAATCCCACAGAGATTAAGACTGAAAGATACAGTATCAATTCCATTACTACAAAATGAAGGACTTGGAGCTTGCAGACCAGCCCATGTATAAGATTGAAAGTTATATTTCCATTCACAATCGTTTTCACAGAGCTAAATATTAAATACCAATCCACAACTTGCACAGGACTACCAAATAAAACCTACAACTGTAAAATACTGTTAATCCATATTTTAAATTAAACACAAGGCAAACAAATATTGATACATTAAGAGAGCAGGAAACAGTGAGAGCAGAGTGAAGCATAAAGAGCCCAGGAGAGAGAGGGAGCAAGAGTTCACTCGGAGAGCAGGGAACAGCGAGAGCAGGCGTCAAAAAAGACAAAGGAATGCACAATTAATGGGAGAACACTGAACGGTGTAGAGGAAGTGATGGACGTTGGAGTGACTGTCCACAGATCCCTGAAGTAGCAGTACAGGTCAATAACTGAGTTATAGAATATAAGGGTGACCTGGTATCCATGTCAATAAGTCACTGACAGCTAACATGCAGGTGCAGCAAGCAATTAGGAAGGCGAATAGTATGTTAGCCTTTATCGCAAGAGGATTTGAGTACAGGGGTAGTGAATTCTTGCTTCAATTGTCGAGAACCTTGGTTAGACTGCACTTGGAGTACTGTGTGCAGCTTTGGTCGCCTTACCTCAGGAAGGATATTATTGCCATAGATGGAGTGCAAAGAAGGTTCATCAGACTTGTTCCTGGGATGGTGGGACTGTCCTATGAAGAGAGATTGGGGAAACTGGGGCTGTATTCTCTAGAGTTTTGAAGAATGAGAGGTGATCTCATTGAAACCTACAAAATATTTAAAGGACAGTCAGGGTAGATGCAGCTAACATGTTTCCCCTGGTTGGGGAGTCGAGAACCAGGGGACGCAATTTCAAAATAAGGGGCAAGCCACTTAGGACAGAGATGAGGAGAAATGTTGTTACTCAGAGGGTTGTGAATCTTTGGAATTCTGTAACCCAGAGGGCTGTGGAAGCTCAGTGATTGAGTATGTTTAAAGCAGAGATTGATAGATTTCTAAATACAAATGACATAAGGGAATATGAGGAAAGTGTTGGAAAAAGGGCATTGAAGTGGATGATCAGCCATGATCATATTGAATGGTGGGGTAGGCTCGATGGGCTGAATGGCCGACGCCTGCTCCTATGTTCCTATGTTCCTAACTCCACATTATCTATGAGACACAGCCTCAGGCCGACTTGTCGGGTGTTGCAAACAGATAACACTGCTTCTGATCTTCACCAGAACAGAGTGAGATGTAAAATTGATCATCAAACAGACTGTGAGAGAATACAACAGAATAAAACACATGGAGAGAGACTGTGGAATAACAAATAGATTTGATTGTAATGTTGAATTATGATTGGAATGGATAAAACAGCAGATTAAATTGGGACAGAAAAGAGAAACTGATGGGAAGAAGGAAGAAAAGAAAGGATGGATCTGTTCACTTTTTTCAGTTTTTTCACTGGTCCATCAAAGCTGGATTAAAAAAAGATGCAAAAAACAGAGAATTTCACCAAAAAGGGAGATTAAATGCTGCCGAAACCTTGGATGGAAGGATGCCCCAACAGATCACCTGTTTAACTGTCTCCTCACTGGGGGATTTCAATCAATGAGCAATATTATTCTCTACTTTTCTTTTGTTAAATGAAACCACTACTGTCACTTGGAGTTAATATCCCTGTGTTCCAACTCCTGAATAATAAAATTGTGAGTTTCGCGATATTTTCTGGACACATTTCCTGCTGAAAGAACTAAGAACTCTTTTCTAATTTACACAATACTATCTACACACTCATCAAGCCTCCTAAACTAGCATCCTTGGTGCTGCTCTCTCTCCTCCCAAACCACATCTCATGTGACTGTTACATCATCACTCTGATTGTGGGAGGGGTTGATCCCACTGTCTTCAGCATTAACCCTTTACATCCTCATACTGCACTGTCTGTCCAAAAAAATTGGTGGAGGGAACTTGAATTATCAAAACTGCAACAGCTGCCAGTTGAAAATCAACTCAACCCATCAGAGAGAGACTGTCAGAGAACTTCCTGCATCCAGTCCTGACCCTGTCACATTAAGCAGCTGCTCAGCCAGACCCCACTCTCATCAACACTGAACATTTTTACTGAGACCCTTCAAATACTGTTTATAAAAGGCCGCAAAGATCAAAGTTCACACAGTTGTATTAAATACAACAAAGTTTAATATCTTCTCACCGTTTCTCGGTAACCACATGAGACATAGGTTTTCTGATTTGGTTCCTTTGATTTTTCTTGTTCCTGACTGACAAATATTCCAAACCTCAGAGAAACCCTCCCACTTGCGTCATGTCCCAGTCTCGGTTAAAAGCAACACATAATGACACAAACACTCTCCTTCAGTGAGATTAATATCAAGCTGTTTTCCAGGTTGAATGGAACTGTGAGCAAATTTATGTCAAAGAAGTTACCTTTGATGTATCAGCACTGAAATTCTGCACAAGGAGGAACAGCCATTCCAAACTCATATCCTTCACAAAGGCTGTTTTTTTATGTAATTGAAATTCATCATGTGTTTTGAATTAAAGTTCACAAATGTCAATGATAAGAATGAAAGTTTTCAAGCATGTTGTTACTGTGAAACAAGGCTCTGTTGGGAGTTGAATCCAAGATTTTCTGTTTACTGGACAGGTGCTTTAACCAACTAAGCTACAGAGCCAGATCACAAATGTGTGTACAATTGAAATCAGAGGAAGGCCTTGTAGATAGTGGGCAGGCTTTGGCGAGTCAAGAGTTGAGTTCGTCACGGCAGAGTTCCCAGCCTCTGACTCGCTCTTGTAGTTGTAGCTGTCGTTTTAATTGTAATAGGCAACCGTCCGTCTTGGAAGACGATGGGCTACACCCGGGGTGTACGTCACTTCTGTATGAAACATCGTTTGTTGTGGCTGTAGAGGATGACTCGTGAGTGACAATCCCTTCCGCAGCTGGTACAGATGAATATCATTGGCCCGAGGTCGACTGATAATTTTTCCTTCCTCTGAGCTCTCTTTCCCACCATCTGGTCATTTCTTTTGTCCTCTGCTATTCCCATGGTCTTCCTGAATGCCTTTCTCCAGGAATTCCAGTCAGCAGGAAGGACGTCCCATGCATCGACTCCAATCCCAGTCAGCTTGAGATCTCGCTTTGCAGATGTCCTTGTATCACAGACGTAGGTGACCTGTTGGTCTCGTGCTGATAGCAAGCTCACCAAAGAGCGTGTCTTTGGCAAAGCGACCGTCATCCATTCAGCACACATGACCCAGTCAACAGAGTCACTGCTGACTCAAGAGGGCAAACATGCTGCAGATCCCTGCACGCTGGTGTACTTCCGCATTCGGCACTCTGTCCTGCCAGGAGATGCCCAATATCCATCTGAGACAGCGGAGGTGGAAGCTGTTCAGCTGCTTTTCTTGGCTTGGAAAAGTTGTTGATGCTTCTCTACTATAAAGGAGGGTGCTGAGAACACAAGCCTGTTACACGCGGAGCTTTGTATTTTCGATCAGTTTGCTGTTGGTTCACACTCGTCTTCTCAACTTTGACATGACAGCTGCAGCATTGACAATCCTGGTGCTGATTTCAGTATCAAGGGACAGATTGCTGGTGATTGTTGATCCAAGGTCTGTGAAGCTGTTGACAACCTCCAAAGTGAGGTTGTCGATGTTGATGGAAAGTGGAGTCTCTACGGCCTGGCCCATAACTTTGATCTTCCTGATGCTGATCGTCAGTCCAAACTCGTTGCAGGCCAGGGAGAACCGATATACAAGCTGCTGTTAATGAACTTCATTATGGGATGTCAGCACAGCGTGATCAGCAAACAGCAACTCACAGACCAAGAACTGACTCATTTTGGTCTTGGTGCGCAGTCTTGCCAAGATGAACAGCTTGTCATCAGCTCTGGTATGCAGGTGGACACCCCCATCTGAGTCACTGAAAGTTTAAAATAGCAGCATGGAGAAGAATATGCCAATTGTAAAGGATGTGAGCTGTGAGGAGGTTACAAGGAGGTTTCCAGGGGACTTGGACAGGATAAGTGAATGAAATGACAGATGGAATATAATGTGAATAAGTGTGAAGTTATCCACTTTGGTAGAATAAGCAGAAAGACAGAGTATTTCTTAAATGGTGAGAGGTTGGGAAGTGTTGATGTCCAAAGGGACCTGGGTGTCCTTGTTCATGAGACACTAAAAGCTCGCATGCAGGTGCAGCAATCAATTAGGAAGGCAAATGGTATGTTGGCCTTAACACAAGGGGTCATGAGTACAGGAGTAAAGATGTCTTGCTGCAATCGTATAGAGCCTTGGTGAGATCGTGCTGGAGTATTGTGTACAGTTTTGGTTTCCTTATCTAAGGAAGGATATACTTGCCACAGAGGGAGTGCAACAGAGGGTCACCAGACTAATCCCTGGGATGGTGGGATTGTCTTATGAGGAAACTGGGATTGTATTCCTTAAAGTTTCATTTAAAAGGCCATTTAAAACTGAGATAGGGTGGAATTTCTTCACTCAGAGGGTGGTGAATTTTTGGAATTCTCTACCTCAGGGGTTTGTGAAAGTTCAATCATTGAGCATGTTCAGGACAGAAATTGATAGAAATCTTGATCCTCATGACATCAAGGGAGATGGGGAGAGCGCGGGAAAGTGGTGTTGAGGTAGATGATCAGCAAGGATGTAATTGAATGACAGAGCAGGCTCGACAGGTTAAACTGCCTCCTCCTACGTTCCGAAGAGAGTTTGCACCAGGACACAGCCCTGTTTTACCCCACTGCTGATCGTGAAAGTGTCTGATGTTGCTCCATTGTAACTGACGGAACTGTGCATGTTCTCGTGGAAAGAAGAGATGACGCCCAAGAGTTCAGGAGGGCAGCCTAGTTTCCACAGCAGTTTGAAGAGTCCGTCTCTGCTGACAAGACTGAAGGCCTTGGTGATGTCTATAAAGACAATGTAGAGTGGTCTGTACTGTTCACAGTACTTCTCCTGTAACTGCCGAAGTGAGACAATCATGTCGACTGTCGATCTACCAGCTCTGAAGCTGCACTGAGACTCAGGATAGATGTGTGATGTCAGGGTCTGCAATCTGGTCAGAGCAATGCGAGCAAAGACCTTCCCCACAATACTTAGCAAGCAGATGCCTCGGTAATTTCTGCAGTCACTGCGATCACCTTTATTGTTGCACAATGTTTGCATCACGCATGTTTAGAGGCGCAGATCTCCCCTTCCAACAGAGACACAGAAGTTCATGGAGATGCTGCAGCAGAGCTGCTTTTCCACTTTTGATGATTCCAGGTGGAATACCATCATTTCCCGGGGCTTTACCTCTGGCAAGACGGTCAATGGCGTTGTTGAGCTCTATGGTGGTGTCGCTGTCCAGCTCCTCCATGACAGGGAAGTCTGGAATGGTGCTGAGAGCTACTTCAATGACAATGTTCTCCGTTATGTAGAGTTCAAGGTAATGCTCCACTCACCTTTCCATCTGCTTGTTCGGTTCAGTGATGATTGTCCCTGTCTTTGTCTTCAAAGGTGCTGATTTAGTTACTGCTGGGCCCGTTGCTTTCAAAATTTTTTTTTATTCATTCATGTGATGTGGTCATCACTGGCTAAGCCAGCATTTATTGCCCATCCCTCAATTCCCATGAGAAGGTGGTGGTGAGCTGCCTTCTTGAACCGCTGCAGTCTGTGTGAGGTAGGTACACCCACAGTGCTGTTAGGAAGGGAGTTCCAGGATTTTGACCCAGCAACAGTGAAGGAAAGGCGATATAGTTCCAAGTCACGATAGTGTGTGGCTTGGAGGGGAACTTACAGGTGGTGGTGTTCCCATGAATTTGGTGCCTTGTCCTTCTAGTTGGTAGAGGTTGCGGGTATGGAAGGTGCTGTCTAAGGAACCTTGGTGTGTTGAATTCCTTCATATGTCCTTCTAGCATCCCCCAGATTCAGTGGCAGATTGTATGCTGTTGCAGACTTTTAACCAGTATTGATTGGTGCAGTGCCGAGCAGTCTGCAGAGACTTGTTTCTGGCAGCTCTGAGAGCATCTAGAGTTTGTTTGCTGGGGACTTGTTTGTAGTTCATGAGGGCTCTCTTCTTAGTTGCAGTAACTGACTCCATTTCAGTCCAATAAGCCTCAAACCAGTCAGCATTCCTCCCATCTCTTTTCCCATACAGTGAGTGCAGAGTTATAGATGGTGGCGTGCAGATGAATCCACTTTGACACTGCACTGAAGCCTTGGGTGTTTACTGAAAGAGCCTGATCTAGGATGTTGAGGAACTCCTGGGTCCTTTCTGGATCAGTGGTTCGGTGAGTGTTGATCCGAGAACGACCTTTCTTCATGGATGGATGAAGCTTCCTTGGCTGAAGCCTGACCTTGCTACACACCAGGGAGTGGTCAGTGTCACAGTCAGCGCTGTGATAGCTGCGAGTGATGAGGACACTGCTGAGGGTGGTATGTCTGGTGATGATAAGTTCTAGCTGGTGCCAGTGGCATGATCTCGGATGTCTCCAGGACACCTTGTGGCACAGCTTGACCTGGAAGGAGCTGTTCGTCACACAGAGTCCATGGTGACAGCATAGCTCCAAAACCTCTGTCCATTTTTGTTCATCTTGCTAATCCCCTGGTGCCCTATGCTCATTGGCCAAGCTGTAGTCAGTACCCAAGCTTGCGTTGAAATCCCCTAGAAGATACAGTCCCTCAGTGCTGGGAATTCTACTGATGGCAGTGTCAAGTGTCTCATAGAATTGATCCTTGACATCTGGGGTGGAGGTGAGTGTCGGGACATAGATGCACATGAGATTAACTGGGCCCGCGCTTGTTAACAAGTGAAGGGGAAGAAGTCTCTCTGAGCCAACTGTGGAGGGTTCACTCATTGCAAGTGGCGTGTTTTTTTTACTGTGAAACCCACTCCATGCTCACGAGTTGCCACTTGGGATTTCCCCTGCCAGAAGAAGGTGTAGTGTTTCTCTTTGAGGGATCCACTTTGAATGGGTCCAGTTTCTTGCAGCACAGCAATGTCCACATTGAGCCTTGTGAGTTCCTTGTCAATCACAGCTGTCTTGTGTGTGCTGCAGAAGGTTGTCGGTAAGGCCAGGACACATGGTCCTTACATTCCAGCTTGTGATGCGAAGCACTGGTGTCTTCTTTGTTGAGTTTGTCTTGCCTGGTGCATAGATTATCAATCCGCCAGTTGAGAGATATCTCTCGAAGGTGCAAGCACCCATTGAAGCAGGTAGGTCGTGGCAGGACAGCACCTAACTGACTGGCGGCTGCACAGCTTGGAGTAGGTGGTAGTTATCCATTGAGACGCGATGATCTCTCCCACTGTCAAAAGTAACCCCTGGTGCTCATACTCTACACCAATTGAGTGAGAGCTTCTAATCGGTAACTGTTTCTTCCCATGTTTTGCTGATGTTTAACCATGAAGCTGGAGTGTCCTCTCCAGGGCACAGGCCTGGGCAAATAGTATGGAGGCACTGAGCATCAGGACCCCCTCTCAGCATTGCTAGTATTGTCCAAAGGAAAGGAAAAAAACAGCACTGTTTGGTCCCAGCTCTGCTGTAGGAGTTGCTGGAAAACTACCTGATAAGTAACAGGTAACCGCCTCCGGGACGCCACTCCGGATTTACTGTCCAGGTTTACTCCCTAAGCCTTCTTCTCTCTCAAGACACCCACAGGGAAGTGAGACTTTTTGCCCATAGATGGGGCTCTGTTTCTTGGCATCAGGATGGAACCACACGCCAGTGGGCCTGCATGACATGCACAAGGATCTCACACACTGCCCCATCCCTGTGACAGCTCAGAGAGATACCCTGATGATAATACACCCCACAGGAACATCACAAACAGCCCCCTCCTTAGGACAGCTCAGGGTCAGACACTGCACACACTGCAACAACAGTGACATTACTGTATTAGTCCCTCCATTCTGAAAAACAAGCATTCACCCTACTTTATGCTTTCCGTCTCTCAGCCAATTTTGCATCCACGCTGCCACTGCCTCTTTAATCCCATCTGCTCAAATTTTGTTAACAAGTCTATTTTATGGTACTTTTTCAAACACAATTTTGAAGTGCAGACACACACCATCAGCCTCACCACCCTGGTCAACTCTCTGTGAAACTTCATCAAAGAAATTAATTCATTAATTATTTCAGACACAATCTTCTGTTAACCAATCTGTACTGGCTGTCCTTTATTAGCCCATGTTCTACCAAGTGACAGTTAATTTTCTCCTGGATAATTGTCTCTAAAACTTTGCCCACCACTGACATTAGATGAACTGGTCTGTCGTTCCTGGGTTTATCTCTCTTTTTAAACAGGGCTGTAAAATTAGCAATCCTTGCAGACTTATCTTTCAGTTCTGGAAAGTCGATTGTGGACAATCTCTTTGGGCATGACTTTAACCAATTAAATCAACAGGATACTTGATTAATAAGTCCAGAACTTTTATTGAGAGTCAAATAGTACTTAATAATTGGAAGTAAAATTATACATAACAAACTTGGGGAATATAACTTGACAGCTCTAGCAGGTGTGTGGACTGTTCGAGCTTGGTCTCAAAGTGTCACGGTCCTCTTTGTCCAGTCTAGATCCCTCATCAGGTGGAGAACTTGGTTGATGATCTGAGCCTTTACCCCTGAGGTCTTCTAGTGTTCCTGCACACTGAAACCTTGCAAGATCCTGACTTTTAACCCCTGGATGGCCATCACACCACCATGTAAAATAATAATTGGTCTGAGCTGTTGCTAGGTACATTTAATTAATGTCTTCCACTAACAGCCAACTGTCCTCAGAATCTCAGACATGAGTACAATGGAGTGGTTTCACACTGTCTCCCAATCTGATCTGAAACAAGTTTCCTGTTCATTAAATCGAGACTCTTGAAAATGCTGGAAATACTCAGCAGGTCTGACAGCATCTGTGGAGAGAGAAACAGAGTTAACGTTTCAGATCTGTGATCTTTCATCAGAACTGGGCTGAAATTGTCTGAGGGACTGAGATTGTGGAATCAATTTCAGGGTCAAAAACATTGCACTCTGTAAGGATGGTAAGATGGTGATTATTAAGTACAGTGCAAGAATATAGATGCTTTTACATTATTTGAATCAACATTGATTTAAACCTTGTGCTCACGAAACCTATCTTTTGATGAAAATGACACTGAGAACAATGGAAAAAGCAACACATGCATTTCACGACCACAGGACTTTGTAAAGCCTTTTACAGCCAATGAAGGACTTTCCAAGTGTAGTCACTGCACAGTACAATACAATACCCTACAATAAGGATATTTCACATTCGAGTCACGCAAGTGCCAGGCAATGACCTTCTGAAACAAGAGAGAATCTAACCATCTCCCCTTGACATTCAACAGCATTACGATTGCTGAATCCCCCACTATCAACATCCTGGGGGTTACCATTGACCAGAAACTGAACTGCAGTAGCCATATAAATATCATGGCTACAAGAGCAGGTCAGACACTAGGAATCCTGCGGCAAGTAACTCACCTCCTGACTCCCCAAAGCCTGTCCCCTATCTACAAGGAACAAGTCAGGAGTGTGATGCAATACTCTCCATTGCCTGGATGGGTGCAGCTCCAACAACACTTAAGAAGCTCAACGTCATCCAGGACAAAGCAGCCCACTTGATTGGCGCCTCATTCACTATATTCACTCTCTCCATCACCAACACACAGCGTGTACCATCCACAAGATGCACTGCAGCAACGCAGCAAGCCTCCTTACACAGCACCTTCCAAACCCATGACTTCTATCACCTAGAAGGACAAGGGCAGCAGATGCATGGGAACACCACCACCTGCAAGTTCCCCTCTGAGCCACACACCATCCTGGAATTGGAACTATATCACCGTTCCTTCACTGTGGCTGGGTCAAAATCCTGGATCTCCCTTCCTAACAGCACCACATCGACTGCAGTGGTTCAAGAAGGCAGCTCACCACCACCTTCTCCAGGGAATTAGGGATGGGCAATAAATGCAATAAATAAAAATAACATCAATAAAAAATGACAATATCCTGTAATCCCCAAAAGTAGAAAATACATATGAAAATGAAAATATAATAAAACACAGTCAGCATGGATTTCACAAAGAAAGTCTTGATTAACCTTATCTTTGAAGAATCAACAGCAAGAGTAATATAGCAGATGTAGAAGAGTTTAAGTTAATAATGCCTCATCCTTTTAAGTGCTTGAACCAACAAATTGTGGGTTAGCAAACAAGCACACTAACTGACAGAGCTGGGTGTTATGCTTTCTCGATTCCCCTAAAGCAGGGTGTTAATGAGTTAAATCTTCAGGTTGCTGCAACCAGAATAACCATTGTCCACGATCAGTTTTACTGTTCCAAATAAAGGGTGGAACATTCATTGTGAATCTATAGAAACAGTCTGGTCCTGCACACTGCAGACACATCCACGTCATCACCAACCAGCTCTCCTGTAATTGATGCAGTTATTTGACTTTTCCCCATTAGCTCCATGGAATTAATTTTGAAAGATTTTAAATTCTAAGAAGTTTTGTTAATATTCAGCCCTTGAGAAGAAATCATTCCCTGGCCACAGTGGAGAGAGCATTGAATATAAAACAGTAGACTACCAGGTAACACAGTGAAAGCTTATCAGCTAATCTATAATTGCTTAGTTTTCTTACTTTTGCTCTTGTTATTTGGTTTTTCATCCTTTTCAATTCCTGACTGTGGATATTATTGTGATTAAATGTGAAAAGATGCACTGTGTCTCAGCCCCGGTATATTGGCTCTTTCTCTGTACAGTGCTGTATACACTCAGATACTGACAGTGTCTCTCCCTCCCTCAATTTTCCAGCCCTGACATTGCAGAAAGTGCTGTTCACAGTTATACATTCTGACTGTTTGCAGTTGATTAGTGAGAGATTATTAACATATCCTTCTGCAGCGCTGCCTCGGTTAATAACAGCAGATCTAAGTCACATTTCAGATACAGAAACTGACGCATCAATTATTCACTCTGTTGTGATCAATATTTGCCTCTCAATCAGATCAGTTGGTCATTATCACATTGCTGTTTGTGGGTATCAGCTGCTCCATTTCTGACATTACAACAGTGATTACACTTCAAAAGTATTTCATTGTTTACAAAGTGCTTTGATATGTCCAGTGGTCTTGAAAGGTGCTATATAAATGCAAGTCTTTTCTTTCTTTATCACAACACATTGCAGTGTAAACAATGGTTCTTCATGTCATCTCTGGTGCTTCTGCCAATCACCTGATATCTGTGTCCTCTGCTTACTGACCCTTTTACCACTGGAAACAGTTTCTCCTTATTTGAACTATTAAAGAACTTCATGATTTTGAACAAATGTGTCAAATTTCTTCTGAATTTTCTCTGCTGCAAGGAGAACAACCCCAGCTTCTCCAATCTCTCCACATAACTGAAATCCCTCACCCTGCTACCATTGTGGTAAACCTCTTTTTTATTCTTTCATGGGATGTGGGCACTGCTGACACAATGTGATTCCTGTCAATGCAGCGGCCCGCTGACATCATCGGACTGTGCCAAGCTGCTCATAGGCACAGCTACATCTTGCCAGGATTAAGTGGCACATGCGCAGGATGATGTCATTGCGCAGCGCCAACAGCATCGCATATCCGCGCATGGTCCATCTTCGCTCATGTGCGCTAAAGCGGCATCGGGTATCCAGCCCCTCACTCAGCTGGAGGAAGCGGCTGAATAGGAGACTTTGAGGCTGGAGCTCTCCCCCCTCGGCAACTCGCTCCAGGCCTCGACGCTTCCTCCTATCAGCTGCTCGCTCCACGTCTCGATGCTCCCCTGGCCGATCGTTCCCCGCTCGCGTCATCGAGCTCTCTGGCTGCTCTCTCTCAACCTCCCAATCCCCGCTCCAGCTGCTAGCTCTAGGCTGTGCCACTTCCCTCCTCTAGGCCACTCACTACTCGCTCCTACGTCACACTTTGCAGCCCACCTTACTTCTTCGGGCGGCGCGTGGAGACTGGACAAACGTGGGAGCAAGTGGCCGAGAGAAGGGAAGCAGCGCAGCATAGAGCTAGCGGCTGGAGGGGAGGGGGGGTGGGGAGTGAGCAAGCGACCAGAGAATGGGGTGACGCGATCGGGGGACAATCGTCCAGGGAAGTGGGGGGAGCAGTGAGGTCTGGAGTGAGCGACTGTGGAGGGTGGAAGCGGCCGGTGCGAAGGAGGGGGAGAAAGCGAGTTGTGCCACCTAGTGGTTGTGTTGTCAGCAAACGCAGCCTTTATTGTCGATCCTTAATTGCCCTTGCGAAGGTGGTGGTGAGCAGCTTATTTGAGCCACTGCAGTCCATGTGTTGTACGTAAAACAACAGTGCTGTTGGGAAGGGGGCTCCAGGATTTTGATCAAGTGACAGTGAAGGAACGGTGATATAGTTCCAAGTCAAGATGGTGTGTAGCTTGGAGGGGAGCTTGCAGATGGTGGTGTTCCCATTCATTCAATGTCCTTCCAGGTTCTCAAGGTCGGGCGTTTGGAAGGTGTTGTTGAAGGAGGCTTGGTGAGTTGCTGCAGTGCATCTTGTAGATGGCACACACTGCTGCCACTGTTCACTGGTGGTGCAGGGAATGAATATTTAAAGTCGTGGATGAGGTGCTGATCAAACGAGCTGCTTTGTCCTGGACGGTGTTGAGTTTCTTTGGTGTTGTTGGAGCTCCACTCATCCAGGCAAGTGGGGAGTATTGCATCACACTCCTGACTTGTGCCTTGTAGATGGTGAGTCAGTCACAGCAGAATTTCCAGCCTCTGACCTGCTCTTGTAGCTATTCTATTTATATGGCTGATCCAATTCAGTTTCTGCTCAATGGTAACCCCCAGAATGTTGATAGTGAAGGATTCAGCAATGGTAATGTCATTGAATATCAAGGGGAGATGGTTAGATTCTCTCTTGTTGGAAATGGTCATTGTCTGGTATTTTTGTGGCGTGAATGTTACTTGCCACTTGTTAGCCCAAGCCCAATTTTGTCCAGGTCTTTCTGCATGTGGACATGGACTGCTTCAGTATCTGAGGAGATGTTAATGCGACAGAACATTTTGCAATCATCAGCGAAGATCCCCACTTCTGACCTTATTACAGAGGGAAGGTCATTGATGAAGCAGCTGAAGATGGTTGGGGCCTAGGACACTACCCTGAGGAAGTCCTGAGTGATGTTCTTAGACCGAGATGATTGACCACCAACAAGCATCACCATGTTCCTTTGCGCGATGTATGACTCCAACTAGTGGAGAGTTTTCCCCTGATTAAAATTGACTTCAATTTTGCAAGGGCTCCTTGATGCTCTTGGCAAGAGCAGTCACTGTCACCTCACCTCACCTCCTGAATTCAACTCTTCTGCCCATATTTGGGCCAAGGCCATAATGAGGTCAGGAACTGAGTGGCCCTGGCTGAACCCAAAATGAGCAATGAAGAGCAGGTTATTGCTGAGTAAGTGCTGCTTGATAGCACTGTCAACGACACCTTCCATCACTTTACTGATGATCAAGAGGAGGCTGATGGGGCAGTAATTGACCGGGTTGGATTTGTCCTGCTTTTTGTGTACAGAACACACCTGGGCAATATTCCACATTGCCGGGTAGATGCCAGTGTTGGAGCTGTACTGGAACAGCTTGGCTGGTGGCACGGCTAGTTCTGGAGCATAAGTCTTCAGCACTACAGCCGGGATGTTGTCAGTATCCAGAGCCTTCAGCCATTTCTTGATTTTTTTTTTATTCATTCATGGGATATGGGCGCCATCCCTAATTGCCCTTGAGAAGGTGGTGGTGAGCTGCCTTCTTGAACCGCTGCAAATATCATGTGGAGTGAATTGGATTAGCTGAAGATTGGCATCTGTGATGCTGGGGACCTCAGGAGGAGGCCGAGATGGATCATCAACTTGGCACTTCTAGCTGAAGGTGGTTGCAAATGATTCAACCTTGTATTTTGCACTGATATGCTGGTCTCCCTTATCATTAAGGATGGGAATATTTGTGGAGCCTTGACCTCCTGTTAATTGTTTAATTATCCACCACCATTCAGGACTGGATGTGACAGGACTGCAGAGCTTTGATCTGATCTGTTGGTTGTGAGATCGCTTAGCTCTGTCTATTGCATGCTGCTTCCACTGTTTGACATGCAAGTAATCCTGTGTTGTAGCTTCACCAGGTTGACACCTCATTTTTAGGTCTGCTTGGTGCTGTTCCTGACATGCCCTCCTGCACACTTCATTGAACCACTATTGTTCCCTTGGCTTGATGGTAATGGTAGAGTGAGGGATATGTCAGGCCATGAGGTAACATATTGTGTTTAAATACAATTCTGCTGCTGCTGATGGCCCACAGTGCCTCATGGATGCCCAGTTTTGAGCTGCCAGATCTGTTCATTTCTTCCCTCAGAAATAATTGGAAAACAAATTCCTAAGGAATGCATGAACTAAATAAAAAGGAGAGAGAAATAAATACTGACAAAATAGATGGCAGCATTTGGAAGGTAAAAAGATTTCAGTTTTATTATTGATGAGTGAGAGGAATATATCACACTTTGGGGCTTCTGGAAGTGGATTACTGATAATCTGGGGAATTGATGGGAAGCTGCTTCATGGTTGGTGGAACAAACTCCCGCCATTGGGGTGGAGCCAACAGCTGCATCCGTCCAATAACAGACAGAGTAGAAGTACTGTATCAGGTCTTGTTAGCTCAGTTGGTAGAGCATGAGACTTTTAATCTCAGGGTCTTGGATTTGAGACCCTTGTTGTGTGGTTGTTCTTCCCTTTTTCAGACTTCATCGGCAGAGAGTTCAAGGAGTGTTTGAAATTAAATTCAACAACTTCATCAGATTTCAACTACCAACCCCCCCCCCCCGCCCCGGCCCCCTCCCAGTGTAGTTGACAGGACCCTCAACCTCTGCCCTCCGCCTTCCCCTCCCTCCCAGAACTGCGACAGGGTTCCCTTTGTCCTCACTTTCCACCCCACCTGCCTACACATCCAAAGGATCATCCTCCACCATTTCCGCCACCTCCAGCGTGATGCCACCACCAAACGCATCCTCCCCTCCCCTGTCAGCATTCTGCTGGGATTGTTCCCTCCACAACACCCTGGTCCACTCCTCCATTACCCCAACACCTCGTCCCCTTCCCAAGGCACCTTCCCATGCAATCGCAGGAGATATAATACCTGCCCTTTTCCCTCCTCTCTGCTCATTATCCAAAGCCCGAGACACTCTTTTCAGGTGAAGCAGCGATTTACTTGTACTTCTTTCAATTATGTATACTGTATTCACTGCTCACAATGCGGTCTCCTCTAAACTGGGGAGACCAAACGCAGATTAGGTGGAACACCTCTGCTCAGTGCGAAAGCATGACCCTGACCTTCTGGTTGCTTGCCATTTCAACACTCCCCCCTGTTCTCATGTCAACATTTCTGTCTTTGGCCTGTTCCAGTGTTCCAGTGAACATCAACGCAAGCTCGAGGAGCAGCACCTGGCTTTCGATTCAGCACTCTACAGCCTTGTGGACTGAACATTGAGTTCAATAACTTCAGAGCATGACTGGTGTCAGGCAACCACAAGCATTAACACACTCTTTGCCTTTGTCCCAGGACAGCTTTGTTATTTAATCTCTCCTGCCCTCTGCCCTATCAAACACCTTCCCCTTTGTTCTCTCCCACACACCCCTCCCCTTCACTTGTTTAAAACCTAATTCTTTTTTAACCTTTGTCTGTTCTGATGAAAGGTCACAGACCTGAAATGTTTTCTCTGTTTCTCTCTCCACAGATGCTGCCAGACCTACTGAATATTTCGAGCACTTTTTGTTTTTATTTCAGATTTCCAGCATCTGCAGTATTTGGCTTTTATTATGTCAGAAAGTCTTTCCTTGATTCAGGACTCTTACCTCTCTCCAGAATCTTTCTGCTAAAGATTGAACTTTATCTCATTTCACTCACAGCTCAGGGTCAGTGCTGCTCAGTGGGACTTCTGGCTGTCTCCCACTTCACAATCCATCAGTACTGAGATAACAATGGGGAATATTACTCACATGTTGTGTTCTGTAACTGTTTACAAACACTTTAATGTATATATTGTCTTCCAAAGCAGTGACAGAATGGTGGCCTTTGTGTGTTGTTGAAATAGCTTTGTTGAGTTCGTGCTGTACTAACAGTTAAACAGTTCTTGATTCAATCCCAGGTTTTGGCACTTTCAACCTCTCCTGTGTCTTTTTCTTTGGCTCCAATTGTCAAGCTGCATGATTTACTCTGAAATTAGCACCAGAGAACCAAGGCACCAGCGAGCATGAGGAGCTGAAATTAGCACAGATCAAATCCACTTAATATTTCTGACTGAAGATGGTTGCAAATGCTTCAGCTTCATCTTTTGCACTGACGTGCTCAGCACCACCATCATTGAGGATGTGAATGTTTTTGGAGCCTCCTCATCTTGTTAGTTATTTAATTATCCACCACCATTCACGACTGGATGTGGCAGGACTGTGGAGCTGTGATCTGATCCTGAGGGAGATATCCGTGCGTGGAGTGGCGGGATGTATGGAAAGTGATCCTGACAAGGGTGTCTGAGACTGGAGTGGAAGCTTTCTGTGGAGGTGCAGGAGTCGGCCATTCAGCCCCAGTGTTTTATAAAGGTTTAGCATAACTTATTTGCTTTTACTCTATGCCTCTATTAATAAAGCCAAGTGTCCTGTTTGCTCTGAGCAACCTTTTCAAACCTTGATCAAAAAAGATTGGTGTACATTGTCTCATTCTTCCTCCCAAACTGTATCACTTCACACTTCTCTGTGTAAAATGTTATCTGTTATGTGAAAGCCCATTTTACCAGTGTGTTTAAGTTCCTCTGAAGTGTGTTACTGTCACTGGCATAGGACGCAATTCACGAGCATTCTTTGATGCTATCTCCATGTAAAGAGCAATCTTACACGCTCGCTCAAATGTGGGATTTTGTGCGTTTGGTATCTTTTCTCATCCGCCAAGATAGCACAAATCTGTCTCATAATGTACGGTCTAAGAATGTGTCAAAGTTGCCCTGTAGTGATAAATTCTTCAGTGCCACAATGTACTCACCAACTGTTTCACTACTTTATGCTTTCTCATTCCAAATTTGTAGATTTCCATAATCTCGCGTGTCTTCGGGTTGAGCCTCACTTCAGCGAAGAAACAGAAAATTATGATTCAAAGATTACACTGTCAATTATTCACTTCTCTGTCTTCTCCTGAACTTCGAGTTCAGATTTGTTTGTGAAGTTGAGTCACACGTTAAGACAGCACAGTTTTTGTCTTTGTGAAGGAAGTGATTTGGGAATGGCTGTTTGAAACTGTCGCTTCTTGCACAGAAATTCAGTGCAAATACTCAATCAGCCACAATTTCCTCGAAAGAAATTTGTTCACAATCGCATTCGACATGGAAATTGCTTCAGCATTAATCTCACTGAAGCAGAGTGTGACCATGTTGTATGTTTCAGAGTGTTGGTGCCGTTATGTGTCACTTTTAACCGAGACTGGGAGACAGGGCAAGGTTGATCCAAGGTTGGAATATATTATCATTCAGGAGCAAGAAAAATCGAAAGGAACTAAATAAGAAAACCCAGTGTCCAGATTTGCTCTTACCTTCCAAGAGTGGAGAGGTGAGGAGCAGAGCGGACCTGTGGGGGGAACACCGGGAGCGGAGCCTGTAAATCGACCCCGAGGATCAAGGTCCAGTCTCTTCCCTTCCGGGAGCGGAGAGCAGTCGAACCTCTTCCAATGCGCCGGAATATTGAACAAAAAAGGCAAACAGTGACATCAGAGGAGAGCTGCAAGCCGATTGCTTGGTAAGTAGCAGCTGTCTGAATATCTTAAAAAATAAGGGGAAAGTTGTTTTTTTTGTTGGAAAAAAAATCCTCTGGTGATAAGGTGAGTACTACTAAAGTGTTTTTTTTTTAAGGACTTTAGATTGAAGTGGGTAGAACAATTACCCTAGTATAATTAGTATTTTTAATGAAGGTAGTAACTAATTAACCTAAGGGTAAGTCATGACAGGAGAGCTCAGCCCCATGATATGCTCCTCCTGCGCTTTGAGGGAAATCAGGGACGCTTCCAGTGTCCCTGGTGACCATGTCTGCAGGAAGTGTATCCAGCTGCAGCTAGTGACTACCCGCATTACGGAACTGGAGCTGCAGGTGGATTCACTGTGGAGCATCCGCGATGCTGAGGACGTTGTGGATAGCATGTTTAGTGAGGTGGTCACAATGCAGGTAATGGCTGCACAGGCAGAAAAGAGATGGGTGACCACCTGACGGAGTAGCAGGTAGTGCAGGAGTCCCCTGTGGCCATCCACCTCTCAAACAGATATACCGCTTTGGATACTGTTGCGGGGGGATGACCTCCCAGGGGAAAGCAGCAACAGCCAAGTTTGTGGCACCACGGAGGGCTCTGCTGCACAGCAGGGGAGGAAAAATGTTGCAAGAGCTATACTGATCGGGATTCGATAGTAATGGGTGCAGTTTGGCGTTTCTGTGGTCACAAACGAGACTCCAGGATGGTATGTTGCCACCCTGGTGCTAAGGTCAAGGATGTCTCGGAGCGGCTGCAGGACATTCAGAAAGGGGAAGGTGAGCAGCCAGAGATCGTGGTCCATATTGGTACTAACGACATAGGCAGGAAGAGAGATGAGGTCCTGCAAAGTGAATATAGGGAGTTAGGCAGAAGGTTAAAAAGCAGGACCTCTAGGGTTGTAATCTCAGGATTATTCCACGTGATAGTGAGGGTCGGAATAGGAGGATAAGGCAAATGAATGCGTTGCTGAAGACTGGCGAAGGCGGGAGGGCTTCAGCTACTTCGATCATTGGGATCTCTTCTGGTGCAGAGGTGACCTGTACAAGAAGGATGGGTTGCATCTGAACTGGAGGGGGACCAATATCCTTGCAGGGAGGTTTGCTAGTACTACTCAGGAGGGTTTAAACTAGTCTTGCAGGGGGTGGGATCTAAAGTAGTAATCTCTCAGATGAGATGGTTGAGGCAAATGTAGAGGTTAAAGCAAGCAAGTCCAGTAGGCAGGCTGGGCAGGGGCAGGACAGGGAGCGTGGAAGGTCTGGTAGGCTAAACTGCATTTACTTTAATGAAAGAAGCCTGACAGGTAAGGCAGATGAACTCAGAGCATGGATCGGTACATGGGATTGTGATATTGTAGCTATTACGGGAACGTGGTTGAGGGATGGACAGGAGTGGTAGCTCAATGTTCCGGGGTACCGAAGCTTTCGGCGTGACAGAGGTGGAGGTAAGAGATGAGGGAGAGTTGCACTATTGATTGGGGAGGACATCACGGCAGTACTTAGAGAGGATATCCGGGGGGGAATGTCCAGCGAGGACCTGTGGGTAGAAGTTAGAAATAAGAAAAGGGTGATCACTTTGATGGGATTATACGATAGGCCCCCCAATAGTCAGAGGGAAGTGGAGGAGCATATACGTAGGGAAATCACAGATAGGTGTAGGAATTATAGGGTTGTCATAGTAGGTGATTTTAAATTCCCTAATATTGACTGGGCTGCCTTCGTGCTAAGGGATCAGATGTGGAAGAATTTGTTAAATGTGTCCAGGATAGTTTTCTGAAGCAGTATATGGATGGCCCTACCAGAGAAGGGGCTACACTCGACCTCCCCTTAGGAAATGAGGCTGGGCAGGTGGTTGATGTGTCAGTGGGGGAGCACTTTGGGACCAGTGACCATAACTCTATTAGCTTCAAGATAGTTCTGGAAAAGGATAGGACTGGTCCTCAGGTTGAAGTCCTAAATTGGGGGAAGGCTAATTTCGATGGCATCAGACAGGAACTCTCAAAAGTTGAATGGGAGAGGCTGTTTGCAGGTAAGTGGGAGGCTTTTAAAAATGAGATAGGAAGAGTTTAGGGCAGGCATGTTCCTGTTAGATGGAAGGGCAAGCTGACAAGTTCAGGGAACCTTGGTTGACGAGTGATATTGAGGTATGGTCAGGACAAAGAAGGAGGCATATGTCAGGTATAGGCAGCTGGGATCGAGCGACTCACTCGAGGAGTACAGGGGATGTTGGAGTACACTTAAGAAGGAAATTAGGAGGGCGAAAAGGGGCCATGGGATTTCCCTGGCACATAAGATACAGGAGAATCCTAAAAGATTCTATAAGTATTTTAAGAGTAAAAGGGTAGCTAGGGAGAGAGTAGGTCCCCTTAAGGATCAGTGTGGCAATCTATGTGTGGAGCCACAGGAAATGGGCGAGGTCTTAAATGAATATTTCTCATCCGTATTTACCGTGGAGAAGGTCATGGAAGCTAGTGAGTTCAAGGGAAGGAACACTGATATCCTGGAGCATATCAACATTACAAAGGAGGAGGTGTTGGAGGTTTTGAAGTGCATTAAGGTGGATAAATCCCCAGGGCCTGACCAGGTGTATCCTAGGATGCTATGGGAAGCAAGGGAGGAGATTGCTGGGGCCCTGGCAGAGATTTTTGTGTCATCGTTAGCCACGGGTGAGGTACCGGGAGACAGGAGGATAGCTAATGTTGTGCCTTTATTAAGAAGGGCAGAAGGGATAAGCTAGGAAACTACAGGCCGGTGAGTCTTACATCAGTGGTGGGAAGGTTATTGGAAGGCATTCTGAGAGACAGAATTTATATGCTTCTGGAAAGGCATGGTCTGATTAGCGATAGTCAACATGGCTTTGTGCGTGGGAAATCATGTCTCACGAATTTGATTGAGTTTTTCAAGGAAGTAACCAAGAGGATTGACGAGGGCAGGGCGATGGATGTTGTCTACATGGACTTTAGCAAGGCCTTTGACAAGGTCCCACTTGGTAGGCTGGTCCAGAAGGTTCGAACAAATGGGATCCAGGATGAGCTAGCAAATTGGATGCAAAATTGGCTTGGTGATAGGAGGCAGAGTGTGGTAGTGGACGGTTGTTTTTCAGATTGGAGGCCGGTGACCAGTGGTGTGCCGCAGGGATCGGTGCTGGACCCCCTGTTGTTTTTCATATATATTAATGACTTGGATGTGAATGTAAGGGGCATGATTAGTAAGTTTGCAGAAGACACCGAAATTGGTGGTATAGTGGACAGTGAAGAAGGTTGTCTAAGGTTACAACAGGATATAGATCAACTGGGAAAGTGGACAAGGGCTTGGCAAATGGAATTTAATGCAGACAAGTGTGAAGTGATGCATTTTGTGAAGTTAAGCCAGGGCAGGACATATACAGTGAATGGCAGGGCTCTGGGGAGTGTTGTTGAGCAGAGAGACCTTGGTGTGCAAGTACATAGTTCCCTGAAAGTGGCAACACAGGTAGACAGGGTGGTGAAGAGGGCGTATGGCATGCTTGCCTTCATTAGCCGAGGCATTGAGTACAGGAGTTAGAACGTCATGTTACAGTTATGCATAACGTTGGTTAGGCCATATTTGGAGTACTGTGTGCAGTTCTGGTTGCCGCATTACAGGAAAGATGTGATTAAGCTAGAAAGGGTGCAGAAAAGAATCACAAGGATGTTGCCTGGTTTGGAGGGCTTGAGTTATCAAGAGAGATTGGACAGGCTGGGTCTGTTTTCCCTGGAGCGAAGGAGGCTGAGAGGAGACATGATAGAGGTATATAAAATTATGAGAGGCATAGATAGCATAGATAGCCAGAGTCTGTTTCCCATAGGAGGGGTGACGAAAATTAGAGGGCATAGATTTAAGGTGAGAGGGAGGAGGTTTAAAGGGGATCAAAGGGGTAAATTTTTCACATAAAGAATCGTGGGTATCTGGAATGAGCTGCCTGAGGAGGTGGTGGAGGCAGGAACAGTAGTGACAATTAAGAGGCATCTGGACAGGTACTTGAATGAGCAAGGCATAGAGGGATATGAAATTAATGCAGGCAGGTGGGATTAGTATAGATAGGCATTATGGTCGACATGGATGCGGTGGGCCGAAGGACCTGTTTCTATGCTGTACGACTCTATGACTATTTGAGAATCTGAAGATCCGCTTGGGGAAAGCGAATCAGAGCAGAATGAAGGGTGAACTGTCCGACTGACCAGAAGAGGTGAAGACACAGCTCAGTCAGCACATTCCCCTGGTTTATGATGCTGGAATATTTCTCACACAGAAATTATTCAACCCAATGACAAACATTCTTACAGCTGATAATTTATACGACTGATTTAAGGACTGTCTCTCATGTGGTCACCGAGTGACGGTGAAAAGATATTAAACTTTGTTCTATTCAGTCCAGCTGCGATGAACTTTGAATGTTTCCACCTTTTATAAACATTATTTGAAGGGTCTCGGTAACAGTATTCAGTGTTGATGAGAGTGGGGTCTGGGTGAGCAGCTGCTGAGTGTGACAGGGTCAGGACTGGATGCAGGAAGTTCTCTGACAGTCTCTCTCTCTCTCTCTCTCTCTCTCTCTGATGGGTTTGAGTTGATTTACAACTGGCAGCTGTTGGTGTTTCGATAAATGAAGGAAGTTCTCTAACCATTTTTTGGACAGACAGTGTAGCATAAGAGTGTAAAGGGTTAATGCTGAAGACAGTGGGATCAACCCCTCCCACTGTCAGAGTGATGATGTAACAGTCACATGACATGAGGTTTGGGAGAAGAGAGAGCAGCACCAAGGATGCCAGCTTAGGAGGCTTGATGAGTGTGTATATAGTAAAGTGTAAATTAGAAAAGAGTTATTAGTTCTTTCAGCAGGAAATGTGTCCAGAAAATATTGAGAAACTCACAATTTTATTATTCAGGAGTTGGAACACAGATATTAATTCCAAGTGACAGTTCTGGGTTCATTTCACAATAAAAGTAGTGAATAATATTGCTCACTGATTGAAATCCCCCAGTGAGGAGACAGTTAAACAGGTGATCTGTTGGGGCATCCTTCAATCCAAGGTTTCGGCAGCATTTAATCTCCCTTTTTGGTGAAATTCCCTGTTATTTGCAACCTTTTTATCCAGCTTTGATGGGCAAGTGAAAAAACTGAAAAAAGTAAACAGTTCCATCCTTTCTTTTCTTCCTTCTTCCCTTCTTTCTATCAGTCTCTCTTTTCTGTCCCAGATCAATATAATGATGAGAATCCCAATTTAATCAGTTGTTTCTGGTGTTTTATCCATTCCAATTAAAATTCAACATTCCAGTCAAATCTAGGTGTTATTCCACAGTGTCTCTCCATGTGTTTTATTCTGTTGTATTCTCTCATAGTCTGTTTGATGATCAATGTTACATCTCACTCTCTGTTCTGGTGAAGATCAGAAGCAGTAATATCTGTTTACGCCACCTGACAAGTCGGCTGAGGCTGTGTCTCTCTGATCATGTGGAGTTAAAGCAATTCTTCCAGTCAGTTCAGTCGTCATTTCATGAGAAATTAGAAGTCATCATGACTTCGTCAGTGACCTAATGGTTCAGATGTCTGAGTGATGTTAATCATGGTGTGATCAAATGGTTGTATGTTCCAGTCTTTCCGTGGTGAGTTTTCACACTGAGTAGAAACGTGTTGGACATGGTCTGGAATGTTTCACAACGCTCCATTCCAAACAGGCCATGACCTGATGTGATGGAAATTTCATTCACTTACAGAAGCTACATTTCCATCATTGCACATCTGGCTGCACAGTCAGGATCTGAGCTGAAGGTGACCATTACGCCAAAACAGTTGACAAGGTGGCGGAGAGGTTAACATGATGGATTGCTAATCCATTGTGCTTCGCGCGCGTGGGTTCAAATCCCATCCTTGTTGTCAGTTTATGAACTGTCTAGTGCATTGTTGTTTCCAGGGGGGGAAATTTTGTGTTAAGTCGGCCTGGAAACCTGTTCTTGTCAATATCGAGAAGGTGATTCCAGAATTGTTTATACTTTATTAAAATTGAGACAGACAATTGGAATTCTTCACCCAAATTGGACTGGAATGAAGATCAAATTGGGATCACGAAAAGGAGGAAGATTTTTCCCTCCCTCCCTTCCTTCCATCTTTACTTTCTCTGGATTTACACCAAATGAAAGACTAACGGGAAAAGCAAACGGCGAGGGAGCAGAAGCAGAACATTATCCTTTGGCAAGAAATTTATTTTCAAATCTTCTTGATAGATTAAGTGAGTGAGCAATGCTTTGGCAGATGGAGTTTAAAATGAGGGGTCATCTAGTACCTACCAAAGATAGATCAGAGTGTTTTTTATAAATGGTGAGATGTTAGAAACTGGAGAAGCAGAGACCCGAGTGCTGAATCACTAAAAGCTAGTGGACTGGTAGAAAATAATGTGAAAGGCTAATGGAATCTGAAGATTGGAACTCATGTTGTAGTTATATAAAGCTCTGTGCTCCTGAAGTAAATGTCCCAGCCTGAATTGTGGGAAATCTTTGGAGAGTGATTTGGTTTTTATTCATTCTTGGGCGCGAGTATCGCTGATAAGTCTAGCATTTATTACCCATCCCTAATTGCCCTTGAGAATGTAGTGGTGAGCTGCCTTCTTGAACCACTGCAGTCCATATGGTGTAGGAACACCCACAGTGCTGTTGGGGAGGGAGTTCCAGGATTGTGACCCAACAATAGCGACGAAATGGCGATATAGTTCCATGTCAGGATGGTGAGTGACTTGTAGGGGAACCTGCAGGTAGTGAGTTCCCATGCATCTGCTGCCCTTGTCCTTCAAGGTGGTAGTGGTCACGGGCTTGGAAGGTGCTGTTGAAGGATACTTGGCAAGTTACTGCAGTTCATATGGAGATGGTACACACTGCAGCCACTGTGTACTGGTTGTGGAGGAAGTGAATGTTTAAGGTGGTGGGTTAGGTTCTGATCAAATGGGATGCTTTGTCCTGGATGGTGTTGAGCTTCTTGAGTGTTGTTGAGTGAGGTGCATTCCATCACACTCCTGACTTGTGCCTTGTAGATTGTGGACAGGTTTTGGTGTATCAGGAGGTGAGATACTTGCTGCAGAATTCCCAATCTCTGACCTACGCTTATGGCCGCAGCATAGATGTGACTGGTCCAGTTTAGTTTCTGGTCAATGGTAACCCCCAAGATGTTTATGGTGAGGGATTCAGCGATGGTAATGCTGCTGAATATCAAAAGGTGGATGGTTTGATTTTCTCTCATTAGAGATATTCACTGCTTAGCACTTGTGTGGCCAGAAGGTTGCTTGTCACTTATCAGCTGAGAATGTTGTATAGGTCTTGCTGCTTGTGGGCACAGACTGCTTCAGTATCTGAGGAATTGTGAATCAGCAGGGAACATTCCCGCTTCTGACTCTTCTGAGTCAACAATGAAACAGCTGAGGATGTCTGGACCTAGGACACTACCCTGAGAAACTCCTGAGGCAATGTCCTGGGCTGAGATGATTGGCCTCCACTAACCACAACTATCTTGCTTTGTGCGAGGTACGACTCCACCAAGTGGAGAGATTTCCCCCGATTCCAATTGACTTCAATTTTGCTCGGGATCCTTGATGCCACACTCACTCAAGGGCAATCACTCTCACCTCTCCTCTGGAACTCCACTCATTCGTCTCTGTTTGAACCAATCTGCAATGAGGTTATAAGAACAGAAGAACAGAAGAAATAGTAGCAGGAGTAGGCCATTTTGCCCCTTGAGCCTGCTCCGCCATTCAATAGGATCATGGCTGACCTGATCATGGCCTCACTCCCACTTTCTTCCTGCTCCCCATAACCCTTGACTTCCTGGTAGATAAAAGTCTGTCGAACTCAGTCTTGAAGACATTCAATGATCCAGCCTCTATTGCTCTCTGCGCTAGAGAATTCCAAAGATTAATGAATCTCTGAGAGAAGAAATTCGGCCTCATTTCCTTCTTAAATGGAAAACCCCTAATTCTGAAACCGTGTCCCTGAGGTCTAGATTCCACCATGAGGGGAAACATCCTCTCAGCATCTACCCCGTCAAGCCCCCTCAGAATTTTATATGTCTCAATACGATCACCTATCATTTTTTCTCAGTTCCAATGAGTACAGGTCCAGCCTGCTCAACTCTCCTCATAAGACAACCCCTTCATCACAGGAATCAATCCAGTGAACCTTCTCTGAACTGCCTCCACTGCAAGGATATCCCTCCTTAAATAAGGAAACCAAAACTGTACACGGTACTCTAGGTGTGTTTTCACCAACACCCCTGTACATTTGCAGCAAGACTTCTCTACTTTTGTCCTCCATTCCCTTGAAATAAAAGGTAACATTCCATTTGCCTTCCTAATTATTTGCTCTACCTGCATGCCAACTTTTAGTGATTCATGTACAAGGACACCCAGATCCTTCTGCACCGTAGCATTCTGTAGTCTCTTGCAATTTAAGTAATATTTTTCTTTTCCATTCTTCCTACCAAAGTGGATAACCTCACATTTTCCCACATTATACTCTACCTGCTAGTATTTGCTTGGAGCTGAGAGACCGTGGCAGAACCTAAACTGAGCATCGATGATCAGATTATTGCTAAGTGTGCGGTGCTTGATCGCACTGTTGATGACATCTTCCATCACTTTGCTGATGATTGATAGTAGACTGATGGGGCAGCAATTGGTCAGATTGCATTTGTCCTGATTTATTTTATGGAGAGGGCACACTTGGGCAATTTTCCACATTGTCCAGTAGATGCCTGTGTTGTAGCTCTACTGGAACAGCTTGGCTGAGAGTGCAGCTAGTTCTGGAGCACAAGTCTTCAGTACTAGAACCGGAATGTTGTTAGGGCCCATAGTTTTTGCTGTATCGAGTGCCTTCATCTGTTTCTTGCTATCATGTGGAGTGAATCGAATTGGCTGAAGACTGGAAACTGTGATGCTGGGGACCTCAGGAGGCCGAGATGAATCATCCACTGAGCAATTTCTGACAGAAGATTGTTAGAAATGCTTCAGCTTTGGCTCCAGCATCATTGAGGATGGGGATGTTTTTGGAGCCTCCTCATCTCATCTGTCCACCATCATTCATGACTGGATGTGGTAGGACTAAGCACCTGTGATCTGATCGTGAGGGAGATATCCTTGCATGGAGTGGTGGGATCTGTGGAGAGTGATCCTGACGAGTGTGTGTAAACCTGGAATGGAAGCTTTCTGTGGAGGTACAGGAGTAGGCCATTCAGACCCAGTATTTTATAAAGGTTTATCATAACTTATTTGCTTTTACTCTATGTCTCTATTAATAAAGCCAAGTGTCCTGTTTTCTCTTAGCAGCCTTTTCAAACCTTCTAAGATTGGTGTACATTGTCTCTTTGTTCTTGCACCCACTTTAGAATTGTAACATTTCATTTAGATGGCCTCTCCTTATTCTTCCTCCCAAATTGTATCACTTCACAATTCTCTGTGTAAATTTTATCTGCCATTTGAAAGCCCATTTTCCAGATTTTTTTTTTAAGCTCCCCTCAAGTGTGTTACTATCACTGGCACAGGATGAAATTCCCGAGCATTCTTTGATGCTATCTCCATGGAAAGAGCAATCTGACACGCTAGCTCAAATGTCGGATTTTGTGTGTTTCGTATCTTTTCTCATTCACCAATATAAGCACAAATCTGTCTCATAATGTACCGTCTAAGAATGTGCCAAAGCTGCAATGCAGTGATAAATTCTTCAGTGTCACAATGTACTCACCAACTGATTCACTACTTTTCTGCTTTCTGGTTCCAAATTTCTAGCTTGCCGTGATCTCTAGTGGCTTAGGGTTGAAATGTTCCTCTAACTTGGTGATGATTGTTTTGAATGGCACATCTTTTGCCTTGATGGGAGCAGGAAGCTTTGTCAGCTGGTCATACACTTCCAGGCTAATTTCCATTAGCAAAATTGCTTTCTTGCCCTCAAGAATTGCTTTATTCAGAGTCCTGACCTCTATATTTTCATCTTCACATTCCAATATGTTATTAGCTCTGAAAAACATTTCAATTCTTTCAATATATGAACTGAATGGTTCTCGAGCCCTCTCATAAGTTCCGAGCCATGTATCCCATGGGTGTAGCCATATTTTCCAAAAATATCACTTTGAATCGGATGCACACTGAGACCCTGCGGCATCTCATTCAACTGAGGAGACAGTCTGTGGCCCAGGCTTCACATAATCCACCCAAAATCTCCATCATCCGAACAGGTAGCTCACCAGGAGCTGGCTGATCTTGTTCACTGCCGTCCCTGCTGCTGTTTGCTGCCAATATTTTCGGACTTTTATCTCATCCTCATCACCATTTTCTCTGATATATTCAGGGGGCATCAGCAGAGAAAATGTACACCAAGTGTGGGAAGTGCAAGGAATTGTTAATTTACATCATAACCTCATGAACATAATATACAAATACATTACATGTGTGAATCACATCTTGATCACTATTACCTTTATACCAGATGTGTCTGAATAAATGGAACCCCGTCAGAATAAACACTGTCACCTTTCAATGTTTAGCGGAGAGGTTTGACGGCCTGGTGTGTGTGATTCCCACATTAATGTGTTTGTACAAAGTTCGGAGAAAGACGGAGATATGAATAATTTGTTGGGAAATCTTTAAGCATATCTCCATGTCTCTCACGCACAAAGAACTGCAAACACATGGATTCAGAAAGAACCTGAGTGCAAAATCAACAGAAAAAAACACAGCCAGAGAGACTTGCAGTAACCTGTAGCTCAGGGAAAGTACATGATGTTATGGAAGGGACTTTGAATTTTTTTTTTGTGAATTTTATTTTGTTGAGGAAATTATAATCAAACTGAATAAATGTAAGACCAGTTATTTTTCAAGAGGGCACTGAAAGTATTAATTTGACAACTATGTTGACAAGTTGTCACAACTCAAGATAAATGTAGAACAGAAGCCCTGGTAACGGGGAAATGCGGACAGAGAAGTCAGTCGTGCCTCTTGATTGGACAAGCCCGGCAGCAGCAGCGCGCACCAAAGAGGGCAGAAAAATCGCAAGCTTTTGTTTGGAGCAGTCATTGTGTTTTACCTTCTGGAGTGAGCAGCTGATAAAGTTAGCCAGAAGAAGTGTCAAGGAATGAGAGAAGACCGCAACCCACCTTGTTTTGCAGCAAATCTTGAAAAGACTCTGAGAAGTTCACTGTGTCAATTCGTCTCATATTCTGTCTTTGAAGAAAGCCTGCTAAAATTAATTCTCAACCCCGCCTCTAAATAAACTCTTTTAAAAGAACCGAGTGACCTGTGTACATGTGCTCGGAAATTAGACTGCATGTCAATTTTGGAACAGCATATCTCATCTGCTGTTTTCTTCAGAAATGAGCAAGTAATCAGTCCAAGTGTTTTTTTTGTCTTTAACAGAGCCCTGAATTGTATAGAAAAATCCCTTTTTTTTCAGTATGTGTGTGTGCGTGTGTTCAGCTGAGGTAAGAAAGGGACTTTAAATGTTGGTTAAGGTAAAAAGGGAACTTTTAAAATTTCCACCTGTGTGTTTATGCTTTACTTCATGATTAGTTAAAACTTGTTCTATAAGAAACTGATAATTTTGTTGTTCATTAAGTGTCTCCTATTCTGGGAAAAATAGAGCATATGATTGACTGTATCAGTAAGTGTGAAAAGTTAAAATTTTTGTTGTGATCTGTGGAGAAGTGGGATGAGAATAAATAGTAACCACCTCAGATTTCAATTGCAACCGCACTTGTGATCTGGCTCTGTAGCTTAGTTGGTTAAAGTACCTGTCTTGTAGACTGAAGATCCTGGGTTCGATTCCCAGCGGAGCCTTATTTCATATTTGCAATATGCTTGAGAAGTTTCCGTATCAACTTTTATGTCTGTGTCTTGTGAACTTTAACATTTGAATTCAAATTGCATGATGAATTTCATTCACAGGAGAAAACAGCCTTTGTGAAGGATGTTAGTTTGGAATGGCTCTTCCCCCTCGTTCAGAAATTCAGTGCTGATACTTCAAAGGCAACTTCTTTGATACAAATTTGTTCACAGTTGCATTCGACCTGGAAAAAAAGCTCGACCCTAATCTCACTGAAGGAAAGTGTGACCGTGTTGTCTGTTTCAAAGTGTGTGTGTCATTATGTGTTGCTTGTAACTGAGACTGGGACACGACACAAGTGGGAGGGTTGATCTGAGGTTTGGAATATTTCTCAGTCAGGAACAAGAAAAATCAAAGGAACCAAATAAGAAAACCATTGTCTCATGTGGTTACCGAGAAACTGTGAGAAGATATTAAACTTTGTTCTATTCAAAACAGCTGTGAACTTTGACCTTTCCTGCCTTTTCTCAACAGTATTTGAAGTGTCTCGGTAACAATGTTCAGTGTTGAGGAGAGTGGGGTCTGGGCGAGCAGCTGCTGAGTGTGACAGGGTCAGGACTGGATGCAGGAAGTTCTCTGACAGTCTCTCTCTCTCGCTGATGGGTTTGAGTTGATTTTCAACTGGGAGCAGCTGGTTTTTCGATAAATGAAGGAAGTACCCTCTCACCATTTTTTTCTGACTGACAGTGTAGGATAAGGGTGTAAAGGGTTAATGCTGAAGACAGTGGGATCAACCCCTCCCACTGTCAGAGTGATGATGTAACAGTCAAATGAGACGAGATTTGGGAGAAGAGAGAGCAGCACCAAGGATGCTAGCTTAGGAGGCTTGATGAGTGTGTATACAGTATTGTGTAAATTAGAAAATAGTTCTTAGTTCTTTCAGCTGGAAGTGTGTCCAGAAAATATTGATAAAGTCACACTTTTATAATTCAGGAGTCGGAACACAGATATTAACTCCAAGTGACAGTTCTGGGTTCATTTAACAAACGTAGAGAATAATATTACTCACTGCTTGAAATCCCCCAGTGAGGAGACAGTTAAACAGGTGATCTGTTGGGGCATCCTTCGATCCAAGGTTTCGACAGCACTTAATCTCCCTTTCTGGTGAAATTCTCTGTTATTTGCAACTTTTTTTATCCAGCTTTGATGGGTGAGTGAAAAAACTGAAAAAAGTGAACAGTTCCATCCTTTCTTTTCTTTCTTCTTCCCTTCTTTCCATCAGTTTCTCTTTTCTGTCCCAGATCAATGAGAATCCCAATTTAATCTGCTGTTTTATCCATTCCAATCAGAATTCAACATTCCAATCAAATCTATTTGTTATTCCACAGTGTCTCTCCATGTGTTTTATTCTGTTGTATTCTCTCGCAGTCTGATTGATGTTCAATGTTACATCTCACTCTGTTCTGGTGAAGATCAGAAGCAGTAATATCTGTTTGCACCACCCACCAAGTCGGCCTGAGGCTGTGCCTCGCTGATCATGTGGAGTTAGGAACATAGGAACATAGGAGCAGGAGTCGGCCATTCAGCCCATCGAGCCTGGCCCACCATTCAATATGATCATGGCTGATCGTCCACTTCAATGCCCTTTTCCCCACACTTTCCTCATATTCCCTTATGTCATTTGTATTTAGAAATCTGTCAATCTCTGCTTTAAACATACTCAATGCCTGAGCTTCCACAGCCCTCTGGGGTAGAGAATTCCAAAGATTGACAAACCTCTGAGTAAAGAAATTTCTCCTCATCTCTGTCCTAAGCGGCTACTCCCTTATTTTGAAATTCCTTCCCTTGGTTCTCGGCTCCCCAACCAGGGATCTTAGCTGCATCTACCCTGAATGTCGTTTAAGTATTTTGTTGGTTTCAATGAGATCACCTCCCATTCTTCATAAACTCTAGAGAATACAGCCCCAGTTTCTCCAACCTTTCTTCATACAACAGTCCCACCATCCCTGGAAGAAGTCTGATGAACCTTCGTTGAACTCCCTCCACGGCAATAATATCCTTCCTAAGGTAAGGAGACCAAAACTGTATTCCAAGTGCGGTCTAACCAAGTTTCTGTACAATTGAAGCAAGAATTCACTACTCCTGTACTCAAATCGTCTTGTGATAAAGGCTAACATACTATTAGCTTTCCTAATTGAGTGCTGCACCTGCATGTTAGCTTTCAGTGACTTATTGACATGGACACCCAGGTCACCCTTATATTCTATACCTCACCTAATAAAGGAAAGGATTCCATATACCTGCTGAACCACCTTATTGACCTGTCCTGCTACCTTCAGGGATCTGTGGACATTCGCTCCAACGTCCCTCACTTCCTCTGCACCGTTCAGTGTTCTCCCATTAATTGTGTATTCCTTTGCCTTTTTTGACCTCCCAAATGCATCACCTCACCCTTGTCCAATTTGAATTCCATTTGCCACTATTCTCCCCACCTGACCAGTCTATTGATATCTTCCTGCAGCGTCCAGCGATCCTCCTCACTATCAGCAACACGTTCAATTTTCATGTCATCTGCAATCGTCTTGATTATGCCCTCTACATTCATGTCCAAATCATTAATATATACCACAAAAAGCAGGGAACCTAGTTCTGAGCCCTGTGGAACACCACTTGAAACAGACCTCCAGTTGCACAAACACCCGTACCCAATTCCTTTTTGCTTCCTGCCACCGAGTCTATTTTATGTCCAGTTTGCTACATTCCCCTGGATCCCATGTGCCTTTATGTTTTTTTAACCAGTTTGCCATGTGGGACCTTGTCAAAAGTCTTGCTAAAATCCATGTAGACCACATCAACTGCACTATCCTCACAATCCTCATTGTTACTTCTTCAAAAAATTCACTCAAGATAGTCAGACAGGAGCTTCCCTTAACAAATCCATGCTGATGATACTTGATTAATCTGAGCCTTTCTAAGTGACAGTTTAAACTGTCTCTCAGAATTAATTCCAATAATTCACCCACTATTGAGGTTAGGCTGACTGGTCTTTAATTATTCGGTCTATCTCCTGCTTCCTTTTTCAACAATGGTGCAATGTTAGCAATAAAAACAAAATGGACTGCAAATACACAGCAGATCTGGCAGCATCTGTGGAGAGAGAAGCAAAGTTAACATTTCAGGTCAGTGACTTTTCATCAGAACAGATATGTTAACTTTGCTTCTCTCTCCACAGATGCTGCCAGACCTGCTGTGTATTTCCAGCACTAATAGTTTTTATTTCAGATTTCCAGCATCTGCAGAATTTTGCTTTTATTGCAGAGACCTCCAATCCTCTGACATCACACCTGTATCCAGTGAGGGATTGGAAACTGATGGTCAGACCTTCCACTATTTCCTCACTGGCTTCTTTTAACAGCCTGGGGTACATTTCATCCGGCCCTGATGATTTATCCACTTTCAAGGATGCTCATCCCATTTATACTTCTTCTCCCCCTCAGTTTATCATGTCCAATGCTTCACACTCCTTCTCCTTAATTATAATGTCTGCATCACCCCCTCATTTGTGAAGACAGTAAAGTATTCATTAACAAACATACCAACATCTTCAACCCTGACACATAGGTTACTTTTTAGTTCTTTGATGGGCCCTACATTTTCCTCTGTTGCCTCTTACTCCCATATATTGAAGAAATATCTTTGAATTCGTTTTGATTTTGGTTGTCAAAATTCTTTCATGCTCTGTGTTTTTCACCACTGCTCCCAAATGCCTGTAGTCATGTCAAAGCACAACTTGTCAGAAGTGGGATTTAAACCCACCCCTCCAGAGAGCGTTGTGATCTGAATGCACCATTTCAGACTGCTTGACCATCCTGTCTACCCCATGTGGATGCTTAATGCTGAGGTAGTTATCCATTCTTTGTGAAAGTATTTGTGAGATTGTGGAAATGTCTGGAAGAGGAAAGACCAGCGGAAAAGCTCGGTCCAAGGCCAAGTCTCGCTCCTCCCAGGCTGGACTGCAGTTCCCGGTGGGCCGTGTTCACAGGCTCCTGAGAAAAGGCAACAATGCTGAGCGTGTGGGTGCGGGAGCCCCGGTCTATCTGGCTGCTGTGCTCGAGTATCTGACCGCTGAAATCCTCGAGCTGGGTGGTAACGCGGCCGGGGACAACAAGAAGACCCGCATCATCCCCAGACACCTGCAGCTGGCCGTCCGCAACGACGAGGAGCTCAACAAGCTGCTGGGAGGAGTGATCGTCGCACAGGGCGGGGTGCTGCCTAATATCTAGGCCGTGCTGCTGCCCAAGAAAACCAGCGCTCAGAGCTTCCAGAAAAAGGAAAGCGGCCAAAATGTCATCTAATAACCCAAAGGCTCTTTTTAGAGCCACCCACAGTCTCTGTGAAAGGGCTGATTACTGTCTAATTCCAGCATGTCAGTAACAGGACTGAATAAGATCTATTTAAAATGTTTAAGCAACTATTTCAGTGGCTTCTCACTGTCCCCCTGATCCCTGTGTGAAGGGGAATTACCAAAAGTCTAATTTATTCCTTTCCACACCAAGTTTGAGTTATTGGTCCCTTAAGGATTGCTGAATGGAGTCTTTTACCGCCAGTTACAGATAAGAAGTGGGAAAAAAATGACAGGTTAAAACTGTGCGTAAAATAGCGCCAGGAATTTGTGGCGAAAATAGTGGAATAAACAAAGGTTTTTAAAGGTTGGTGGAAAATATATTACGAACAACTTTAAATAGATTTTCCAGTAATCGCTTCTTTCCGACACTGAAGTTGGCACCTTTTGCGAATTCAAACTTTCTGCCAGGTCGACAATTTAAACCAATGTAATAAAAACAAGAAATGCTGGAACCACTCAGCAGGTCTGGCAGCATCTTTGGAACGAGAAGCAGAGTTAACGTTTTGGATCCGGAACTGTTCGCACCCACACTGTTTGGGATCATCTTTTCCCTGCTGCTCTCATATGCATTCAAGTCTTCAGAAGAAGGAATTTTCCTCCACACATGATCAGGTGGCAGGTTGTTCAACCTTGCCTGTCTAAGAGCGAAGACCAAAGTACGGAAAGTCCTCATCAGGGAACTCCTCTTTGCTGACAATGCTGCATTAACATCTCACATTGAAGAGTGTCTGCAGAGTCTCATCGACAGGTTTGCGACTGCCTGCAACGAATGTGGCCTAACCATCAGCCTCAAGAAAACGAACATCATGGGACAGGAGGTCAGAAATGCTCCATCCATCAATATCAGCAACCACACTCTGGAAGTGGTTCAAGAGTTCACCTACCTCGGCTCAACTATCACCAGTAACCTGTCTCTCGATGCAGAAATCAACAAGCGCATGGGAAAGACTTCCACTGCTATGTCCAGACTGGCCAAGTGAGTGTGGGAAAATGGCACACTGACACAGAACACAAAAGTCCAAGTGTATCAAGCCTGTGTCCTCAGTATCTTGCTCTTCAGCAGCGAGGCCTGGACAACATATGTCAGCCAAGAGCGACGTCTCAATTCATTCCATTTTCGCTGCTTCCGGAGAATCCTTGGCATCAGGTGGCAGGACCGTATCTCTAACACAGAAGTCCTCGAGGTGACCAACATCCCCAGCTTATAGACCCTACTGAGGCAGCGGCGCCTGAGATGGCTTGGCCATGTGAGCCACATGGAAGATGGCAGGATCCCCAAGAACACATTGTACAGCGAGCTCGCCACTGGTATCAAACCCACTAGCCATCCATGTCTCCACTTTAAAGACGTCTGCAAATGCGACATGAAGTTCTGTGACATTGATCACAAGTCATGGGAGTCAGTTGCCAATGATCGCCAGAGCTGGCGGGCAGCCATAAAGGCGGGGCTATAGTGCGGCGAGTCGAAGAGACTTAGCAGTTGGCAGGAAAAAAGACAGAAGCGCAAGGGGAGAGCCAACTGCATAACAGCCCTGACAACCACTTTAATCTGCAGCACCTGTGGAAGAGCCTGTCACTCTAGAATTGGCCTTTATAGCCACTCCAGGCACAGCTCCACAAACCACTGACCACCTCCAGGCGCTTACCCATTGTCTCTCGAGACAAGGAGGCCAAAGAAGAAGATGTGGCTTTTCACTGAGGGCATGTGTCGACTGGGGAAATAACTAACTGTAGAACCTCGGGCACTGTTTACACAGCCCGTTTAGAAAATCAAATCCACTGCACATCCTTGCTGCAAATGAAATGTCAAATTCGGGGATTCCAGTTTTATTCCCGAATACAGGACAGATTTATTCCAGTCAGTTCTGAGCAGCCTATCCCAGCTCCCGTTTCCAGGTCACTGCTCTCTCTGTGTGAGGCGGCGGGTGGCTCTCAGAAGAGCCTTTGTTGTGTGTTTGCTGGAAAGGGTCGAGTTGTTCAGCCGCCGAATCCGTGGAGTGCGGCCCTGCCATTTCAGAACGTACACCACATCCATGGCAGTGACCGTCTTGCGCTTGCCGTGCTCAGTGTAGGTGACCGCATCCCTGATCACATTCTCCAGGAATACCTTCAACACCCCGCGAGTCTCCTCATAGATCAAACCAAATCCGCTTGACCCCGCCACGGCGAACCAGGCGGCGGATTGCTGGTTTAGTGATGCCCTGGATATTATCACGAAGCACTTTGCGGTGCTGCTTTGCTCCGCCTTTTTAGTACCTCCCTCTCTCAATTTGTACCCTATCCATTGCCTCTACTCTCTGCACTTCTAATGATATTTTGTCCAATTCCACTTCCTTAATGATCACTGATACGAAGTACTCATTAAGTAGATTAACATTGCCCTGCACCTCGAAGCATATATTACCCTCTTTGTCCCTAATTGGCTGCACTCTACCTCTTACTACCCACTTATCATTTACATGCTGCTCAAAGATTTTTGGGTTCCTTTTCATGTTGACTGCCAGTCTATTCTCATAGAAATAGAGAATAAGCTAAATATAGAAGATATAAATATTTCGCATCCTTGGGTGAGGTGGAACTTTTTTATGTTGTGGGTGGTAATGTCTCGGCCCACGAGTGTGGTGAAGCAGAGACAATCAATGATTTGAAAAGGAAATTGGATGGATACTTGAAGGAAAGAAACTTGCAGGAGGAAAGGGATCGAGCTGGTGAGTGGAACTGACTCGATTGCTCCGGGGAGAGCCAGCATGGACGTGATAGGCCAAACGACCACCTTCTGTGCTGTAAATGACTCTGTGTTGTTTCTCAAATCCAATCCACTGGTGCTTGGTAAATAATTTCAAAGTAAATTGTGCAACTGGAAAATCAGAACCAAGGCAAGGGACGCATAAGGGAGCAGAATTGCTGAAACACGGGATTGAACCTGGGTTCCCATGGATCAGATACTCCTCCACCAGTCCTAGGGATCATCCAAGTTACTTTTAAATCCTCCCATGGGTCCACATGTCAGACTGAGTTCCATGTTGTAGAATCAAGCAAAGGAAATCTGCTCAGTTCCAAAACTATCAGCAAATTGAAGCTGATTACGATCAACATCAACAGAGGTCAGAACTCCCTGGTGAAAGAAGACACTCTGAAGAAGGATCCACAATATATTCAAAGACATCAGCAAAGTAAAAAAGAAGAAAATCGATGATAAAAACAGAAAGTGCTGGAAAAACTGAGCGGGTCTGGCAGCATCTGTGGAGAGAGAAACAGAGTTAACATTTCAGGTCAGTGACCTTTCTTCAGAACTGGCAGATATAAGAAATGTAAAAGATTTTAAGCAAGTAAAGCGGGGGTGGGGCAAGAGATAACAAAGGAGAAGGTATTGATAGGACAAGGTCACGGAAATACTTAACAGAAGGAGAGGGCGGGGGTAGTGGGGGTTGGAGAGGGTGGGGGGAAATAGCGGGGGAAGTGAGGGGAGAGGGCGGGGAGAGGGGTGGGAAGCGAGTAGAGAGCGTGAGGGAAGCGGGGAGAAAGTGTGGGGGAAGTGGGAAGAGAGCGTGGGGGAAGCGGGGAGAGAGTGTGGGGGAAGCAAGTAGAGAGCATGGGGGAAGTGGGGAGGGAGCGGACGAAGACCTTGGTGGCGGTGGGTGTGCTCTCCTCCTCCTCCCCGCTCTCTCCGGACATTCTCTCCCACCTGATCTCTCCGGACTTTCTCCCCCGCCTGATCTCTCCGGCCATTCCACCCCCCCCCTCCCTCCACCCTAACCCCCTCCGCCCGATCTCACCAGCCATTCCCTGCTGTCATTTAAACACATGGCCTTTGTTTTGCTTTACATTGCCTTTGTGTGATTATTTGAGCAGCGCCATCTTTAGTCCTGGCAGCTGCCAGAACGTCGCTGACTGGGACGTTTTATTTGAACAAAGTGATTGATGACAACGCTACGTCATCAGAATGAGCCGCGGTGCGCACATGCGCACACGGTCTCGGGCCCTTTGCGCATGCGCTGCGGTCCGGATTGCCAGGACCAGTTTGCGCATGCGCAGACGACGTCATCGCGTAACGTCATCTTCCTCGGGGAACACGTCAGGTTGGCCTGAGCGCATGCGCAAACTGGTCCTGGCAATTCGGACCGCAGCGCATGCGCAGATGACCAGAGCCCGTGTGCGCATGTGCGTCAATCTTCCGAATGCTTCGGCGCGAGTTTTTGAAAATGGAAGGAGGAGAGGTTTCGTCGGGCATTTTATCTCAATTATTTAGTCATTTTGGACATTTGCTTCATTTTTATTAGACAGAGGAGATTGTTCCAAGGTAAGTTGCTCTGAAAATACATTTCAAGGGAGGGAAGGGAAGGGAGGGGAGGGGAGGGGAGGGGAGGGAAGGGAGGGGAAGGAAGGGAAGGGAGGGGAGGGGAGGGGAGGGGAGGGGAGGGAAGGGAAGGGAGGGAAGGGAAGGGGAGGGAAGGGGGTAGGGAGGAGGGAAGGGAGGGGGAGGGAAGGGAGGAGAGAAGGGGGAAGGGAGGAGGGCAGGGCAGAAGTAGGAAGGAGGGAAGGTAGGGGGGAAGGGAGGGGGGGAAGGGAGGGGGGGAAAGGAGGGAAGGGAAGGGAGGGACGGGGGAGAAGGGGGGAGGGTGGGAGGACACAAGGACTGGCTGATGAGATGGAGCCAATTAATTTGCCCAACAATTGCCCGGAAGCACCTTCGGATGGAGGTGGCCACGCGCTGGACATCAGTCGCGTGCCACAATCCATGGATCCTGAGCATTTCACACCCTGGCCTAATGATCTGATGGACCATACATATGCCTGCCTGTTCAAAGCTCCACTTCCCCCACCTGCGGTACCCTCTCCTTGCTGTTCAGTTACACAGTCACCTGTTCCTGCACCCATCCAAGCAGTGCACGTGGACATACTGCCACATGTTTCCCCATCCGCCCTTGAAACAACCATGCAGAGCCTTGTGAGACTCCGCAATTGTCAGCTGCTGCCTGTCAAGCAGAGAAGGCGTCCAAAGGGGTCAAGAACTTGGGGAACATTCAGCAAGAAGAGACTGAGCACTAAAAGAAACAAGCATGCCGTGTCCAGTGGTAGCACAAATGTGAATGCTCTTGCTGCGTACACAACTGGTGAGGTGGGAGTGCAGCCACACCATTCTCCATCCTCAGTGTTGCTTTAAGGCAAAGGTAGATAAGAGTGAAAGAAATGGAAGATGATGCTGATAGTAGTAGGCAGGATTAAATGGGAATGGATGGAAAGACGCATGAGCAGCATAACCACTAGCAGGGAACAGCTGGGCTAAATGGCCTGCTTTATGTTCATAGTCCAAAAGAAATGTGCTTCTTTTTCCAGCACCCTCACATCATTCATGTTTTCCCTGAGAGCAGCATTGAACCATCACGAGATAAGGGCAGTTACATCATCCTGCCTCCTACAGCTGAGGTGGGTACTAAGTGATTCATTGGCCTATACTGCAGAGCATAAAGCATGCCCAACCCTAATTTCATTGGAGGGAGGGAAGCTCTGACTCTGATTTGCTTTTCTTCTTTTCATGTAAAACATGCCGTCGAGAAAACAATCCTCGAGACTTACGGTCAGCATTCAAGCAACGAAGGCAACTGGATCATGCTGCGGAGCTCATCACGATGTGGAAAGGAACATTGCATTTTTGGATGAATTGGGAATGCACATTGGGATGCGCTTGGGGAACATTCACCAAGAATAGACTGAGCTCAGACTCTTGTGACTTTGCCTTCTTCACATGGACAATACAGTCGTGGAATAGAGAGCCAAGCGTTCATTCACCACAAGGCTCTCCAGGAACAATCTCTTTAGCTGTGCATAGCAGAGACTCGGCCTGTCTGTCTAACGGGAATGCTGGACACAACACTCATGTATCCATGCACAGCAGTTCCTCGGATACTTAATGAACTTAATAAAACTTTTCAATAATTAAACCCAGAATTGTTGAGGTTTTGTTTTGCATGTTATTTCCCCGACTTTGCAACTGCACTTCAGATATTCAACTATGGTGGGGGGGTAGAGGGAGGGGTGGGTGAAGAGGGGTAGGGGTGGGGAGAGGGAGCATGCAAAATGCAGGGACCAAACAGTTGCAATGCCTGAAGTACTGTGGAGAAGTAGAGAAAGCAACTGGGTAGGGGAGAAAGCAACTGGATTGGGCATCCGCAGCTGGAGGGAAGGGCTGAATGGAGAGGGCCGGAAGCGAGAGGCCGTAGAGAGCCGCGGGGAGCGAGCGTGCGAAGACTTTGGTGTCACCGGGTCCAGGGACTGGCCAGTAAGTCTTTTGCTGTTGTGTTCATAGCGCATGCACAGAAAAAGGCACTCCTCTTCCGTTCCGCTGCTCACCCCCACTCTCTCCCCTTCTCCCCCCCTCTCTCTCCCCTTCTCCCCCCCCACTCTCTCCCTCTTTCTCCCCCCCTCCCTCTCCCCCTTTCTCCCCCACCCTCTCCCCCTTTCTCCCCCCACCCTCTTCCCCTTCTCCCCCACTCCCTCTCCCTACCTCTTTCTACCCCCCTCTTTCTCCCCCCTCCCTCTCCCTCTCCTTCTTTCTCCCCCTTCTCCCCCTCCCTCTTCCCCTTCTCCCCCTCCCTCTTTCTCCCCCTCCCTCTCCCTCTTTCTCCCCCCTCCCTCTTTCATCCCCCCCTCCCTCTCCCTCTTTCATCCCTCCCCTCCCTCTTTCATGCCCCCACTCCCTCTCCCATCCCCCCCTCCCTCTCCCTCTTTCATCCCCCCACCCACCCCGGGCACCGCTACCGCTGGTCTCCCCCTTTCACACCCCTCCCCCGGGCACCGCTACCGCAGGTCTCCCCGCACTGCTCTCCCCGGCGCGCTCCACTCTCTCACTCCGGCCATTGTATTCTGCCACGTGTTTGTTAGGTTTCATCTCTGTGATTTTTTGACCAGCGCCATCTTTAGACCTGGCAGCTGCTACAGTCGCAGGCTGTGACGTTTTCGTGGCACATGCTGTATCTGCGCATGTGCCAAAACAGCGCCACCTACCGATCGCGTTGTCAACAATTGCGGTCTGATTTGAACAGGCTGCTTTTGCACATGTGCTGATGCAGCGCCACCTAGTGGTGGCATTGTCAGCAAATGCAGCCTTTCATTTCCTGGTATGTTAGTGTGTGTTTTCTTTTGTACCTGTCAGTGCCTGGGAGGAGAGAGTCAACTTCACTTCGTAACTGTGAATTTCGAGTGCGAGAATGTGGGTTTTTACTTTGTATGTTTCAGTTTTTGGTCTGTGACTGTTTGTTTCTGCTATTGCTATGTGAGTTTCACCACATATCTTTCAACAACTTGTATGTGAGCATCAGCTTTTGTCCAGATCTATCAGTTTCTGATATAGAGTCATAGAGTTATACAGCACAGAAACAGGCCCTTCGGCCCATCGTGTCTGTGCCGGCCATCAAGCACCTAACTATTCTAATCCCATTTTCCAGTACTTGGCCTGCAGCCTTGTATGCTATGGCATTTCAAGTGCTCATCGAAATACTTCTTAAATATTGTGAGGGTTCCTGCCTCTACCACCCCTTCAGGTAGTGTATTCCAGATTCCAACCACCCTCTGGGTAAAATTATTTCCTCAAATCCCCTCTAAACCTCCTGCCCCTCACCTTAAATCTACGCCCCTCGTTATTAACCCCTCTGCTAATGGAAATACTTTCTTCCTATCTAAACTATCAATGCCCTTCATAATTTTGTATAGCTCCCCCCTCAGCCTTCTCTGCTCTAAGGAAAACAACCCTCGCCTTTTCAGTCTCTCTTCATAGCTGAAATTCCCCAGTCCAGGCAACATCCTGGTGAATCTCCTCTGCACCCTCTCCAGTGCAATCACATCCTTCCTATAGTGTGGTGCCCAGAACTGCACACAGTACTCCAGCTGTGGCCTAACTAGCATTTTATACAGCTCCATCATAACACCCTGCTCTTATATTCTATGCCTCAGACGATCTATATCGTCCTGTAATCTAAAGCTTTCCTCCTCACTATTTACGACACCACCAATTTTTGTGTCATGTGTGAGAAAGGATTTGATTCTGTCCCTATCAGTTTCTGTTACATGCATGTGTTTTTAATCTGCACCTCCTCTAGGTGAGTGTGTTTTATTCTCTGTAATGGTCAGTCTCTTGTAGGTGAGTCTGTGTTTTGCTTTTTATCTCTCAGTCTTCGAAGTATGAGCCTGGTTTTGTACCTAATTTTCTTTGTACCTTGCAGTATGGATATTGAAGAGAGGTTTTTACACATTAACTGCCAAATCCTGATAAATGATTTTTGGGTTTCACACAGTATCTGTCAGTTTCTTGGCTAGGACTGTTGGTTTTACTCTGCCCCTGGCATTTGCTGGTTTGTTAGTGTGGGGTTTACACTGTACCTGTCAGTTTCTCAGATGTGAATGTTGGTTTCACTTTGTATAGAATCATAGATCACAGAATACCTACAGCACAAAAGGAGGGATTCAGCTCATCGTGCTTGTGCTGCCTCTCTGCACAAGCAACTCAGCTCATGCCACATCCTCATGTATTCCATGAAAACCTGATTTGTTGTTTCTCTTCAGATAATTATCATATATCCTTTTGAAAGCTATGGTTGAATCTTCCTCCGTCACACTCTCATGCAGTACATATCAGATCTTAACCATTCGCTGCTTAAAAAAAGGTTTTTCCTCATGTTGCCTTTGGTTTTTTTCCCAATCACCTTAAATCGGTGTCCTCTGCTTGCTCAGCCATGAGTAATATTTCCCGTTGCTTTCTCAGTACTGATGGATTGTGAGGTGGGAGACAGCTAGAAGTCCTACTGAGCCGCACTGACTCCCAGCTGAAAAAGAAATGAGATAAAGTTCAATCTTTCACAGCGAGATGCTGCAGAGAGTTAAGGGTCCCGAATGAAAGTGAGACTTTCTCATACTGTTGTTGAATTTCATTTCAAACACTCCTTGTCATCTCTGCTACTGAAGCCGAAAAATAGGGAAAAACTAAATGGCGCTCAAACTCACAACCCTGAGATTAAACGTCCCATGATTGACAGACTGAACTGTCACTTCTACTCTACCTCTGTTTGGATGGATGCAACTGTATGCTCCAATGCAAGGGCAGCTTTCAAATCCTCCCATGAATCCACATGTCAGACTGAGTTACATGTTGTAGACTCAAGCAAAGGAAATCTGCTCAGTTCCAAAATTATCAGCAAATTGAAGCTGATTACGATCAACATCATCAGAGGTCAGAACTGCCTGGTGAAAGAAGACACCCTGAAGAAGGAGCCACAATTATTCAAAGGCATCGACAAAGTGAAAAACAAGAAAATCGATGAGTCAATCCAAGCCAAACAGAAACAATTGAAGAATTCCATTCCTGACCAGAACACAGTATTGTTGCTTTTGGAGCCAGGTCTCAGTTAATGCTAGAACATGGCTACCTGCCTGACCCTAACCCGACGGGTCCCGATGACATGTGTCGGGTTTGGGTCGCTCCTCCTGGTTCAGCATTTGCGTTCGGCATTCGGGCTCAGGTCAGGCCAGGCTGGGTCAGACACACTCGAACACTCTAAATGCCTTGTGTTCAAATTGTGTTAGTGAAACACTGGAAACCGCAGATCTTTTGAAGTGTACTTCCTACTCTGCTTGGTATTTCAACTTACTGTGTACTAATCAATAAACAGTTTTTGGCGTACATTGTAGCAGAACTCAGCCCCAGGCACATAATTATCCAGTTAGCCCTTTCTTGCCCTTTCCTGATTCGAGGGGTGTTGAAGCTCTTTGCCATTTTAATCATAATGAAATATGTACAATGTAATCAGTTGCTGCACTGTTGTGTAATATGATGTTTTTAATGAGTTCTATTTTTCATTGACACAAATGTAACCTTTTTGTGTTTTGGTTTCTCTCTTGGTTTTCCTTCGTGCTTTGTATTCTTGGTGACAAAAGCAGTTGAACAGCTACAATCTGCATTAATAGCAACTTCACCCTTTTCTTTAATTGCACAGTTTGCAAATGAATTGACTACATCCCGTTAGGGGTTGGCAAGACTTCTTGTGCCTGCCTCAAAACATATTGTATTGAAAAAAGATTGTAAAGTAAAGGAGGCTTGTAATGCAAATTAAGAGATTTAAAGGGGAAAGACAATGAATTATGCTCTAAATTTGGAATATATTTAATCAATTAAGTGTCAGACTTGATAAATCGCTGCTTTTAGTTTAATGTGGCCTCAGTGTTTATGGATAATTAATGAAATTAAGAGGCATTTTTTATTTACAAAGCTGGGCATTAGTATTTAATAGTTGATATATAATTTTGAATATATTTTAATTTCTTTATTCATTTGACACTGCTAAATACGAAGCAGTCTTAAATAAGTTAATTTTTTTTTGTAAAATCTGACTTACCAGACCAAAATATTAAATCAAAGGAGACATTTCAAAGATTACTTGACCAGTAATCCAGAGGCCTGGACTCAAGATCCAGTGACAGCCAGGACGTCAAGGTGGGAAACACTCTGCACTAGTCTGCAGTGAGCGATTCTATTGAAGGTAGAGCACAATCTCTTTAATATAAGAATGTATATTTTATAATAATTAATCACTCAAGACCTTCCTGGTCTCTGCATCTCAGCTGCTCTCTGGATAAACTTGCAGCAAGTATTTCAACCTGTAAAGCAGGAGTCTAGGGAATGTATAATGATATTTTCTAGCCTTCGGGCAATATTTTAATCAATACAGTGTGGGACAACCTGTCTGGGCACAACTCCATGACTTTCTCTTTAACTAGTGACCTAACAATCACTAACTTCTATGGTAACAATCTTCAGCTCATCACCTCCGGTACGTAGCTCGAATCTTAATGTACATTTAAACAACCTTTCAAGTCCAGTTACAGTTTTTGTTGCCTTATCTGCACAAGCTTAAAAAGTGAAAAACGGAAGCAAGTTTAACTGAACATTCTGGTGGTCGGTTCGGGCACGGGAAAAAATGAAAGGACTCGGACCAGGTCGGATGTGGTGCTGTCAGGCTTGGGTCGGGTTACATTTGCAGACCTGAGCAGGCCTTTAGTTACTGCTGCAACTTTATATTCCCACTTGACAACCTGTATATTTTGTTCATTTCAATTTTGTCGACAAGCTCTTTGAATCCAGTTCACCCGTCCTCAAGCAGGCTCAGTATGGAAATTGATTCCACCTTCTGGAAGGCTGAAACCAATCGATGACCTTAAACTAAAAATAGCAACAGAGAAGGGCTCGTCTGGTATTTGAACGCAGGACCTCTGATATGTTAATCATTTATCCACCCAAAGTGAGAATCATGCCCCTAGACCAACGAGCCGCTATTGGTGAACTTTTTATTTGCTCCTGTGGAATTTCACTGGCGCCCACAGCCGATCATCCATTTTTTTCTGATCAAAGCAACATCCTGCAAATCTGAAATAAAAACAGAAAGTGCAGGAAATGCTCAGCACCTCGGGCAGCATCTGTGGAGAGAGAAACAGAATTAACATTTCAGGGTTTTCACCTTTTGTTTGAGCCATCTTTTCAGACTGCTTCTGTCCATCCAATCTCACTTTTTATTCTATCCACATTCTAAAGGTGATACATTGGTGAGCACTGCAATCTCACAACTCCAATGACCCAGGTTTAGTTCTGAGTACTGCTTGTGTGGAATTTGCAAGTGGTACTTTTTCAAACGCATTCGTAAAATCCAAATAAACAACATCCACTGCATTCCCTTCATCAACTTTCTCAGATAGTTTATTAAAAAATGCAGTTAGATTTGTCAAGCATGAACTCCCATTTATAAATCCATGCTCACTCTCCTTAGTTAACTCAAACCTCTCCAAATGACTTGAATTTTTTTCCTGACCTGTTGGTCTCATGCTAATCGCAAGCTCACCATAGAGCATTTATTTGGCAATGTGACCGTCATTCATTTGGCCCAGTCAACAGAGTCACCGCTGACACAAGAGGGCACACATGCTGTGGATCCCTGCACGCTGGTGTACTTCCGCATTCGGCACTCTGTCCGGCCAGGAGATGTCCAATATCCATCTGAGACAGCGGAGGTGGAAGCTGTTCAGCTGCTTTCCTTGGCTTATATAAGTTGTTGATGCTTCTTGACGATAAAGGAGGGTGCTGAGAACACAAGCCGAGTACACGTGGAGCTTTGTATCGTTCAGTTTGCTGTCGGTTCACACTCGTCTTCTCAACTTTGACATGACAGCTGCAGCATTGACAATCCTGGTGCTGATTTCAGTATCAAGGGACAGATTGCTGGTGATTGTTGATCCAAGGTATGTGAAGCTGTTGACAACCTCCAAAGTGAGGTTGTCGATGTTGATGGAAAGTGGAGTCTCTACGTCCTGGCCCATAACTTTCATCTTCCTGAGGCTGATCGTCAGTTCAAACTCTTTGCAGGCCAGGGAGAACCGATCTGCAAGCTGCTGTGACTGAACTTCATTATGGGATGTCAGCGCAGCATCATCAGCAAACAGCAACTCTTTCTTTCTTTCTTCTTTCTTTTGGGCCTCCTTATCTCGAGAGACAATGGATACGCGCCTGGAGGTGGTCAGTGGTGGACAGCAACTCACAGACTAGGAATTTACCCACTTTGGTCTTGGCGCACAGTCTTGCCAAGTGGAACAGCTTGTCGTCAGCTCTGATGTGCAGGTGAACACCCCCATCTGAGTCACTGAAAGTGTACAATAGCAGCATGGAGAAGAATACACCAATTGTAAAGGATGTGATAACTAGACAGTTAGAAAATAATGATATGATTGGGCAGAGTCAACATATATTTATGAAAAGGAAAACAGGTTTGAAAAACCTGTTGAGTTTTTTGAGGATGTTACCTGTAGAACAGATAAAGGAGAACCAGTGGATGTGTGGTATTTGCATTTTCCTTTGGTAAGATCCCACACAGGAGGTGAGTAAACAATATTAGAGCACATAGGATTGGGGATAATATACTGGTATGGATTGAGAATTGGTTAACAGACCGAAAACAGAGAGCAGGAATAACGGGTCCTCCTCAGGATGGCAGGCTGTTACTATTGGGGTGCTGCAAGGATCAGTGTTGGAGCCACAGCTGTTAACAACCTATATAAATGATTTGGATGTGGGGATTAAATGTAATATTTCCAAGTTTGCAGATGACACAAAGCTCGGTGAAGTGTGAGTTGTGAGGAGGATGCAGAGAGGCTTCCAGGGGACCTGGAGAGGCTAAGTGAATGGGCAAGAACATGGAATATAATGTGAGTAAGTGTGAAGTTCTCCACTTTGGTAGAATAAACAGAAAGACAGAGTATTTCTTAAATGGTGAGAGGTTGGGAAGTGTTGATGTCCAAAGGGACCTGGGTGTCCTTGATCATGAGACACTAAAAGCTCTTGTGCAGGTGCAGCAATCAATTAGGAAGGCAAATGGTATGTTGGCCTTCACACGAGGGGTCTTGAGTACAGGAGTAAAGATGTCTTGCTGCAATTGTATAGAGCCCTGTTGAATCCGCACTGGAGTATTGTGTACAGTTTGGTCTCCTCATCTAAGGTTGGATATACTTGCCATAGAGGGAGTGAAACAGAGGGTCACCAGACTAATCCCTGGGATGGTGGGATTGTCTGATGAGGAAACTGGGCCTGTATTCCATAAAGTTTCGAAGAATGAGAGGTGATCTCATTGAAACTGACAGAATTCGTACAGGGCGTGATAGTGTGGGTGTCGACAGGATGTTTGCCCTGGTTGGTGAGTCTAAAACCAGGGGACATAGTCTCAGAATAAGGAGTAGGCCATTTAAAACTGAGATAGGGTTGAATTTCTTCACTCAGATGGTGGTGAATCATTGGAATTCTGTACCCCAGAGGGCTGTGGCAGCTCAATCATTGAGCATGTTCAAGACAGAAATTGATAGAAATCTTGATACTCATGATATCAAGGGATATGGGGATAGCAGGGGAAAGGGGCTTTGAGGTAGATAATCAGCCATGATCAAATTGAATGGTCGAGCAGGCTCGACGGGCTGAATGGCCTAGTCCGATGTTCCTCTGTTCCTAAGAGAGTTGGCGCCAGTGCGCAGCCCTGCATTACCCCACTGCTGATCTTGAAAGTGTCTGATGTTGCTCCATTGGAACTGATGGAACTGTGCATGTTCTTGTGGAAAGAAGAAGAGACCATCTCTGCTGACAAGATCAAAGGCCCTGGTGATGTTCCTTAAAACATATGTGTCTCTGTGGTGCAATGGATAGCGTGTTGGACCTTGTAAATAATGATAGAGAAAATATTCAAAGGTGTGGGTTCGAGTCTCACCAAAGTCTAACTTTGGACCAGAGACACAGGAGCACGACAGAACATAGAGATAAAAAGTGCGTCAAAAGCACAGACTTGGAGACAGAGCAAGGCAGGAGTGACATCACAATGGAGAGTGAGAGCAGGGAAACAGAGAGCCGCTGGGGTGAGGATACAGGATTTGGTTCTTGCCTCGGTGCAGTGGAAGGAGCTGTTTGGTGAGGATCTGGGAAGCTGTGACATCACAGGCAAGCAGGTAGTTCATTGATTTGGAAAAAGCTGCATGTTTGATGACTATCTGGTAAGTGATTTAGGTCCATTTTAGTCCTAACGTTTAAAATAGTAAACAAACTAGTGGTAAGCTTAATAAAATATACAATAAAATAAATAATTGAATAAAATAATTAAGTAGTTAATTAGAACACTTTAAGGATGACAGGACAGGTGATGTGTCACAGCTGCAGCATGTGGGAGCTCCTTGATGCCAGTGTGATCCAGGGCAAACACGTCTGCAGTAAGTGTTTGCGGCTCAAAGAGGGAGAAAAAAGGAACGTAGTGGTAGTCGGGGACAGAAAAGTAAGGTGGATTGACTCTGTTCTCTGCAGCAAAGAGCAAGAGTCCAGATGGCTGTGTTGCCTGCCGGTGTTAGGATTAAGGACATCTGCTCAGGGCTGGAGTGAAACATACAATGGGAGTGGGAGGATCCAGTTGTCGTGGTACATGTCGGTACCAACGACATAGGCAGGACAAGGATCGAGGTTCTGCATCGTCAGTATGAGGAACGAGGCAGCAAATTAAGAAGCAGAACCTCAAAGGTAATCATCTCTGGATTATTACCTGAGCCACGTGCAAATTGGCATAGGACAAATAAGATTAGAGAAACTTATGCACAGCTCAAAGTCTGGTGTGGTAGTAGTGGGTTCTGGTTCGTGGGGCATTGGCACCAGTACTGGGGAAAGAGGTGGCTGTACCGTTGGGACAGTCTGCACCTGAACCATGCTGGGGCCGGTGTTCTAGCGAGCCACATAACTAGGGAAGTAGAGACGGTTTTAAACTGAATAGTGGGGGCAAGGGATCAAATTTGGGAAGATATGGTGAATCAAGGAGGAGAGACAAGGCAAGAGAGAAAGGTATAAATAGGGGAAATGATAAAGAGACCGAGACAGGAAGAGACAAAGCATACAAATCAAAGAGTAAATCAACAGATAAGGCTAGAGGTGACAAAAATAATAAAAGGACAAAACTAAATGCTCTGTATCTGAATGCATGGAGCATTCGAAACAAAACAAATGAACTGAGAGCACAAATAGCATAAATAAGTACGATCTCGATCTGATAGTCATTACAGAGACATGGCTGCAGGGCGACATAGATTGGGATGTGAATATTGGAGGTGACATGGCATTTAGGAAGGACAGGAAGCTTGGAAAAGGTGATGGGGTAGCTCTGTTAATTAATGATGGTATTAGCACAATAGAGAGGGATGACCTAAGTTTAGGAGATCAGGATGTAGAAGCAGTTTGGGTAGAGATGAGAAATCATGAAGGCAAGAAGTCACTTGTGGGAGCAGTGTATAGGCCACCTAACATTAACCACACTGTAGGATGGGGTATAAAGGAAGAAATAATGGCAGCTTGTCGGAAAGGTACAGCGATAATTATGGGGGGTTTTAATCTACATATAGACTGGAAAATTCAGATGGGCAGAGGTTGCCTAGATGAGGAATACATAGAATGTTTTTGGGATAACTTCTTGGAACAAAACATTCTGGAGCCAACCAGAGAGCAGGCTATACTAGACCTGGCATTGTGCAACGAGATAGGATTAATTAATGACCTCATAGTTCAGGTGCCCCTAGGTAGTAGCAATCATAATATGATTGAATTTTACATTCAGTTTGAGGGAGAGAAGAGTGGGTCCCAGACTAGTATTTTAAACATAAATAAGGGCCTTTTGGCTAAGATCAAGTGTAGTATCTGTTCTTATCGGTGCTTATTTGGAAGAGAAGAATGCATGATCATTGGCTTTTGATCCTGGGTAGGCTTTGAGTAAAATGGCTATAACCAATCTTCGCGCTTCAGGCCAGGGAGTGCGGAACACCGTTCGGGTGGTGGTGAAGGACAAGGAAGGAGATGCACTGGTCGATCGCACCTTCTTCATCAAGAAAATCCTCATCAATTGCTGTGGATTTCGAGCTTCGGACATCTTCTGCCTGCAGGATTTCCCCAGCAGTGGGTATTTCGACATGATGTTCAAGAATGTGGCAGGATGCATCAAGTTCCTGAAGGCGTTCAAGGAGAAAGGGGACCAGGCGCCGTTGTCGATCCTCACAGTGAAGGCACTCTTCACAACGTGACCAGGTGGTGACGATTCACCTCTACAACCCCCATGTTCCGGTGGTGGATGTACTCACCTTTCTCGCCAAGTACGTCGAGGTGGCCGGCAGCAGCACTGATGTCAAGAACCCCTTTGAGATTTGGACCAGCAAGCGGCAGGTCAAGGTGACCTTGAAGGTCGATGCAGTGGAACCATTATCCACCCTCCCTCCAGCTTCGCTATCGGGGGAAGTCGAGGCTTCTTGGTCTACGCTGGGCAGCCCAGATTTTGCTGCACCTGTGGCAAATCTGGTCACACGGCAGCTAACTGCAGCATGGTTGTTTGCAAGAACTGCAAGGAGGAAGGCCATCAGACCAAGGACTGTAAGCAGACTAAGTGTTGCAACTTGTGCGGTGCGGCAGGCCATCTCTACAAAACCTGCCCCAAACGCTGCCTCAGTTATGCTCAGGCGGCAAGGTCCAAGGAAAGGCCGGGAGAAGGTTCGACGAAGGCGTCCGGTGCTGGAAAGAAGACAAGCAACCTTCTCCGCAGTGAGGAACTTCTCCCTGAGAAAGAGAACAAAGGGGAGGCAGCTGAAACCAGCGACCCAGCACCTCCCCTGCACCCAGAAACCCCTCCTCCACAGACAGAATCAATGGCGGAGGAGGCAGCAGATGGACAAACCGGTCAGTGGAAAGTGGTACAAAGGAAAACCACAAAGAAAAGACCTCCAAAAGCAGAACAGGTCACCACCCAAACCAGTGGCAAGAGGAGACTACCTTCTGAGACAGACTACAACAACTACTCTTCACTGGATGAGGAAGTGCTGGAACGACGGCCCCTTCAAAAGAAGCGGCAGAGCTCCAAGGAGCTGGAAGATAACGCCCCCCAGCCCCCGGACACAGGAAGATGTGATAGGCCTGACGAGTCCCAACCCCAAAGTGCCACACCTAACGAAATGGCCACCGCAACCCAGCTCCGGGACACTGAGAGCAAAGACACGTCTGGCGCACCTCAGCTCCGGGAAGCAGGGAGCAGTGATGTTTTCGAGGAGAAACAGAGGGGAACAGCAGAGGACAACCCTATCCTTACTGCCTACAATAACCCCCCGATGTCAACCCAGCGGAACAAACCCTGCATGAAAAACCAGGAGGGGTTTCTGAGCCCAACGAATGTGAAACAGCTTGCGTACACTATGGTTATGCAGGAACATCCCGAAGGACTGGGACTAGCAAGGACAAATGGTATGGGAAGCAACAACCAACTTCTAAAAAATGGGTATAAGGATTGCTTCCATAAATGTGCGTAGCATTAAATCCACTACGCGATATGTTTCAACCTTGGATTACCTTGCCAAGGTCAAAGCCGAGCTCCTGTTTCTGCAGGAGTGTGGAATACCACATCTCAGCACCTACAGGCAGTGGTCACGATGGTGGTCCCATGGGCCATCGATCTGGTCGGGGGGTAATGACTGCCGTTCCTCCGGCCTGGGTATTCTGCTGCGGGGAGGTAACTTCACCATCTCCGAAGTTAAGGAGGTGGTGGGCGGTCGCCTCCTCGTAGCAGACGTAATGGACAACAACGCTCCGCTCCGGTTGATCAACGTGTACGCCCCGGTACAACGCAGCGAGCGGCTGACCGTCTTCCAGCAGCTCCCACTGCTGCTGGCGACGTCCAGGCCAGTCATCCTAGGCGGTGACTTCAACTGCATCATCAATGCGGCTGGACCATCCAGCAGTGACGACAGCAAACTGGACACTACGTCCAGATTCCTAATAGAAACAGTTAAAGATGCCAAACTGCACGACGTCTTCAGCAAACCTGCAGACGGAGCGCAGCGCAGATACACATGGTCAAGATCGAACGGGTCTGCCCGTTCCAGGATTGACTTCCTGTTTGTGTCCCGTGCTGTCACGGTCAGATCCACCGATGTCAAGCCGGTGTTCTTCTCCGACCACTGCCTCTTACTGGCCAACTGTCACTTTCAGGACGTCCAGCGGGTTGGCAGAGGGAGGTAGAAGCTCAATGCCACACTGCTGACCCCAGAGAACGTTGAGGAACACAAAAGGGATAACAAAGGTTGGAGGACCGTGAAACCTCTCTTTGAGTCTCCAGTTCAGTGGTGGGAAGCGATCAAGGAGAACATCAAGAGGTTGTTCATCCACAAGTGTGTTCAGAGGGCGAGAGAGAGACAGAGGGAAATGTCCCGACTCCTGAAAAGTATGCAAAATCTGCTCCGGCTGCAATCAATGGGGGTCGAGGTCAAGGAGGACCTCCAAGAGGTGAAGAGCCAGCAGGCCTCGTTCTTTGCCACGGAGGCCTCCAAGATCATCTTCCAGTCCAGATTTCGCTCCATTGAGCAGGATGAGATGTGCTCGCATTACTTCTTCCAAAAGGTATACACAGAGAGCTCTGTTATCAGCAGCCTGAAGGAAGAGGATGGCTCAGTCACGTCTTCACAGTCCGACATACTAAGGATTAGCAAATACTTTAATGCTGGGCTGCATGACGCGAAGCCCACAGACAGCAGAGCCTCCCAGTCCTTCCTATCATCTATCACAGAGGTCTTAGATAACAGCAGGAGGGAGAGACTGGACAAGCCGCTAACTCTGGACGAGCTGACAAAGGCCGTTGAGTCCTTCGAGACGAGTAAAACTCCCGGGAGCGACGGCTTACCGGTTGAGTTGTACTCGGCCCTGTGGGACTGGGTCAGCCCGGACCTGCTGGAAGTATACGAGAGTATGCTCCTGGCCCGCAGCATGTCAGAATCCATGAGGAAAGGCATCATCACCCTCATTTACAAGCGGAAGGGGGAGAGGGCAAAAATCAGAAATTGGAGGCCCATCTCACTGCTTAATGTTGATTACAAGATTCTGTCCAAAGTCATCACCAGTCGAGTCAAGTCTGCTCTGGAGTTGGTGATTCACCCTGATCAGACCTGTACTGTACCCGACAGGAAGATCTCTGATAGTCTCGCACTACCCAGGGATACGATCGCCTATGTATGGACAGGAGGGTGGACACCTGCCTCATCAGCCTGGACCAGGAGAAGGCTTTTGACAGGATATCGCACACCGACATGATGGACGTGCTTTCCAAAATGGGGTTTGGGGAGGGAATCTGCAATTGGATCCAACTGCTCGACACAAACATCAGTAGCGCAGTCTCAATCAACGGGTGGGAATCGGAAAGTTTCCCGATCAAATCTGGAGTCAGACAGGGCTGTCCTCTCTCCCCGGTCTTGTTTGTTTGCTGTATTGCACCCTTTGCTGAGTCTATTAGGAAGGATGCGAGCATAAGAGGGGTGACAATCCCAGGCAGTGGAGGCACTCAGGTGAAAACCTCCCTGTACATGGATGACGTCGCCGTCTTCTGCTCGGATCCGCTGTCCGTGCGCAGACTGATGAGTATCTGCGACCAGTTCGAACTGGCCTCGGGAGCCAAAGTTAACCATGGCAAGAGCAAGGCCATGTTCTTTGGGAACTGGGCTGACCGATCCTTTGTCCCCTTCACCGTCAGGTCAGACTACCTGAAGGTGCTGAGGATATGGTTCGGAAGGGAGGGGCAGCGATCTCTCTCCATTGTGGGTAAGAACCTGGTCATCAGGTGCGAGTCGCTCACTTTGTTGCTGTATGTGGTGCAGGTCTGGCCCATACCCCACTCCTTCGTTGTGGCGGTCACCCGAGCCATTTTTCGCTTCATCTGGAGATCTAAAATGGACCGGATCCGGAGGGACACGATGTTCAAATCTCTGGACAACGGCGGGAAAAATGTACCCAACGTGGCCCTCATCCTGATGACCACCTTCGTGTGCAGCTGCATAAAGCTGTGTGTAGATCTCCAGTACACAAACTCCAAGTGTCACTACGTGCTGAGGTTCTATCTGTCCCTGGTGTTGCAAAGGATGGGCCTGGTCACATTGCCGCGGAACGCTCCATGCAGTTGGACCGTGCCGTACTGCCTATCCTTCGTGGAGCAGTTTCTGCGGGAAAACACCTTTGACCGCCGATCCATCAGGCAGTGGTCTGCACGGAATGTCCCCAAGGCCCTACGGGAAAAGGAGACGGGTGATCCTGTCGGATGGTTCCCTGAGCAGACCGTCAAAGTCATTTGGTGGAATGCCTCATCACCAGAACTTTCAAGCAAGCACCAAGATGTAGCTTGGCTGGTGGTGAGTAGGGCCCTCCCCGTCAGATCCTTCCTGCACGCCCGAAGTCTCGTCCCCTCCGCGCAATTCCCACCGCAGTGGCTGTGGTGGGGAAGAGATGATTGCCCACCTCCTCCTGGAATGTGTCTTTGCAAAGCAGGTGTGGAAGGGATGAAGTGGTTTTTGTTGAGGTTCATCCCTAGCAGCTCCGTAACACAGGAGTCTGTGCTCTGCGGGCTGTTCCCAGGGACGCACACCGAGACAAACATCAACTGCTGCTGGAGGACTATCATTTCGGTGAAAGACGCCCTTTGGTCTGCCCGAAACCTGCTGGTCTTGCAGCGCAAAGAGTTGTCCACGACCGAATGTTGCAGACTGGTACATTCCAAGGTCCAGCACTACGTGCTGAGGGACGCATTAAAGCTTGGGGCAGCTGCAGCAAAGGCTCAATGGGGAAAGACCACAGTGTAAGGTCCCCCCACCAAGCTGAACTGAGGGGCTGGCTCCATGGAAAACCCCTCGAACTGTTTTGGGAAATTTCCGTTTGCTGTAAAATGTAAATGGCATGAAAAATGAAATGGAAGGGTTGTGAGGCAACTCACTCCTGTATTGAAGGAAACTGACCTCCTTTGCACTATTTGTAATTTTTGACTTGGTGCTGTTTAGAACTGTTTTGCCATGTAATTTTTTACAGATTTTTATGAATAAAGTATATTTTGGAAATTAAAAAAAAGTTCAGGGAAGCCAGGGTCCACCATAAACTGAGCATGTGGGAGCAACAATCTCTCCATTGTGGGTAAGAACCTGGTCATCAGGTGCGAGGTGCTCACGTTGTTGCTGTACGTGGCGCAAGTTGCCCATTCTCCACTCCTGCGCTGTGGTGGTCACCCGAGCCATTTTCCGCTTTATCTGGAAGTCTAAAATGGACCAGGTCCGGAGGGACACGATGTTCTAACCTCTGGATAAGGGCGGGAAGAATGTACCCAACATCGCCCTCATCCTGATGACCACCTTCTTGTGCGGCTGCATCAAGCTGTGTGTAGACCCCCAGTATGCAAACTCCAAGTGTCACTACGTGCTGAGGTTCTATCTGTCCCCGTTGTTGTGAAGGATGAGTCTGGTCACATTGCCGCGGAACGCTCCATCCAGTTGGACCATGTCGTACCAACTATCCTATGTGGGAATGTTTCTGGGGGAAATCACCTTTGACCACCAATCCATCAGGCAGTGGTCTGCACAGAATGTCCTCAAGGTCCTATGGGAAAAGGAGATGGTGGATCCGGTCGGATGGTTCCCCAAGCAGACCGTCAAAGTCATTTGGCGGAATGCCTCATCACCAGAACCATCAAACAAGCACCAGGATGTAGCTTGGCTGCTGGTGAGAAGGGCCCTCCCCGTCAGATCCCTCTTGCACACCCGGAGTCTATCCCCCTCCACACGCTGCCCTTGAGGTGGCTGCAGTGGGGAAGAGACTCCTTCTGGAATGTGTCTTTGCAAAGCATGTGTGGAAAAGCATTTGTCGAGGTTCATCCCAAGCAGCTCTGTAACACGGGAGTCTGTGCTCTGTGGGCTGATCCCAGGGACACACACTGAGATAAACATCAACTGCTGCTGAAGGACTATCAATTTGGTGAAAGACGCTCTTTGGTCTGTACGAAACTTGCTGGTCTTCCAGCGCAAAGAGTTGTCCACCACCGAGTGTTGCAAACTGGCACATTCCAAGGTCCAGGACTACAGGCTGGGGGATGCACTCAAGCTTGGGGCTGCCGTCACAAAGGCTCAATGGGGAAAGACCACAGTGTAAAGTCCTCCCACCATAGTGAACTGAGGGGCTGGACCCATGGGAAACCCCTCGGGCTGTATACACCAAATGTGGGTTTGCTGTAAAATGTACACGACATGAAAAAAGGAATGGTAGGATTGTGTGGCAACTCACTCCTGCTTTGAAGAAAACTGATTTCTTTTACAACTTTTTTTTAGAATTAGAATTAGAATATTACAGCACAATACAGGCCCTTCGGCCCTCGATGTTGCGCCGACCTGTGAAACCATCTGACCTACACTATTCCATTTTCATCCATATGTCTATCCAATGACCACTTAAATGCCCTTAAAGTTGGCGAGTCTACTACTGTTGCAGGCAGGGCGTTCCACGCCCCTTCTACTCTCTGAGTAAAGAAACTACCTCAAACATCTGTCCTATATCTATCACCCCTCAACTTAAAGCTATGTCCCCTCGTGTTTGCCATCACCATCCGAGGAAAAAGACTCTCACTGTCCACCCTATCTAACCCTCTGATTATCTTATATGTCTCTATTAAGTCACCTCTCCTCCTCCTTCTCTCCAACGAAAACAACCTCAAGTCCCTCAGCCTTTCCTCGTAAGACCTTCCCTCCATACCAGGCAACATCCTAGTAAATCTCCTCTGCACCCTTTCCAAAGCTTCCACATCCTTCCTATAATGCGGTGACCAGAACTGCACGCAATACTCCAGGTGCGGTCTCACCAGAGTTTTGTACAGCTGCAGCATGACCTCGTGGCTCCGAAACCCGATCCCCCGACTAATAAAAGCTAACACACCATATGCCTTCTTAACAGCCCTATTAACCTGGGTTGCAATTTTCAGGGATTTATGTACCTGGACACCAAGATCTCTCTGTTCATCTACACTACCAAGAATCTTCCCATTAGCCCAGTACTCTGCATTCCTGTTACTCCTTCCAAAAGTGAATCACCTCACACTTTTCCACATTAAACTCCATTTGCCATCTCTCAGCCCAGCTCTGCAGCCTATCTATGTCCCTCTGTACCCTACAACATCCTTCGGCACTATCCACAACTCCACCAACCTTCGTGTCACTCGCAAATTTACTAACCCACCCTTCTACACCCTCTTCCAGGTCATTTATAAAAATGACAAACAGCAGTGGCCCCAAAACAGATCCTTGCGGTACACCACTAGTAACTAAACTCCAGGATGAACATTTCCCATCAACCACCACCCTCTGTCTTCTTTCAGCTAGCCAATTTCTGATCCAAAGCTCTAAATCACCTTCAACCCCATACTTCCGTATTTTCTGCAATAGCCTACCGTGGGGAACCTTATCAAACGCCTTACTGAAATCCATATACACCACATCCACTGCTTTACCCTCATCCACCTGTTTGGTCACCTTCTCGAAAAACTCAATAAGGTTTGTGAGGCACAACCTAACCTTCACAAAACCGTGCTGACTATCGCTAATGAACTTATTCTTTTCAAGATGATTCTAAATCCTGTCTCTTATAACCTTTTCCAACATTTTACCCACAACCGAAGTAAGGCTCACAGGTCTATGATTACCAGGGCTGTCTCTACTCCCCTTCTTGAACAAGTGGACAACATTTGCTATCCTCCAGTCTTCCAGCACTATTCCTGTCGACAATGACGACATAAAGATCAAGGACAAAGGCTCTGCAATCTCCTCCCAAGCTTCCCAGAGAATCCTCGGATAAATCCCATCTGGCCCAGGGGACTTATCTATTTTCACACTTTCCAAAATTCCAAAATAACACCTCCTCCTTGTGAACCTCAATCCCATCTAGCCTAGTCGTCTGAATCTCAGTATTCTCCTCGACAACATTTTCTTTCTCTACTGTAAATACTGACGAAAAATATTCATTTAACGCTTCCCCTATCTCCTCTGATTCCACACACAACTTCCCACTACTATCCTTGATTGTCCCTAATCTGGGGCGGGACAGTGGCGCAGTGGTTAGCACCGCAGTCTCACAGCTCCAGCGACCCGGGTTCAATTCCGGGTACTGCCTGTGTGGAGTTTGCAAGTTCTCCCTGTGTCTGTGTGGGTTTCCTCCGGGTGCTCTGGTTTCCTCCCACATGCCAAAGACTTGCAGGTTGACAGGTAAATTGGCCATTCGAAATTGCTCCTAGTGTCGGTAGGTGGTTGGGAAAATATAGGGACGGGTGGGGATGTGGTAGGAATATGGGATTAGTGTAGGATTAGTATTGATGGTCGGCACAGACTCGGTGGGCTGAAGGGCCTGTTTCAGTGCTGTATCTCTAAACTAACTCTAGTCATTCTTTTATTCCTGATATACCTATAGAAAGCCTTAGGGTTTTCCTTGATCCTATCCGCCAATGACTTCTCGTGTCCTCTCCTTGCTCTTCTTAGCTCTCTCTTTAGATCCTTCCTGGCTAGCTTGTAACTCTCAAGCGCCCTAACTGAGCCTTCACGTCTCATCCTAACATAAGCCTTCTTCTTCCTTTTGACAAGCGCTTCAACTTCTTTAGTAAACCGCAGCTCCCTCGCTCGACAACTTCCTCCTTCCCTGACAGGTACATACTTATCAAGGACACGCAGTAGCTGCTCCTTGAATAAGCTCCACATTTCGATTGTTCCCATCCCCTGCAGTTTCCTTCCCCATCCTACGCATCCTAAATCTTGCCTAATCGCATCATAATATCCTTTCCCCCAGCCATAATTCTTGCCCTGCTGTATATACCTGTCCCTGCCCATCGCTAAGGTAAACCTAACCGAATTGTGATCACTATCACCAAAGTGCTCACCTACATCTAAATCTAACACCTGGCCGGGTTCATTACCCAGTACCAAATCCAATGTGGCATCGCCCCTGGTTGGCCTGTCTACATACTGTGTCAGAAAACCCTCCTGCACACACTGGACAAAAACTGACCCATCTAAAGTACTCGAACTATAGTATTTCCAGTCAATATTTGGAAAGTTAAAGTCCCCCATAACAACTAGCCTGTTACTCTCGCCCCTGTCGAGAATCATCTTCGCTATCCTTTCCTCTACATCTCTGGAATGTCAACTTGGTGCTGTTTTGAACTGTTTTGTCATGCATTTTTTTTAACAGATTTTTATGAATAAAGCATATTTTTGGGGGGAGAAAAAGTTCAGAAAAGGTTCACTAGGCTGATTCCTCGGATGAGGGGTTTGTCTTATGAGGAAAGGTTGAGCAGGTTGGGCCTGTACTCATTGGAGTTTAGAAGAATGAGAGGTGATCTTATTGAAACATATCAGATCCTGAGGGGGCTCGACAGGCTAGATGCTGAGAGGATGTTTCCTCTCATGGGGGAATGTAGAAATAGGGCACACAGTTTCAAATTAAGGTGATTCCAATTGAAGATGGTGATGAGGAGGAATTTCTTCTCTCAGTAGGTCATTAGCATTTGGAATTCTCTTTCCCAGCGAGCAGTGGAGGCTGGGTCAATAAATATATTCAAGGCTGAGTTAGACAGATTTTTGATTGACAAGGGAGCCAAGGGTTATGAGGGGGCAGGAAAGTGAAGTTAAGACCACGATCAGATCAGCCATGATTTTATTGAATGGCGGAGTAGGATCAAGGGGCTGAATGGCCTACTGCTGTTCCTACTTCTTATGTTCTTATACCTACACAGACAGTCCTTTTTCACAGCTACTCTAAAACGAATGATATTTTAATGACTCTTGCACACAATCCTCTCCGACTGAAACATACTTCATTCACCTGACTTCATTCTCCAAATCTAGATCCAGTACCATCTCCTTCCCCATTGGATGGAAATATACTGATTCAGAAAGTTCTCTTACACACATTCCAGGAATTCTTCTCCCTCTTTGCCCTTCACACAGTTATTTTCCCAGCCTGCATTCGGATAATTGAAATCCCCATTAGCATTATTCAGAGGTTCTTGCATCTTTCGACAATTTGCCTGCAAATTTACTCCTCTATCCACTTCCTACTATTTAGTGGCCTGGATATACACTGAGCAGTGGAATAACTCCTCTGTTGATGCATTATTCTAAACAAATAGATTCTACCTTTCAACCCTCAAGTACATTTTCTCTTCCTAGTGCTGTAACAGTATCTTTGATCAATACAGCTGCACCCACACAATCCTCTGCCTATTTTTCTTCTCAATCTTTCTTGAATACATCGCAGTGAGGAATATTAAGTTCCCATTCCTCCCCTTGTTTGATCCATGTCTCTGTTATTGCAGCTGGATCACAATCCCATGTGGCTACTTGTGCCTGCAGCTCACCAATCCTATTTACCATGCTGCAAGTATTTACAAATATGCACTCTAAACCTATCTCAGTCTGCCTTGCATTTGTCTCTTGTTTGAGTCTTGTGTTTCTGAACTATTCTTTATTCGAATGCTGTTTGTTTCTCTCAGTCCTCGGTGCACCTTGTATCTATTCTCTAATGCTTCATCCTTGTGCCGCTCCCCCAGCCAAATTAGTATAAATCCTTTCACAAAGCATCAGTTAAAGTGACAGCGAGGTCATTTGTCCTGTCCATCTTTTGCAGGTCACATCAACATCAGAAGTGGTGACAATGTTCCTGGAAGCTGTAGCCCTGCCTCATCCACCATTTCTCCAGCCATGCATTAACCTGTATTATCCTACTATTCCTATACTCACTAATACACATGGGAGTAATCCAAATATTATAACCTTTGTGGTCTTGCTCTTTAACTTCCTTCCCAGCTCCTAAAACTCTGATTGTAGGATCTCAACCCTTTTCATACCCATGTCATTGGTTCCAAAATAGACCACGACTTCTGACTGTTCTTCTTCCCCATTGAACATATTTTGAAGACTGAAAACTGGTTTCAGAATCTCACACTTGGTCCCACTGCCAAGCGGCCGGTGGGGGCGGTGGGGAGGTGAGGGGTGGGGGAGCGGCGGGCCTTTCCCGAAGTCGGGGGTCGCGGCGGGTCTCTTCCCGCGGAATTTTATGGCCCCCTCCTGCCGTGACCCATGACATCGAGAGGCTGGTAAAATTCAGCCCGATATGTTCAGCTGCAATGGCGGTTCATGCTGCCCTCTCCTGGTCATTGGCTGACATACATGCAAAGTTTCTGTAAAATGAATGTAACGTGGATATATTGCCAGAACAGGGGAGGATCACCTTGAGATGTTTTTAGGAAGAAGCAGAGCAGTTGGACTAATTGGAGAACACAGCCAAAGATACAGCACTGGCATGATGGGCCAAATGGTCTTTGTTCACTATTCTATGACTCGATGAACATTTCCCATCCTAATTTCACATTTTCTACAACTGCAGCATTTGGCTTTGTAAAGGTCTGGTGTGTAGACTTTTCCCAGAGCTGCAAATAGTACCTTGTGACAATATAAACTGTCAGTGTGTGAATGTGGGTGTCACATTTATATACAAAATGAGTGCTGAAGTTATGATGGTATCAGTTGTAAATGTATTTTCATTATGTTTCTAATCTGTAATATGTTATACATATCTATGATTGAAACTGTGCTCCTGTAAATGGTGAGTTTTATTAATCATCCATTGGATGTGGACATCGTTTACAAGGCCAACATTTACTGCCCATCCTGACTTGCCCTTGAGATGCTGGTGCTGAACCGGCTTCCTGAACAGCTGCAGCCCGTGTGGATTTGCAGTTTTTCTTGTAGTTATTCATTTGAAACAGATGAACGGTATGCTCGGGCATTTCAGAGAGCAGTAAAGAGTTAACTACATTGCTGTGAGTTTGAAGTCACACATGGGCCAGACCAGGTGAGGAGAACAGATTTCCTGTCCTAAGAACATTAGTGAACCAATACTCCAGTTGTTTCATTGTCACCATTACTGATACAAGCTATTTATTGTTGATTTATTTCATTAACTGAACTTAAATTCTGCAACTGTGGTGATGGGATTTGAAATCACTGTCACCAGATTATTGATGGGATTTGAAATCACTGTAACCAGATTACTGATGGGATTGAAATCACTGTCACCAGATTATTGATGGGATTTGAAGTCACTGTCACCAGATTACTGATGGGATTTGAAATCACTGTCACCAGATTATTGCTGGGATTTGAAATCACTGTCACCAGAGTACTGATGGGATTTGAAATCACTGTCAACAGATTATTGCTGGGATTTGAAATCACTGTCACCAGATTACTGATGGGATTTGAAATCACTGTCACCAGGTTATTGCTGGGATTTGAAATCACTGTCACCAGATTACTGATGGGATTTGAAATCACTGTCACCAGATTATTGCTGGGATTTGAAATCACTGACACCAGATTACTGATGCGATTTGAAATCACTGTCACCAGATTATTGCTGGGATTTGAAATCGCTGTCACCAGATTACTGATGGGATTTGAAATCACTGTCACCAGATTACTGATGGGATTTGAAATCACTGTCAGCAGATTATTGCTGGGATTTGAAATCACTGTCACCAGATTAGCGATGGGATTTGAAATTACTGTCATCAGATTATTGCTGGGATTTGAAATCACTGTCACCAGATTATTAGTCCAGGCCTCTGGATTACTAGTGCAGTAAATATTACCACTATTTTACTGTAGCCGGGAGTGCATCAATGGGCTCATTATGAATAAATGTGTATGTCTGTGTGTGTGGTTTTGGAATATATTTGTGTGTATCTTTGTGTATAAATGTACTTAGGTGTTATTAATAAATAAAACAGAAATAAATAAACAGATAATTTTTTTGAATAAGACAGTTCAACCTGAATAAATAATAGATTTGTGCAAATAAGCATGTAAGCTGTATTTAACACAAGAAATCAAAAATGTTCGAGTTGAACATGGATGAAAGGAAGAGCAAATGTAACAGGGCTTTCAGGTGATAAACTCATAGAATCAGTGACTGGTTACAGCACAGAAGGAGGCCATTCAGCCTATCGTGTCAATGCTAGCTCTTTGCAACAGCAACTCACCCAGTCCCACTCCCCTGCCTTTTCTCCATTGCCCTGCAAGTTTTTCTCCTCAGATAATTATCCAATTCTCTTTTGAAGGCCTCGATTGAACCTGCCTCCGCCGCACTCTCAGGCAGTGCATTCCAGATCCTAACCACTCGCTGCTTAAAATAGTTTTTCCTCATGTTGCCATTGATTCTTTAGCCAATCATCTTAAATTGATGTCCTCTGGTTGTAGATCCTTCCAGCAATGGGAACAGTTTCTCCCTATCTACTCTGTCCAGACACAAGAACACAAGAACATCAGTAGTATGAGAAATGGTCCATTTTCCTGCTGATTTTTCTATTGCCTCACCTCAATAACCACAATAACAATCATCTCCTTGGGTTTCTTGGTTTATTGAATGAATTTGCAGTCCTGACACAGTGTGAATCCACAGAAGTCATCGATAAGGTCCATCTAAAGCCCGTGACATGGTGTAGCTAGCTTTATTCTATCAATGAAAGTAATCCGCATTGGCATTACATACTATATTGCTTGCTTGCTAGCTAATGCATTTTGCTGCTCTCCATTGATGTTTGTATGCTGCATTATTTATAGGGAGAAAATATGTTTTAAATCAGACTGTGTTTTGAAGGCATCAGATTGGCTATACAATTTATATACAGATTAATTGCCCCCATGTCCATGGCTGAGTCAATAATTTTGTCAAATGTCCATGGTGCAACATCAACATGTCAGTGCCTATCCCTGCACAGATAAGAGGGGCTCCCTCTTCATTTAGGGCAGGGGGAGGAGGAATGGCTTTCCCAGAAGACATAAATCTCAAAGAACACATCCATTCAGAGTTTTGACTGAACTGAACTGCACAGAATGTTGTGAGATAACAATGCAGTTCCTTTTCCCACTCTCTTGGGGCTTGAGGAAAAAATGTTCTTTAAAACAAAGAAAGAAATGCACTGGACACATTCAACTGGAGAAACGGGATCAAAATTATTTGCCGCTGTTTGTTGTTCCACCTCCCCTAAAGGTTTAATGGGTGTATGTGGCGTGGCAATGGAATGATGGAAACACGGAAACCACAAGGTAGATTTGCCCAGATTTGTGCTGAGCTGACGTACCACATTTAGTCTCAGTGTCCTTAGTTTAAGAATGGGAAAACGAAGCCAGGATTCCTCCTCCTAATAGCAATTCAGTGACTTGATGTCAATTACACAGGGATGGACCTGAGGCAAGGGAGAGATTAAGCTCAACTTGTGATGTGCTCCAAGCAGCCTGTCAACAATGGCTCTCTCAGCTCACACATGAAGAATGTTCTAGAAGGCTGACCAAACCCATGGATCATAATCCCAGTGAGGACTCAACAACCAGAGGAGGAGAAAAACAATGATTGGATAAAATAATTGAAATGCTGTTTGTAAAGTTATATATAATGCAACAGTTCATGCTGCAACAAAACAACATGATGTGGGTTTGAACCCGTAAGTGCCCAGCAGTAATATTCTCCATCTACAGACTAGGAGGCTCCTCAGTGAAAGTGAAAGTGAAATTGGAGTGTCAGCCTAGGACATGAAAGCGAGTGCCAGTTATTTTAGCAAACTAAGACACACAGGTTCAACTGGTAGAAAGCAAAATTAGGACTGATGTCAGGAAGTTCCGTACACAAATAGTGATCGCCATGTGGAAAAGACTTCCAGATAGGGCAGTGAAGACAAAAAAGCTTGTCAACACTGAAGAAACAGTTGGAGAGTGTGGGAGTGAGGGATGCAGTTCTTTCTGCATCAATGAGCTTGAATAGGCCAGATGGCATTCCTCAGAATCCCAATGTTTATAACCTGTAAGGCTGAATTGCTATATGTCTGGGGATAGGTTATCTGTTTGCTTCGTAGTCTGAGTGAAGTGTCTCGCATGGGCAAAACAACCAATGGAAAAGAGGTAACTCACCTACATGAGACTCCCTCTCATGCAGTGACAAGGTTATGATAAGCATGGTGAGGACACAAAACTGCGAGCTCAAGGTACAGCTAACAGATCGTCAAAATAGATTTGGAAAACCTGTATGTATTTTACATCACCTCTTTGTAAAACCCAAGATCTTATTCACAAATGTGTTTCTGAATCTATTTCACTAATCCTCACATCAACTGGATCCATTATTAAGTCTTTGTGGTCAAAATCCTGAAGTTCCCTCTTGCATTTTGGGTGTATTTAGACTGCATTTTCGATCAGTGTGAAGTGGTTTCAACTTTGCACTGACACTTTTATTATTTTCATTCAGAGGTAATGTAATATCCATCTTCGAAAAGGGTGACAGAACTAAGCCGAATAATTGCAGCCCAGTTAATTTAACATCTATGTTAGTTGAGTGAGTATGTTCAAGACTGAGATTGGTAGAGTGTTGGACATGAATGGAAACAAGGGAAATGGGGATAGGGTGGGAAATGGATTGAGGTAGAAGATCAACCATGATCTTATTGGATGGTGGAGAGGCTCGAGGGGCCGTACAATCTACACCCGCTCCTATTTCTTATTTTCTAGGTCAATGTTTAGAATCTTTAAAGATAAAATTACTCAATATCCAAGTGAGAAAATTATTAGAAGTAGAAACACTGGTTTCATAAAGGAAAATCGTGCTCGACAAAACCCAATAGAGTTCTTTTGAAGTGACAGATAATGGTGGCCGTGTGTACAGGGACATTCGGAATGCCTTGGAAAAGTTAGTAGAGAGGAGACCATTGGAGAAGATTAACACTTTTGGAATTAGGGGAATGGGATGAAATGGGATTAAAAACTGGTTCTGAGGGAGGGGAGAGTAGGAGTTAAGGGCAGTTTCTCCGAGGGGATGGAAGTGGGTAGCAGTGCCCCACACGGTTCTGTTCTAGTGCTGCTAATTTGTAGTGTGTAAGGTCACTTGTGCACTTGGCGAGGAGTGAATTATGGTGCAGGGCATGGGGAAGATGCAAAAAGACCATCTTTAAGAAAAGGAGTCTGGCCTCAATGGTCCGGGTGGAAACACTTGTGACACCATGCAGTCACACTGACTCCCTCGTATGCATGGGTTTGGCCTGTGTTGACAGCCCGAGCAATAAGGGAATAATTTTTTTCTACAGAATGTAACATTTGTTTCGCTTTCGGTTGAGTTGAAGAATGACGGTTTTTATACAATTGAGAAACTGGTTCTTGCAAACTGCTTGTTTCTCTTATGGAGTTTGTTGAACCCAGACTGAGTCACAACACTTCAATAACCTGAAACATTCTCAGCACAGTAACTTTTTATTCATGTGATTGTGTTTTTTACTCCCCAGATCTAGAAGACAGCAGCTTGACAGATGATATTGAGTCTTCAAGCACTTCACTGAGCTGCTGTGCTTCCAGCAGAGGCTCTGCAGCAAAAGCAGGCTTGCCTTCCGAAGACTGCACTACTAAACAGACCATACAACTTACCGAAGAAATCCAGAACCCACAGGTCAAACAAAACTCATCCCTGACCTTTTGTAAATGTGTTCCCTTTCTCTACAAGCATGAAAAAACATGAGGTAATCAAGATTAGAGCCGTCGGACAATCTGATCCATTCAAGCACAGGGAATATAATTTTTAGGGGGGTGGGAGATGTTTGTAAATAGTTAAGGATCTAAAGGCTAAGTGTGTTGATGAGCAACATTGTGGTAGAACGCGAGGAATTTTGAGGCCAGAGAAACCGTGGTTCGACAAAACACCAGCGTTAATCTTGCATGACCTCTAATAATGCCTCATCAAAAAGATGACTATAATTCATAACCGAGTTCCTTTAACTTCTGTAAACAGCTGCTTTGAAACCGTTTACAAACATAATCACATATATTGTAGATTTTTTAAAACCCAGTGTAATAAGTTCCTCTTCTTCCCAGAGATTTAAGTTATTATAATTCTCAAATGACATTAATAGGATTGTCCCAATCAGGAGCCATTTGACCTGTCTGCTTTTGTAGACTAATTACACTCTATCCTCAAGGCTCAATGGGAACTCAGTGCATTTGTGTAAAAACCAGACAGGGAATTGTGAAAATATACTAAATCTGTGTTTTTTAAGCTGCTGGAAACAAATTGCACTTTTTAATTTAGAAACGCAGTTTCTCGAGTTCCCCAATGGTCTCGTAAAGGTACTGCCGTTCACCTGACATTCAACCATATGAACCAGAGGATCTCAGGTTTGATTCCCACTCTTGGCTGAGTTAGCTAATTTCAACGAGAGACACTGTCGGGGCTGCTGCAGTTACCTCAGTCACCACTTGAACCATGTAGGTTTGGTGCTCCGAAGTCGGAGATGACAAAGGGGGTGAGAAAGGGAACGGTGGCCTCATTCCCTGTCTCTGTTCAAGTTTTGGAGCTGGGGGATCCTCCAAACACCACCAGGTTTCATCAATTTCTGTCTCCGCTGGGCAAGCTAATATTGTCACTTGCTGTCCTTCCATCCTCTTCGCAACCACTCACAATCACTCTGGTGAGCAGATTGTTGAGGTATTTGCTGTTTGCTTCTCTCATTGCAGTGTGGCAGGGGCCTGGAGAACATGACCTTTGGAGATGCTGGATAGTTTTGGAGGGTGCTGGACTCAATCATTATCCTGTTGAGGAATAAGCACAACAAAGAGATGCTAACGCTTGAGGTGCTGTCATACCTGTCGAAGAACATGATTCAGTTGAGAGCAAACACTAATCCACCCTTTGTCGATACAATTCTCAGCAGAATTCAGTCACTCTTTGAGGGAAGGTGTGAGAAAGTACTGGTGGAAATGTTCCAATGTGTTGGGAAACTTGACCAAGTGGAACCTGAGGGTGAAGATCTTTCTTCTACCAACAGGTCCATTCCAAACTCGTTCACTTATTGTTGCACTTGGATGGAAAGAGTGAGGAGATCATCAGATCTTGTAGGTCAACACTGTGGATGATCTTGCCACTTACTGGATCTGCTGAGGCTTCCTCATAGATATCTAGAGGAGCCCAATGGGAGTTACATGGACTTCCTCAGATACCTATCACAGCAGTTAGTTTAAGATGCTTCGAAACCTGTGGAGCTTTTATCAGTTCTCCAAGGAAGACAGTCACAGTGACTGCCTGACAGTGTTGGATCAGAAGGATGTGAGAAGCCAGCTGCTCCACAATACCAGGCAGACTGGGACCAACATATTCCACCATTGCTCTGGCAGCAGAACAACCCCCTTGTTGAATTTGCAGAGGTTCATCATCTGTTCCCATCCTCCATTTCTTTCCATGTATTCAGCTCCGTCTCTATAATTGTCTGATTCAAAGGGATCTTTAGTGTCTCCACACTTTTGACACACAAATCCCTACTTATAGATGTTTGAAATTGAGCTGTGAATTCTCTCTGCTGTGATTCACTCTCAGAAACAAAACCATTGATCAGAGAAAGATCAATTCCTATACCATGGATTGTGAGTTATTCTTCAATAATGAGCAGGAGCAGCTCCGAGAACACGCAGTGACCTTTTCAACTTTACTCCTGCAGCAGCTGGAACGTGTCTGACCCGCCCGGTGGGTTACCTGGTGGACGAGCTGTGTAATGAACTGCTGCTGTCCCCCACCAGAATGAAACCTAAAGACACAGACCCCGATCCTCCTCCACCTCCTCCTCTTCAGAACAACAAACTGATCATTCTTTCAACATGACCTACACATTTGTAAATGTATGGATTGTAATTAAATAAATATTCTGTTGTGTTATTGTAACTATTGGTGAATCTTCAAACCCATTCAGGGAGGCAGTATTCCTGACACAGAGCAGCAGTGAGCAGGAGGAACTGTGGATAACATTGAGGAGAAATCTGTCTCTCCCCCGGGGGTGACAGAAGCAGGAGGTCTCAGCTGAGGATTCCAAGAGCAAGATCTCCGAGGCCTCGGCTGGTAAAGATCAATGATTGATGAGCATTGGTCTCACACACAGGCTGTGGAGACAGTCTCTTCTCTCCTGGTGCAGATGACGGGACAATTGGAGGAGTCCAGAACTCACACCGACAACACAATGAGGGAGGCAACACATGAAGTGAGGAAGACCCTGGGCACTGGCCGTCCGGGAGATCAATGTAGCTGCCAACCAGACATTAGGAGGAGGGTAGAAGAGCTCTGGTCACTTCTACAGTGACAACAGTTACTGCTTCCATAGCTGGCATTCTGACAACGTAGCCTTGACTGCTCAGAAACTGCAGTTTCATCATCATTGCCATAACTCCTGGTAAATCCCTGATCCAGAATTAGCCCACTGTGTGTTCACATTTAGCCATTTCCCCCCCGTCGCCCCAGTCATTTGATTCTGGTGGGTGCACTGTCACAAAATGATCAGAGTTACAGAGGCTCAGAGAGGGAAATCATGGCAGAAATCCCAGTGGTCACTTCTGGTGTGGAGTTTTGCTGAGGGGCCGTGTCCCACTTCACTTGCCAGACCAGCGCCCAGAAGTGGGTGGTTTTCAGAAGGAAATTCCAGCTGGTGATTTTGGGATACGGGTGCTGTGATAATAAGACTCGCCTGTTTGAAATCTGGTTTTCACACAACATTCTGATGACCATAATTTGAAATTGCCTGGAGGCATGAAAACAGAAAGCTGCAGTTCATCACTCGAGTGCTGATTCGAAGCAATGTTCTTGGTGCAGTTTTAGTGGGTTCCACACACACATTTCCACTGAAGGTGTGAAGTGTGCTGTCTGACACACAGCAGCATGTTTCAGGATCACTCAGGGACTGAGGGAACGAAGGCACAGGTTCACAGATACAGTACTGGAGGTCTTGATGGAGGAGGTCCAAAGGAGGAGGAATGTCCTGTACTTACAGAGGAGAAGGAGTCCACCTCCCTCTCCTGTCTCTCCTGTCCTTCTCTCCTGCCGCGGCTGGTGCTGCTCAGCCTGGCCTCGTGTCCTCCTCCCATTCCTCCCGCAGACCGAGCAAGATGTCAATGACCAAACGCTCCCTTTCTCCTGCTGATTCCTATAAAGTTTCCAATAAGGTGGAGTAACACAGCACTTACTCTTTATAGGTGAAATCCTCAGAGTATTTCCCGAGTAAATGCTGACAGAGTGTTGGTGAAGTCTTGACAAAGTTTCCCAGAAAGTCTCCCAACGTGTTTCAAATGTCCTCTTCAAACCTCCAGCAGTATGTGAACAGGAAAAGGTGATTAATCTTTAAATAGCACTTGAAATCCTCAGTGATAACTTGTTTACTCCTGTCACTGTCAGGAGACAGTGTGAGTTCAAGAGCCAGCCACCAAAATGCTGAACTGAGCAAGATGTCGATGACTAAACACTCCCTTTGTCCTGGTGACTCTGATCGGGAGGGGTCGACCCAACTCACAATCTCACTGATTTCACACAAATCATAAACTGCAGGACTGTCTGTGAAATTAACCTCCAATGTAGCATTTAAAATAAAATATGAATTCATAATTTAATAGTTTGTTTTAAAACTCCTCTGTGGTCACTGTGATACAAAAACACTTCACTTCCTTCATGTGATGATGTGATCTTCCAAAAGGAAATTGAAACAGTCCTCGTTCAGGAGTGAGAATTCTTCTGGTCACTGGCTGCAGAGTTAAAGGTGCCAACAATAGCTTCCTCTCTTGCGGATTTCCACTGTAATCACAGTTTCATACAACAAGGAAAGTGTTTACCAGCATATATCAGCAGTATGGAATTCTGTGCTGGATACAGGAAAGGGAGGTGGGAACAGGACAGGTACATGGGATTAGGACGACTGCTCATGTGGAGGATGATCACCAGTAATCTATCAGAGATCAGATTACACCAGAGAGACTCCAAAAGAGAAACTGGTGTTGAATTTGTGAGCATTGCTTTGTGGAATGCTTTAGTATTTGATGAGAATGTTGAACCAGTGAAATTTTGCAGCTGTGGGATGACAGTTACCTGAATAGATATTATAATATTTATTGCAACATTAAGGTGCCATGTGTACTGAGTGTAACAACGTTAGCAGCATCCAATCATACAGCTGTGAAATATCTGCAAATGTTGCTATTTATGTCGTGAGACAAATTGAGAAGTGTTTAATTTCTCTGCGATTTAAGTAGACATCTCGTCACAGGACCCAGAACCCTGAAGTGGAAGAAAATCATTCTCGTTCTCGAGGGACTGCCTAAGAAGAAGAAGAAGAAGAAGAATGGAATAAAGTAACACCCTGACAATTCATTAATTGTCTGTATGGAACCTTGCAGAATTTGGAAGACAGGCAGAAAAGTCAAAGTCACTGTCCTGGTCCCAAGTCCTCCACTCTTCCAATATTACATATTTACATCTCTATAAAGGAGATGGCTTTTTGGTAAAGGAGCAGAATTCCTGCTGCGTATTTGTGTGAGGTCCTGGGTTCAAATCATACATAAGCCCTCATTTCGCCAGTAACATTAGAACTTGTAAGTGAAGTATTTAATACTTTTTCCCATGCGAATTGTGAAATTTACAATTGTCTGCTACAAAAGAGGTTGAACCTCTGTTGAAAAAGGGAGCGAAGGAAAGACCGAGTAATTACAGGCCAGTCAGACTAACCTCAGTCATGGCCCAATAACTGGAACCTATTCTGAGAGACAGAATAAACTGTCAGTTCGAAAAGCACAGGTTAATCAAGGATAGTCAGCATGGATTTTTAAGCGAAGATCTTGTTTGACCAACTTGATGGAATTTTTTGAAGAAGTAACAAGGAAGATAAATGAGGGTAGTGCAGCTGACGTGTCCTACATGGATGTTAGCAAGGCATTTGGCAAGGTCCCACATGGCAGACTGGTTAAAAAAAATAAAAACCCATGGGATCCAGGGAAATGCAGTAAGGTGGATACAAAATTAGCTCAGTGGCAGGAAACAAAGGGTAATTGTTGACGGGTGTTTTAGCGACTGGAGGGCTGTTTCCAGTGGTGTTCTGCTGGGCTCAGTACCAGGTCCCCTGCTTTTTGTGGTACATATTAGCGATTTGGAAGTCAATGTAGGGGGCATGATCAAGACCATTGCAGACGACACAAAGATTGGCCATGAGGTAGATAATGAGGAGGATAGCTGTAGGCTGCAGGAAGATATTGATGGTTTGGTCAGGTGGGCAGAAAAGTGGCAAATGGAATTCAACCTGGAGAAGTGTGAGGTGATGCATTTGGGGAGGTCAAACAAGGCAACAGAATACACGATACTGAGAAGTATAGAGGAAGTGAGAGACCTTGGATTGAATGTCCACAGATCCCTGAAGATGGCAGGACAGGTCGATAAGGTGGTTAAGAAGGCAGATGGAATCCTTTCCATTGTTAGCCGAGGTATAGAATACAAGAGCAGCGAGCTTATGCTGCAACTGTATAACTCATTGGTTAGGCTACAACTTGAGTTCTGTGTGCAGTTCTGGACACCTCATTACAGAAAGGATGCAATTGCACTAGAGAAGGTACAGAGGAGATTTACAAGGATGTTGCCAGGACTGGAAAAATGCAGCTATGAGGAAAGACTGGATAGGCTGGGGCTGTTCTCCTTGGAACAGAGAAGGCTGAGAGGAGATCTGATTGAAATGTACAAAATTTTGAGCGGTCTAAATAGAGTGGAAGTGCAAGGTCTATTCACCTTAGCAGAGAGGTCAGTGACGAGGAGGCATAGATTTAAAGTGATTGGTAGAAAAATTAGAGGGGAGACGAGGAAAAACCTTTTCACCCAGAGGATGGTGTGGGTGTGGAACTCACTGCCTGAAAGGGTGGTTGAGACAGAAACCCTCAACTCATCCAAAAGGAGTCTGGATAATCACCTCAAGTGCCGTAATCTGCAGGGCTACGGACCAAATGCTGGAAGGTGGGATTAGAACAGGTGGATCGTTTTTCAGCCGCCACAGACATGATGGGCCTAGTGGCCTCTTTCTGTGCGCTACACTTTCTATGATTCTGTGATTCTTAACTCTCTCCGGCATCTTGCTTATTGATTTTCTTGTTTTTCTTGTTTTTCACTTTGTCGATGCCTTTGAATAATTGTGGATCCTTCTTCAGGGTGTCTTCTTTCACCAGGTAGTTCTGACCTCTGATGATGTTGATCGTAATCAGCTTCAATTCGCTGATAGTTCTGGAACTGAGCAGATTTCCTTTGCTTGAGTCTACAACATGGAACTCAGTCTGACATGTGGACCCATGGGAGGATTTGAATGCCACCCCTGCGTTGGAGTTGCATCCATCCAATAAGAGACCGAGTAGAAGTGACAGTTCTGTCAGTCGAACATGAGACTTTTAATGGCAGGGTTGTGAGTTTGAGTGCCATTCTGTTTTTCCCTTTTTTAAGGCTTCATGAGCAGAGAGTACAGGGAGTATTTGAAAATGAGCAAGTCTCGCTTTGATTCAGGACTCTTACCTCTCAGCAGCATCTCACTATGAAAGATTGAATTTTATCTCATTTCATTCTCAGCTCGGGGTCTGTGCGGCTCAGTGGCACTTCTGGCTGTCTCCCGCTTCACAATCCATCAGTACTGAGAAAGCAATGGGGAATATTACTCACATGTTGTGTTCTTTAATTTTTTGGAAAACTTGAATGTATGTATTTTCTTCCAAAACAAGGACAGCAAGGTGCTGTTAATGCAGAATAATGTAAAATAGCTCAGTTGGGAGAGCGTTAGACTGAAGATTTAAAGGTCCCTGATTCAATCCCGGGTTTCAGCAATTTTGCTTCCTTATGCGTCCCTTGCCTTGGTTCTGATTTTCCAGTTGCACAATTTACTTTGAAATTATTTACCAAGCACCAGTGGATTGAATTTGAGAAACAACACAGAGTCATTTACAGCACAGAAGGTGGTTGTTTGGCCTATCACGTCCATGCTGGCTCTCCCCGGAGCAATAGAGTCAGTTCCACTCACCAGCTCGATCCCTTTCCTCCTGCAAGTTTCTTTCCTTCTAGTATCCATCCAATTTCCTTTTCAAATCATTGATTGTCTCTGCTTCCACCACACTCGTGGGCCAAGTCATTACCACCCACAACATAAAAAAGTTCCACCTCATCAAGGATGGGAAATACTTATATCTTCTATATTTAGCTTATTCTCTATTTCTATGAGACTAGACTGGCAGTCAACATGAAAGGGAACCCAAAAATCTTCGAGCAGCATGTAAATGATAAGTGGGTAGTAAGAGGTTGAGTAGGGCCCATTAGAGACAAAAAGGATAATATAAGCTTAGAGGTGCAGGACAATGTTAATCTACTTAATGAGTACTTTGTATCAGTGATCACTTTGGAAGTGGAATTTGACAAAATATCAGTAGAAGTGAAGAGAGTGGAGGCAATGGAGAGAGTACAAATTAGGAGAGGGAGGTACTAAAAAGGCTGGCTGTGCTTAGGGTAGATAAATCACCTGGTCCGGATGGCTTACATCCCAGGTTGCGAAAGGAAATGCGGATGCAGATAACGGAAGGGCTTGCTATAATCTTCCAATCTTCCCTGGATACGGGGAGGTTCCAGAGGATTAAACAGTGGCAAATGCGATGCCCTCATTCAAGAAAGGGTGTAAGGACAGTCTGGGTAACTACAGGCTAGTTAGATTAACAGCAGTGGTGGGTAAGGTTTTAGAAACAATAATCAGGGTAAAAAATCAACAGTCACTTGGAGAGGTTTGAGTTAATTAAGGAGAGTGAGCATGGATTTATAAATGGGAGTTCATACTTGACTAATCTCACTGCATTTTTTGATGAACTAACAGAGCAGGTTGATGAAGGGAATGCAGTGGATGTTGTTCATATGGATTTTAAGGAAGCGTTTGACAAGGTACCACATAAAAGGGTGGTTAACAAAATTGAGGTTCGTGGTATAGGAGGGTCAGTGTCCAATTGGATAGAAAATTGGTTCAAGGACAGAAAACAGCGAGTCTTATTAAATGGTTCTTTGTCAGACTGGAGGATAGTCGACAGTGGTGTTCCCCAAGGGTCAGTGCTAGAACCACTGCTTTTCTTGCTCAAGGTAAGTGACTTGGATCTTGGAATACAGAGTAGAATCTCAAAATATGCCGATGTCACCAAACTTGGAGGAGTGGCAAACAGTGAGGATGATATGAACTGCCTGCAACAGGACAGTGATAGGCTAGCAGAACGGGCAGACAGGTGGCAGATGGAATTTAATAGTGACAAGTGTGATGTGATGTATGTTGGCAGAAGGAATAGGGAGAGGCAAAGAACAAAGAACAAAGAAAATTACAGCACAGGAACAGGCCCTTCGGCCCTCCAAGCCTACGCCGATCCAAATCCTCTATCTAAACCTGTCGCCTATTTTCTAAGGGTCTGTATCTCTTTACTTTCTGCCCATTCATGTATCTGTCTAGATACATCTTGAAAGACGCTATCGTGCCCGCGTCTACCACCTCCGCTGGCAATGCGTTCCATGCACCCACCACCCTCTGCGTAAAGAACTTTCCACGCATATCCCCCCTAAACTTTTCCCCTTTCACTTTGAACTCGTGTCCCCTTGTAATTGAATCCCCCACTCTGGGAAAAAGCTTCTTGCTATCCACCCTGTCTGTACTTCTCATGATTTTGTACACCTCAATCAGGTCCCCCCTCAACCTCCGTCTTTCTAATGAAAATAATTCTAATCTACTCAACCTCTCTTCATAGCTAGCGCCCTCCATACTAGGCAACATCCTGGTGAACCTCCACTGCACCCTCTCCAAAGCATCCACATCCTTTTGGTAATGTGGCGACCAGAACTGCACGCAGTATTCCAAATGTGGCCGAACCAAAGTCCCATACAACTGTAACATGACCTGCGAACTCTTGTACTCAATACCCCGTCCGATGAAGGAAAGCATGCCGTATGCCTTCTTGACCACTCTATTGACCTGCGTTGCCACCTTCAGGGAACAATGGACCTGAACACCCAAATCTCTCTGTACATCAATTTTCCCCAGGACTTTTCCATTTACTGCATAGTTCACTCTTGAATTGGATCTTCCAAAATGCATCACCTCGCATTTGCCCTGATTGAACTCCATCTGCCATTTCTCTGCCCAACTCTCCAGTCTATCTATATTCTGCTGTATTCTCTGACAGTCCCCTTCACTATCTGCTACTCCACCAATCTTAGTGTCGGCTGCAAACTTGCTAATCAGACCACCTATACTTTCCTCCAAATCATTTATGTATATCACAAACAACAGTGGTCCCAGCACGGATCCCTGTGGAACACCACTGGTCACACGTCTCTATTTTGAGACACTCCCTTCCACTGCTACCCTCTGTCTCCTGTTGCCCAGCCAGTTCTTTATCCGTCTAGCTAGTACACCTTGGACCCCATGCGCCTTCACTTTCTCCATCAGCCTACCATGGGGAACCTTATCAAAAGCCTTACTGAAGTCCATGTATACGACATCTACAGCCCTTCCCTCATCAATCGACTTTGTCACTTCCTCAAAGAATTCTATTAATTTGGTAAGACATGACCTTCCCTGCACAAAACCATGTTGCCTATCACTGATCAGCCCATTTTCTTCCAGATGGGAATAGATCCTATCCCTCAGTATCTTCTCCAGCAGCTTCCCTACCACTTACGTCAGGCTCACCGGTCTATAATTACCTGGATTATCCCTGCTACCCTTCTTAAACAAGGGGACAACATTAGCAATTCTCCAGTCCTCCGGGACCTCACCCGTGTTCAAGGACGTTGCAAAGATATCTGGTAAGGCCCCAACTATTTCCTCTCTCGCTTCCCTCAGTAACCTGGGATAGATCCCATCCGGACCTGGGGACTTGTCCACCTCAATGCCTTTTAGAATACCCAACACTTCCTCACTCCTTATGCCGACTTGACCGAGAGTAATCAAACATCTGGCCCTAACCTCAACATCCCTCATGTCCCTCTCCTCGGTGAATACCGATGCAAAGTACTCATTTAGAATCTCACCCATTTTCTCTGACTCCACGCAGAACTTTCCTCCTTTGTCCTTGAGAGGGCCAATCCTTTCTCTAGTTACCCTCTTGCTCCTTATATATGAATAAAAGGCTTTGGGATTTTCCTTAACCCTGTTTGCTAAAGATATTCCATGACCCCTTTTAGCCCTCTTAATTCTTCATTTCAGATTGCGCCTACAATCCCGATATTCTTTCAAAGCTTCGTCTTTCTTCAGCCGCCCAGACCTTATGTATGCTTCCTTTTTCCTCTTAGCTAGTTTCACAATTTCACCTGTCATCCATGGTTCCCTAATCTTGCCATTTCTACCCCTCATTTTCACAGGAACATGTCTCTCCTGCACGCTAATCAACCTCTCTTTAAAAGCCTCCCACATATCAAATGTGGATTTACCTTCAAACAGCTGCTCCCAATCTACATTCCCCAGCGCCTGCCGAATTTTGGTACAGTTGGCCTTCCCGCAATTTAGCACTCTTCCTTTAGGACCACTCTCGTCTTTGTCCATGAGTATTCTAAAACTTACGGAATTGTGATCACTATTCCCAAAGTAGTCCCCCACTGAAACATCAACCACCTGGCCAGGCTCATTCCCCAACACCAGGTCCAGTATGGCCCCTTCCCGAGTTGGACTATTTACATACTGCTCTAGAAAACCCTCCTGGATGCTCCCGACAAATTCTGCTCCATCTAGACCTCGAACACTAAGTGAATCCCAGTCAATGTTGGGAAAATTAAAATCTCCTATCACCACCACCCTGTTGCTCCGACAGCTTTCCATAATATATATACTTAATGGCACAGTTCTAAAGAGTGTGCTGGAATAGAGGGACTTGGGGTTCATGTGCATCAATCTTTGAAGGTGGCAAGACATATTGCGAGAGTGGTTAGCAAAGCATATGGGATCTTGCGCTTTATAAATAGAGGCATTGAGTACAAAAGCAGGTAAGTTATGCTGAACCATTATAAAACTCTGGTTAGGCCCCAATTGGAGTGTTGCTTCCAGTTCTGCTCAGCAGACTTTCGAAAGAATGTGAGGGTCCTTGAGAGGACGCAGAGGTGATTTACCAGAATGGATCCAGGGATGGGGGATTTTAGTTACAAGGTTAGGTTGGAAAAGCTAGGATTATTCTGCCTATATCAAAGGAGATTGAGTGGAGAATTGATAGAGGTGTATAACACCTCTAGAGAACAGGCCATCCTGGACTGGGTATTGTGTAATGAGAAAGGATTAGCTAACAATCTTGTTGTGTGGGGTCCCTTGGGGAAGTGCGCCCATAATATGATAAAATTCTTCATTAAGATGGAGAGTGAGAGAGTTGATTCCGAGACTCGGGTCCTGAATCTAAACAAAGAAAACTATGAAGGTATGAGGCGGGAGTTGGCTATGATAGATTGGGGAACGTTACTTAAAGGGTTGACAGTGGATAGGCAACGGCTTGCATTTAGAGAGCGCATGGATGAATTACAACAATTGTTCATTCCTGTCTGTGCAAAAGTAAAACAGGAAGGGTGGCTCAACTGTGGCTTACAAAAGAAATTAAGGAAAGTATTAGATCCAAGGAGGAGAGATATAAAATGGTCAGAACAAGCAGCAAACCTGAAGATTGTGAGCAGTTTGGAATTTAGCAGAGGAGGACAAAAGGATTGATTAAGAAGGGGGAAACAGAGTATGAGAGTAAGCTAGCAGAGAACATAAAAACTGACTGTAAAAGATTCTATAGATATGTGCAGAGAAAAAGATTAGTGAAGACAAATGTGGGCCCCTTACAGTCAGAAACGGGGGAATTTATAATGGGGAACAAAGAAATGGCAGACCAATTAAATACATACTTTGGATCTGTCTTCACAAAGGAGGATTCAAATTATCTCCCAGAAATGTTGGGGAACATAGGGTCCAGTGAGAAGGAGGAACTGTATGAAATCAGTATTAATAGGGAATGTTTGGGAAATTGATGGGATTGAAGGCCGATAAATCCCCAGGGCCTGATAATCTACATCCCAGAGTACTTAAGGAAGTGGCCCTTGAAATAGCAGATGCATTTCTGGTCTTTTTTCAAAATTCTATAGACTCTGGAACAGTTCCAATGGATTGGACGGTAGTTAATGTAACTCCATTATTTAAAAAAAGAGGCAGAAAGAAAACAGCGAATTATATACTGGTCAGCCTGACATCAGTCGTGGGGAAAATGCTGTAGTCCATTATAAAAGATGTAATAGCAGAGTGCAATAATAACTCGTCTCCACTCCTAGTATTTCTAAATCCCACACATTCACTATAATGTGAACAATTATTTCCTGTTGTGTCTCACTCAGTTTTGGAAACTTCACTGTATTGGAGTGAGGTGACATCTACTGGCGGGAAGCAAGAACTGCAATCAAGCATCAGAAACTCCACAGTCTGTCAGGGTGAAAGAAATATTGCAATGTGAGGATACAGCGAAGTGGTTTTATTGGGCAGATGGAGACATGATTCCACTTGTGGTGGTGTCTGAAGCAAAGGCCAGAAATACAAAATTGTCATTAATAAAAGAAATGAGGAATTCATGAAAAATGTAGTAACGTAGTGAATGGTTAGAATGTGGATGGAATAGAAAGTGAGGTTGGATGGACCGAAGCAGTCTGAAAGGATGGCTGAAACAAAAGATGAGTGCCCTGAAACGTTAACTGTGTTTCTCACAGCACAGATGCTGCCAGGGCTGCTGAACATTTCCAGCACTTTCTGTTTTTATTTCAGCATTTGCAGGATGTTGCTTTGATCTGAAAAAAAATGGATGATTGACGGGGGGGGGGGGGGTTCCAGTGAAATTCCACAGCAGCTAACAAAACCTGACCTGTCAGTGATTCGTTGGTCTAGGGGTATGATTCTCGCTTCGGGAGTATGATTAATTAACATGCGAGAGATCCCGTGTTCAAGTCCCGGACGAGCCCTGGTCTGCTGGCATTTTTAGATTAAGGTTATCTATTGGTTTCAGCCTTCCAGAAAGTGGAATTGACTTCCATGCGGATCTGGCTTGAGGACCAGACAACTGGATTCAAAGAGCTTGTCGACAAAATTGTAATTAACTAAATGTACAGATAACCAACTGGGAATATAAAGTTGTTGCAGTAATTGAGACCTGTCTCTAAAAAACAACAGGACTGGGTTCTGGACTGGAATGGAATGGAATTCTTCAGTGTTTCTGTTGTTTGGCTTGCATTGACTCATCGATTTTCTTGTTTTTCACTTTGTCGATGCCTTTGAATAATTGTGGATCCTTCTTCACATTGTCTTCTTTCACCAGGTAGTTCTGACCTCTGATGATGTTGATTGTAATCAGCTTCAATTCGCTCATAGTTTTGGAAGTGAGCAGATTTCCTTTGCTTGAGTCTACAACATGGAACTCAGTCTGACATGTGGACCCATGGGAGGAGTGGAATGCCACCCCTGCGTTGGAGCTGCATCCATCCAATAAGACACCGAGTAGAAGTGACAGTTCTGCCAGTCGAATATGACACTTTTAATGGCAGGGTTGTGAGTTTGAGTGCCATTCTGTTTTTCCCTTTTTTAAGGCTTCATGAGCAGAGAGTACAGGGAGTGTTTGAAATGAGCAAGTCTCGCTTTGATTCAGGACTCTTACCTCTCAGCAGCATCTCACTATGAAAGATTGAATTTTATCTCATTTCATTCTCAGCTCAGGGTCAGTGTGGATCACTGGGACTTCTGGCTGTCTCCCGCTTCACAATCCATCAGTACTGAGAAAGCAATGGGGAATATTACTCACATGTTGTGTTCTTTAATTTTTTGGAAAACTTGAATGTATGTATTTTCTTCCAAAACAAGGACACCAAGCCACTGTTAATGTAGGGCTGAAATAGCTCAGTTGGGAGAGCGTTAGACTGAAGATCTAAAGGTCCCTGGTTCAATCCCGGGTTTCAGCAATTTTGCTTCCTTATGCGTCCCTTGCCTTGGTTCCGATTTTCCAGTTGCACAATTTACTTTGAAATTATTTACCAAGCACCAGTGGATTGAATTTGAGAAACAACACAGAATCATTTACAGCACAGAAGGTGGTCGTTTGGCCGATCACGTCCATGCTGGCTCGCCCCGGAGCAATCTAGTCAGTTCCACTCACCAGCTCGATCCCTTTCCTCCTGCAAGTTTCTTTCCTTCTAGTATCCATCCAATTTCCTTTTCAAATCATTGATTGTCTCTGCTTCCACCACACTCGTGGGCCAAGTCATTACCACCCACAACATAAAAAAGTTCCACCTCATCAAGGATGGTAAACACTTATATCTTATATACTTGGTTATTCTCTATTTCTATGAGAATAGACTGGCAGTCAACATGAAAGGGAACCCAAAAATCTTCGAGCAGCATGTAAATGATAAGTGGGTAGTAAGAGGTTGAGTAGGGCCTATTAGGGACAAAAAGGATAATATAAGCTTAGAGGTGCAGGGCAATGTTAATCTACTTAATGAGTACTTTATATCAGTGATCACTAAGGAAGTGGAATTTGACAAAATATCAGTCGAAGTGAAGAGAGTAGAGGCAATGGAGAGAGTACAAATTAGGAGAGGGAGGTGCTAAAAAGGCTGGCTGTGCTTAGGTAAGATAAATCACCTGGTCCGGATGGCTCACATCCCAGGTTGCGAAAGGAAATGCGGATGCAGATAACGGAAGGGCTTGCTTAATCTTCCAATCTTCCCTGGATACGGGGGAGGTGCCAGAGGATTAAACAGTGGCAAATGCGACACCCTTATTCAAGAAAGGGTGTAAGGACAGTCTGGGTAACTACAGGCTAGTTAGATTAACAGCAGCGGTGGGTAAGGTTTTAGAAAGAATAATCAGGGTAAAAAATCAACAGTCACTTGGAGAGGTTTGAGTTAATTAAGGAGAGTGAGCATGGATTTATAAATGGGAGTTCATGCTTGACTAATCTAACTGCATTTTTTGATGAACTAACAGAGCAGCTTGATGAAGGGAATGCAGTGGATGTTGTTTATATGGATTTTAAGGAAGCGTTTGACAAGGTACCACATAAAAGGGCGGTTAACAAAATTGAGGTTCGTGGTATAGGAGGGTCAGTGTCCAATTGGATAGAAAATTGCTTTAAGGACAGAAAACAGCGAGTCTTATTAAATGGTTCTTTGTCAGACTGGAGGATAGTCGACAGTGGTGTTCCCCAAGGGCCAGTGCTTTTTTTGCTTCGAATACAGAGTAGAATCCACAAATATGCCGATGACACCAAACTTGGAGGAGCGGCAAACAGTGAGGATGATGTGAACTGCCTGCAACAGGACAGTGATAGGCTAGCAGAATGGGCAGACAGGTGGCAGATGGAATTTAATAGTGACAAGTGTGAGGTGATGTAAAGGAATAGGGAGAGGCAATATATACTTAATGGCACAGTTCTAAAGAGTGTGCTGGAATAGAGGGACTTGGGGTTCATGTGCATCAATCTTTGAAGGTGGCAAGACATATTGCGAGAGTGGTTAGCAAAGCAGATGGGATCTTGGGCTTTATAAATAGAGGCATTGAGTACAAAAGCAGGGAAGTTATGCTGAACCATTATGAAACTCTGGTTAGGCCCCAATTGGAGTGTTGCTTCCAGTTCTGCTCAGCAGACTTTCGAAAGAATGTGAGGGTCCTTGAGAGGACGCAGAGGTGATTTACCAGAATGGATCCAGTGATGGGGGATTTTAGTTACAAGGTTAGGTTGGAAAAGCTAGGATTATTCTGCCTATATCAAAGGAGATTGAGTGGAGAATTGATAGAGGTGTATAACACCTCTAGAGAACAGGCCATCCTGGACTGGGTATTGTGTAATGAGAAAGGATTAGTTAACAATCATGTTGTGTGGGGTCCCTTGGGGAAGTGCGCCCATAATATGATAAAATCCTTCATTAAGATGGAGAGTGAGAGAGTTGATTCCGAGACTCGGGTCCTGAATCTAAACAAAGGAAACTATGAAGGTATGAGGCGGGAGTTGGCTATGATTGATTGGGGAACGTTACTTAAAGGGTTGACAGTGGATAGGCAATGGCTAGCATTTAAAGAGCGCATGGATGAATTACAACAATTGTTCATTCCTGTCTGTGCAAAAGTAAAACAGGAAGGGTGGCTCAACTGTGGCTTACAAAAGAAATTAAGGAAAGTATTAGATCCAAGGAGGAGAAATATAAAATGGTCAGAACAAGCAGCAAACCTGAAGATTGTGAGCAGTTTGGAATTTAGCAGAGGAGGACAAAAGGATTGATTAAGAAGGGGGAAATAGAGTATGAGAGTAAGCTAGCAGAGAACATAAAAACTGACTGTAAAAGATTCTATAGATATGTGTAGAGAAAAAGATTAGTGAAGACAAATGTGGGCCCCTTACAGTCAGAAACGAGGGAATTTATAATGGGGAACAAAGAAATGGCAGACCAATTAAATACATACTTTGGATCTGTCTTCACAAAGGAGGATACAAATTATCTCCCAGAAATGTTAGGGAACATAGGGTCTAGTGAGAAGGAGGAACTGTATGAAATCAGTATTAGTAGGGAATGTTTGGGAAATTGATGGGATTGAAGGCCGATAAATCCCCAGGGCCTGATAATCTACATCCCAGAGTACTTAAGGAAGTGGCCCTTGAAATAGCAGATGCATTTCTGGTCTTTTTTCAAAATTCGGTAGACTCTGGAACAGTTCCAATGGATTGGACGGTAGTTAATGTAACTCCATTATTTAAAAAAAGAGGCAGAAAGAAAACAGCGAATTATATACCAGTTAGCCTGACATCAGTCGTGGGGAAAATGCTGGAGTCCATTATAAAAGATGTAATAGCAGAGTGCAATAATAACTCGTCTCCACTCCTAGTATTTCTAAATCCCACACATTCACTATAATGTGAACAATTATTTCCTGTTGTGTCTCTCTCAGACTTGTAAACTTCACTGTATTGGAGTGAGGTGACATCTACTGGCGGGAAGCAAGAACTGCAATCAAGCAGCAGAAACTCCACAGTCTGTCAGGGTTAAAGAAACATTGCAATGTGAGGATCCAGCGAAGTGGTTTGATTGGGTAGATGGAGACATGATTCCACTTGTGGTGGTGTCTGAAGCAAAGGCCAGAAATACAAAATTGTCATTAATAAAAGGAATGAGGAATTCATGAAAAATGTAGTAACGTAGTGAATGGTTAGAATGTGGATGGAATAGAAAGTGAGGTTGGATGGACCGAAGCAGTCTGAAAGGATGGCTGAAACAAAAGGTGAGTGCCCTAAAACGTTAACTGTGTTTCTCACAGCACAGATGCTGCCAGAGCAGCTGAACATTTCCAGCACTTTCTGTTTTTATTTCAGCATTTGCAGGATGTTGCTTTGATCTGAAAATAAATAGTTGATTGACTGGGTGGTTCCTGTGAAATTCCACAGCAGCTAATAAAACCTGACCTATCAGTGGCTCGTTGGTCTCGGGGTATGATTCTCGCTTCGGGAGTATGGTTAAATAACATGTGACAGATCCTGGGTTCAAGTCCCGGACGAGCCCTGGTCTGCTGGCATTTTTAGATTAAGGTTATCTATTGGTTTCAGCCTTGCAGAAGGTGGAATTGACTTCCATGCGGAGCTGGCTTGAGGACCAGACAACTGGATTCAAAGATCTTGTTGACAAAATTGTAATTAACTAAATGTGCAGATAACCAACTGGGAATATAAAGTTGTTGCAGTCATTGAGACCTGACTCCAAAAACAACAGGATTGGGTTCTGGACTGGAATGGAATGGAATTCTTCAGTGTTTCTGTTGTTTGGCTTGCATTGACTCATCGATTTTCTTGTTTTTCACTTTGTCGATGCCTTTGAATAATTGTGGATCCTTCTTCAGGGTGTCTTCTTTCACCAGGGAGTTCTGACCTCTGATGATGTTGATCGTAATCGGCTTCAATTCGCTGATAGTTTTGGAAGTGAGCAGATTTCCTTTGCTTGAGTCTACAACATGGAACTCAGTCTGACATGTGGACCCATGGGAGGATTTGAATGCCACCCCTGCGTTGGAGTTGCATCCATCCAATAAGAGACCGAGTAGAAGTGACAGTTCTGTCAGTCGAACATGAGACTTTTAATGGCAGGGTTGTGAGTTTGAGTGCCATTCTGTTTTTCCCTTTTTTAAGGCTTCATGAGCAGAGAGTACAGGGAGTGTTTGAAATGAGCAAGTCTCGCTTTGATTCAGGACTCTTACCTCTCAGCAGCATCTCACTATGAAAGATTGAATTTGATCTCATTTCATTCTCAGCTCGGGGTCTGTGCGGCTCAGTGGCACTTCTGGCTGTCTCCCGCTTCACAATCCATCAGTACTGAGAAAGCAATGGGGAATATTACTCACATGTTGTGTTCTTTAATTTTTTGGAAAACTTGAATGTATGTATTTTCTTCCAAAACAAGGACACCAAGCCAATGTCAATGTAGGGCTGAAATAGCTCAGTTGGGAGAGCGTTAGACTGAAGATCTAAAGATCCCGGGTTTCAGCAATTTTGCTTCCTTATGCGTCCCTTGCCTTGGTTCTGATTTTCCGGTTGCACAATTTACTTTGAAATTATTTACCAAGCACCAGTGGATTGAATTTGAGAAACAACACAGAGTCATTTACAGCACAGAAGGTGGTCATTTGGCCTATCAGGTCCATGCTGGCTCTCCCCGGAGCAATCTAGTCAGTTCCACTCACCAGCTCGATCCCTTTCCTCCTGCAAGTTTCTTTCCTTCAAGTATCCATCTAATTTCCTTTTCAATCATTGATTGTCTCTGCTTCCACCACACACGTGGGCCAAGACATTACTGCCCACAACATAAAAAAGTTCCACCTCATCAAGGATGGGAAATACTTACATCTTCTATATTTGCTTATTCTCTATTTCTATGAGAATAGACTGGCAGTCAACATGAAAGGAAAACCAAAAATCTTCGAGCAGCATGTAAATGATAAGTGGGTAGTAAGAAGTTGAGTCGGGCCTATTATGGACAAAGAGCATAATATATGCTTAGAGGTGCAGGGCAATGTTAATCTACTTCATGAGTACTTTGTATCAGTGATCACTAAGGAAGTGGAATTTGACAAAATATCAGTCGAAGTGAAGAGAGTACAGGCAATGGAGAGGGTACAAATTGAGAGAGGGAGGTACTAAAAAGGCAGGCTGTGCTTAGGGTAGATAAATCACCTGGTCTGGATGGCTTGCATCCCAGGTTGCAAAAGGAAATGCAGATGCAGATAATGGAAGAGTTTGCGATAATCTTCCAATCTTCCCTGGATACGGGGGAGGTGCCAGGAGTAAACAGTGGCAAATGCGACGCCCTTATTCAAGAAAGGGTGTAAGGACAGTCCGGCTAACTACAGGCCAGTTAGATTAACAGCAGTGGTGGGTAAGGTTTTAGAAAGAATAATCAGGGTAAAAAATCAACAGTCTCTTGGGGAGGTTTGAGTTAATTAAGGAGAGTGAGCATGGATTTATAAATGGGAGTTCATGCTTGACTAATCTGACTGCATTTTTTGATGAACCAACAGAGCAGCTTGATGAAGGGAATGCAGTGGATGACGTTTATATGGATTTTAAGGAAGCGTTTGACAAGGTACCACATGAAAGGGTGGTTTACAAAATTGAGGTTCGTGGTATAGGAGGGTCAGTGTCCAATTGGATAGAAAATTGGTTGAATCACAGAACACAGCGAGTCTTATGAAATGATTCATTGTCAGCCTGGAGGATAGTCGACAGTGGTGTTCCCCAAGGGTCAGTGCTAGAACCACTGCTTTTTTTGCGAAAGATAAATGACTTGGATCTTGGAATATTGAGTAGAATCTCAAAATATCCCGATGACAACAAACTTGGAGGAGTGGCAAACAGTGAGGATGATATGAACTGCCTGCAACAGGACAATGATAGGCTAGCAGAATGGGCAGACAGGTGGCAGATGGAATTTAATAGTGACAATTGTGAGGTGATGTATTTTGGCATAAGGAATAGGGAGAGGCAATATTTACTTAATGGCACAGTTCTAAAGTATGTGTTGGAATAGAGGGACTTGGGGTTCATGTGCATCAATCTTTGAAGGTGGCAAGACATATTGCGAGAGTGGTTAGCAAAGCATATGGGATCTTGGGCTTTATAAATAGAGGCATTGAGTACAAAGCAGTGAAGTTATGCTGAAGCATTATAAAACTCTGGTTAGGCCCCAGTTGGCGTGTTGCTTCCAGTTTTGCTTACCACACTTAAGAAGGAATGTGAGGGTCCTTGAGAGGATGCAGAGGAAATTCACCAGAATGGATCCAGGGATGGAGGATTTTAGTTACAAGGTTAGGTTGGAAAAGCTAGGGCTGTTCTACCTGTATCAAAGGAGAGTGAGGGGAGAATTGATAGATGTGTTTTCGGCTGTGACAGTTTTAAATAAGTTGGCAAGGAAACATTGTTCCCGTTAACTATTGGTACAAGGACTAGGGGACACAGATTGAAGGTTTTGGACAGGAGGTACAGGGGGAATGTGTGCAAGAACTTTTTTACACAGTGACTGGTGATGATCTGTAACTCGCTGCCCACGAGGGCGGTGGAAATGGAGACAATCGAGGATTACAAAAGGAATTTGGATGGGCACTTGAAGGAAATAATTTTACAGGGCTATGGAGATCGAGCAGACAAGTAATAACTCGTCTCCACTCCTAGTATTTCTAAATCCCACACATTCACTATAATGTGAACAATTATTTCCTGTTGTGTCTCTCTCCGATTTGTAAACTTCACTGTATTGGAGTGAAGTGACATCTACTGGCAAGAACCAAGAACTGCCGTGATGAGATCAGCCATGATTGTATTGAATGGCAGAGCAGGCTCGAGTGGCTGAATTGCCGACTCCTGCTCCTAGTTCCTATGTTCATAGAATCATACAGCACAGAAGGAGGCCATTCAGCCCCATTGTGCCTCTGATGACTCTCTCACAAAAAGATGCAATTAGTCCAACCCCCTGCCGACTTCCCCATAATCCTGGAGAATTTCACTTTGAAATATTTGTCCAATTCCTTTATGAAAGTTATAATTGAATCTGTTTCCACCACCCTGTCAGACAATTCATTCCAAATCCAAATCAGTTACTGGGTAAAAAGATCTCTCCACACATCCCCTTGACATTTTTGGCCAATTATTTTAAATCTGTGTCCTCTGGTTACTGACCCCCAGGACAGTGGAAACAGTTTCTCCCTCTCTACCCTATGAAAATCCTTCATGATTCTGAACACCTCCATTAAATCTTCCCTTAACCTTCTCTGCTCTGAAGAGAACAATCCCAGCTTCACCAGCCTGTCCAGAGAACTGACACCCCGCATCTCTGGGATCATTCTAGTAAATCCCCTCTGAATTGTCTCAGAAGCTTTGATGTCCTTTCTAAAGCCTGGTGCCCAGAACTGGACACATTACTCGAGCTGAGATCGAGCCAGCGACGCCCACATCCCACGAAAGAATAATAAAACGCTCCCTAACCAGTCCCCAATTCTTATCCATTTACAGACGCTCCCTGACCAGTCCCCAAATCTTATTCATTTAGAGACCCTCCCTGCCCAGTCCCCAATTCTTATCCATTTAGAGACGCGGTTTCGGGAAGCCTCACCGGGAAAAGCTTCACCGCCACCATCCGCAGAGATACAGATGGGATTGTTCCATGTTATTGTGGCCCGGAGGCCCTGCTCCAGCTGTGTGAGCCCGCAAAGGGCGCGGTCTTCTCGCACTTTGTGAATATCCCGCTCCAACTCCGAACCCGCAGCTCCAGATGCTGACAGAGCTGTCTCTACTGCGCCTGCGTGCCCCGCTCCTGTCACAGATCGGGCGGATTCTAGGCCGCTGAGCATTCTGGGTATCACACCTGTCATTAATGCTATTCTTTCAGCTGATCGGTTTTATTCCGTACATTTCATGACCTGGAATCGTCGTGAGTGTTTTCGTTTGAACATAGAACATAGAAAAATACAGCACAGAACAGGCCCTTCGGCCCACGATGTTGTGCCGATCCTTTGTCCTCTGTCAAGGACAATTTAATCTATACCCCATCATTCTCCTTTATCCATATACCTATCTAAAAGCCGTTTGAAAGTCCCTAAAGTTTCTGACTCAACAACTTCCCCAGGCAAGGCATTCCATGCCCCGACCACTCTCTGGGTAAAGAACCTTCCCCTGACATCCCCCTTATATCTCCCACCCTTCACCTTAAATTTATGACCCCTTGTAACGCTTTGCTCCACCCGGGGAAAAAGTTTCTGACTGTCTACCCTATCTATTCCCCTGATCATCTTATAAACCTCTATCATGTCACCCCTCATCCTTCTCCGTTCTAATGAGAAGAGGCCTAGAATGTTCAGCCTTTCCTCGGAAGACTTATTCTCCATTCCAGGCAACATCCTGGTAAATCTCCTCTGCACCCTCTCCAAGGCTTCCACATCCTTCCTAAAATGAGGCGACCAGAACTGCACACAGTACTCCAAATGAGGCCTTACCAAGGTCCTGTACAGCTGCATCATCACCTCACGGCTCTTAAATTCAATCCCTCTGCTAATGAACGCTAACACCCCATATGCCTTCTTCACAGCCCTATCCACTTGAGTTGCAACTTTCAACGATCTATGCACATAGACCCCAAGGTCTCTCTGCTCCTCCACATGCCCAAGAACCCTACCGTTAACCCAGTATTTTGCATTCGTGTTTGTCCTTCCAAAATGGACGACCTCACACTTTTCAGGGTTAAACTCCATCTGCCACTTTTCAGCCCAGCACTGCAACCTATCCAAGTCCCTTTGCAGACGACAATAGCCCTCCTCGGTATCCACAACTCCACCAACCTTTGTATCATCTGCAAATTTACTGACCCACCCTTCGACTTCCTCATCCAAGTCGTTAATAAAAATCACAAACAGGAGAGGACCCAGAACTGATCCCTGTGGCACGCCACTGGTAACTGGGCTCCAGGCTGAGTATTTACCATCTAAGACCACTCTCTGTCTTCTATCAGTTAGCCAATTCTTAATCCAACTGGCCACATTCCCCACTATCCCATTCCTCCTGACTTTCTCCATAAGTCTACCATGGGGGACCTTATCAAATGCCTTACTAAAATCCATGTGCACCACATCCACTGGTTTACCCTCATCCACTTGCTTGGTCACCTGCTCAAAGAATTCAATCAGGCTTGTGAGGCAAGACCTACCCCTCACAAAACCGTGCTGACTGTCCCGAATCAAGCAGTGTCTTTCCAGATGCTCAGAAATCCTATCCCTCAGCACCTTTTCCATCAACTTGCCTACCACCGAAGTAAGACTAACTGGCCTGTAATTCCCAGGGTTGTTCCTATTCCCTTTCTTGAACAGGGGCACAACATTTGCCACCCTCCAATCACCTGGTACCACCCCCGTCAACAGAGAAGATGAAAAGATCATTGCCAGCGGCTCTGCAATTTCATCCCTTGCTTCCCATAACATCCTTGGATATACCCCGTCAGGCCCGGGAGACTTGTCTATCTTCAAGTTATTCAAAAACCCCAACACATCTTCCCTCCTAACGAGCACTTCCTCGAGCTTACCAGTCTGTTTCACACCGTCCTCTTCAGTAATACACCCCTTCTCATTCGTAAATACCGAAGAGAAGTACTCATTCAAAACCTCACTTATCTCTTCCGGCTCAACACACAGTCTCCCGCTATTGTCCTTGACCGGACCTACGGTCCCCCTAGTCATCCTCATATTTCTGACATACGCGTAAAAGGCCTTGGGGTTTTCTTTTATCCTACCCGCCAAGCATTTTTCATGCCCTCTCTTAGCTCTCCTAATCCCTTTCTTCAGATCCTTCCTGGCCATCTTGTATCCCTCCAGAGCTATGCCTGTGCCCTTTTTCCTCAACCTTATATACGCATCCTTCTTCTTCCTAACAAGACTCTCAACCTCTCTTGTCAACCACGGTTCCCTCACATGACCATCCCTTCCCTGTCTGACAGGGACATGCTTATCAATGGCCCCTACTATCTGCTCCTTGAAAAAGTTCCACATTTCGACCGTGCCCTTCCCTGCCAGCATATGCTCCCAACTTATGCTCCTCAGTTCCTGCCTGACAGCATCATATCTACCCTTCCCCCAATTGTAAACCTTGCCCTGTTGCACATACCTATCCCTCTCCATTACCACAGTGAATGCTACAGAATTGTGATCACTATCTCCAAAGTGCTCGCCCACCAACAGCTCTATCACTTGCCCTGGTTCATTACCTAGTACCAAATCCAATATTGCCTCCCCTCTGGTCGGGCAGTCTACATACTGAGTCAGAAAAGCTTCCTGGACATACTGCACAAACACTACCCCATCCAAACTATTCGATCTAAAGAGTTGCCAATCAATATTTGGGAAGTTGAAATCCCCCATAATTACTACCCTGTGACTTCTGCTCCTTTCCAAAATCTGTTTCCCAATCTGCTCTTCCACCTCCCTGCTGCTATTGGGGGGCCGATAGAAAACTCCCATCAAGGTGACTGCTCCTTTCCTGTTCCTGACCTCAACCCACAGTGCCTCAGTCGGCAGATCCTCCTCGAAAATTATTTCAGCAGTTGTTACACTATTTCTAACTAACAATGCCACCCCCCCACCTCTTTTACCACCATTCCTAATCTTATGAAAACATCTATAACCAGGTACCTCCAAGAACCATTCCTCCCCCTCACCTATCCACGTTTCAGTGATGGCCACAACATCGTAGTCCCAAGTGCCCATCCACGCCTTCAATTCACTCACCTTATTCCTGATGCTTCTTGCGTTGAAGTATACGCACTTTAACCCTTCTCCGTGCCCATCTGTCCTCTGCGACAGTGCTACCTTCCCCAATACCTCACTACACTCTTTGTCTTTCTGAGTGGACCCACTGGTCCCTGGACTACAAGTCCGGTTCCCATCCCCCTCCCAAACTAGTTTAAACCCTCCCGAACAGTACTAGCAAACCTCCCTCCCAGGATATTGGTGCCCCTCTGGTTCAGATGCAGCCCGTCCTGTTTGAACAGGTCCCATCTTCCCCAGAATGCAGTCCAATTATCCAAGAACTGGAAGCCCTCTCTCCTACACCATTCCTGCAGCCACGTGTTCAGCTGTGCTCTCTCCCTATTCCTAGCCTCACTATCACGTGGCGCCGGCAACAAACCAGAGATAACAACTCTGTCCGTCCGAGCTTTCAGCTTCCAGCCTAACTCCCTAAACTCACTTCTAACATCTGTGCCACCCTTCCTTCCTACGTCGTTGGTGCCAATGTGCACCACGACCTCTGGCTGCTCCCCCTCCCCTTTAAGGATCCTGAAGACGCAATCACAAACATCACGGACCCTGGCACCAGGTAGGCAACAAACCATCCGTGCGTCTCGCTTGCACCCACAGAACCGCCTGTCGGTACTCCTCACCATCGAGTCCCCGATGACTAGTGCTCTCCCATTCTCCCTCCTTCCCTTCTGAGCCACAGTGCAGGACCCCGTGCCAGAGGCCCGTTCACTGCAGCCTGCCCCCGATAGGCCGTCCCCCCCAACAGTATCTAAAACTGTATACTTGTTGCTGAGGGGAACGACCACAGGAGATCCCTGCACTGACCTCTTCCCACCTCTAACTGTTACCCAGCTGCCTTTGTTTTGTGGAGTAACGACATCCCTGTAGCTTCTATCTATCACCCCCTCAGCTTCCCGAATGATCCTCAGTTCATCCAGCTCCAGCTCCAGTTCCCTAACACGGTCTGATAGGAGCTGGAGACGGATGCACTTCCAGCAGGTGAAGTCGGCAGGGTCACCGGAGGTTCCCCTCACCTCGAACATACTGCAGGAGGAGCACTGCACTCCCCTGGCTGCCATTTCTTTTACTCAATTACCCCCCAATTAAGTACAAATATAGATATTAACAAAAACAGTGAAATAGCTTACCTGTTCAGTCCTTTTTGGCTAGAGGAGGAGGGTAAAAAGGGTCTCGGGTTAACTCTGCTCCGCACCTTTAAAGAAAATACCTACCCAGGAGTCCTTGCTGCCGTCCAGCTTCCGGTTCCTCCAGCGCCAAAAGTAACTTGAACACAAGGAAAACAGTAAGTACAAATTATAAAACAACTTTTAAAACACAGCTCCTGTTGCCTTCACTTACCCACCGAAGAGTCGCTACCTTCTCCTGCTTCTCCGCCGGGAAATGAGGCCGAGTCCACGGAGCTCCGCACCTTTAAAGAAAATACCTACCCAGGAGTCCTTGCTGCCGTCCAGCTTCCGGTTCCTCCCGCGCCAAAAGTAACTTGAACACAAGGAAAACAGTAAGTACAACTTTTAAAACAACTTTTAAAACACAGCTCCTGTTGCCTTCACTTACCCACCGAAGAGTCGCTACCTTCTCCTGCTTCTCCGCCGGGAAATGCCTGGGAGGAGAGAGTCAGCTTCACTTTGTAGCCATGAGTTTCTGGTGTGAGAAAGTGGTGTTTACCTCAGTATATTTCAGTTTTTGGTCTGTGACTGTGGGTATTATTCAGTACCTAAATTAAAAGCAAAATACTGCGGATGCTGGAAATCTGAAACAAAAACAAGAAATGCTGGAATCACTCAGCAGGTCTGGCAGCATCTGTGGAAAGAGAAGCAGAGTTAACGTTTCGGGTCAGTGACCCTTCTTCGGAACTGACAAATATTAGAAAAGTCACAGATTATAAACAAGTGAGGTGGGGGTGGGCAAGAGATAACAAAGGAGAAGGTGCAGATTGGACCAGGCCACATAACTGACCAAAAGGTCACGGAGCAAAGGCAAACAATATGTTAATGTACCTGTTTGTTTCTGCTATTGCTATGTGAGTTTCACCACATATCTTTCAACAACTTGTATGTGAGCATCAGCTTTTGTCTATATCTATCAGTTTCTGAGAAGTGAGAAAGGGTTTGATTCTATCCCTATCAGTTTCTGTTACATGCATGTGTCTTTAATCTGCACCTCCTCTGAGTGTGTCTTCTTCTCTGTACTTGTAGGTGAGTATGTGTTTTGCTTTGTATCTCTCAGTCTTTGAAGTGTGAGCCTGGGTTTGCACCTAATTTTCTTTGCACCTTGCAGCTGGGATATGAAAGAAAGATTTTTACACGTTACCTGCCAACTGCTGCAAAGTGACTGTGGGTTTCACACTGTATCTGTCAATTTCTTGTCTGGTAATGCGAAGTTTACTGTGCACCTGTCAGTTTCTAGTCTGGGACTGATTGATTTTACTCTGTCCCTAGCATTCGCTGGTCTGTTAGTGTGGGGTTTTCATTGTACCTGTCAGTTTCTTGTATGTGAGTGTTGATTTCACTCTGAAAAGAATCATAGATCATAGAATAGTTACAGAACAAAAGGAAGCCATTCAGCTTATTGTGCTTGTGTTGCTTCTCTGCACGAGCAACTCAGCTCATGCCACAGACTCATGTATTCCATGAAAACATGCAATTTTTTTCACTTCAGATAATTATCTTATACCATTTTGAAAGCCATGGTTGAATCAGCCTCCATCACACTCTCAAGCAGTGCATATCAGATCTTAATCACTCGCTGTGCAAAAGAAGTTTTTCCTCATGTTGCCTTTGGTTCCTTTGCCATTCACCTTAAATCGGTGTCCTCTGGTTACAGAGCCGTGAATAATATTCCCCATTGCTTTCTCAGCACTGATGGATTGTGAAGCAGGAGACAGCCAGAAGTCCCACTGTGCCGCACTGACCCCGAGCTGGGAATGAAATGAGATGAAGTTCAATCTTTCACAGCGAGATGCTGCAGAGAGATAAGAGTCCCGAATCAACGTGAGACGTTCTCATACTTTTGCTGAATTTCATTTCAAACACTCCTTGTACTCTCTGCTCATGATGCCGTAAAAAAGGGAAAACAAAATGGCACTCCAACTCACCACCCTGAAATTAAAAGTTTCATGTTCGACTGACTGAACTGTCACTTCTACTCGGTCTCTTATTGGATGGATGCAACTGTATTCTTCAACGCAGGGGTGGCATTCAAAACCTCCCATGAGTCCACATGTCAGACTGAGTTCCATGTTGTAGACTCAAGCAAAGGAAATCTGCTTAGTTCCACAACTATCAGTGAGTTGAAGCTCATTACGATCATCATCATCAGAGGTCAGAACTACCTGGTGAAAGAAAACACCCTGAGGAAGTATCCACAATTATTCAAAGGCATCAACAAAGTGAAAAACAAGAAAATCGATGAGTCAATGCAAGCCAAACAACAGAAATGGAAAAGGTTTCCTTTCCATACCAGAACCCAGTTCTGTTGTTTTTTGGAGCCAGGCTTCAGTTAAATTTACAACTTTATATTCCCACTTGGCTCTCTGTACATTTCATTCATTCCAATTTTGTCGACAAGCTCTTTGAATCCAGCCCTCTGGTCCTCAAGCAGGCTCCATATGGAAATCAATTCCGCCTTCTGCAAGGCTGAAACCAATCAATGACCTTAAACTAAAAATGCCAAAGAAGAAGGGCTTGTCCAGGATTTAAACCCAGGATCTCTCACACATTAATTAATCACTCACCCTGAGCAAGAATCATACCCCTAGATCAACATGCCACTGATATCAGAACTTCCTTTTGGCTCCTGTGGAATTTCACTGGCAGCCAAAGCCGATCATCCCTTTTTTTTCAGAGCAAAGCAACATCTTGCAAATTCTGAAATTAAAACAGAAAGTGTTGGAAATGTTCAGAAACTCTGGCAGCATCTGTGCTGAGAGAAACACAATTAACATTTCAGGGCACTCACCTTTTGTTTCAGCCATCCGTTCAGACTGCTTCTGTCCATCCAATCTCACTTTCTATTCGATCCACATTCCAACCATTCACTCCGTTACTACATTTTTCATGAATTCCTCATTTCTTTTATTAATGACAATTTTATATTTCTGGCCTTTGCTTTGGACTCCACCACAAGTGGAATCATGTCTCCATCAACCCAATCAAACCCATTCACTATTTCCTCACATTGCAATGTTTCTTTCACCCTGACAGACGATGGAGCTCATGCTGCTTGATTGCAGTTCTTGCTTCCTGCCAGTAGATGTCACCTCACTCCAGTACAGTGAAGGTTGCAAATCTGAGAGCACACAACAAGAAGTGACTGTTCACGTGACAGTGAACAGGTCCCTCTATTCCTGCACACTCTTTAGAACTGTGCCATTAAGTATATATTGCCTCTCCCTATTCCTTCTGCTAAAATGCATCACCTCACACTAGTCACTACTAAAATCCATCTGCACCTGTCTGCCCATTCTTCTACCCTATCACTGTCTTGTTGCAGGTGGTTCATTTCATCCTCACTGTTTGCCACTTCTCCAAGTTTCGTGTTATCGGCATATTTTGAGATTCTACTCTATATTCCAAGATACAAGTCATTTATCTGTAGCAAATAAAAAGCAGTGGTTCCAGCAGTGACCCTTGGGGAACAGCACTGTCGACAACCTTCCAGTCTGAGAATGAACCATTTATTACGACTTGCTGTTTTTTGTCCTTAAGCCAATTTTCTATCCAATTGGACACTGACCCTCCTATTCCATGAACCTCAATGTTGTTAATCACCCTTTTATGTGTCGTTTCTTAAAATCCACATAAACAACATCCACTGCATGCCCTTCATAAACCTTCTCTGTTAGTTCATCAAAACATGCAGTGAGATTAGTCAAGCATGAACTCCCATTTATAAATCCATGCTCACTCTCCTTAATTAACTCAAACCTCTACAAGTGACTGTTGATTTTTTCCCTGATTGTTCTTTCTGAAACCTTACCCACCACTGCTGTTAAGCTAACTGGCCTGTAGTTAGCCGGACTGTCCTTACACCCTTTCTTGAATAAGGGTGTCACATTTGCAACTGTTTAATCCTCTGACACCTCCCCCGTATCCAGGGAAGATTGGAAGATTATAGCAAGCCTTTCTGTTATCTGCATCCACATTTCCTTTCGCAATCTGGGATGAAAGCCATCCGGACCAGGTAATTTATCTTCCTGAAGCATAACCAGCCTTTTCAGTACCCCCCTCTCTCAATTTGTACCCTCTCCATTGCCTCTACACTCTCCACTTCTACTGATATTTTGTCAAATTCCACTTCCTTAGTGATCATTGATACAAGGTACTCATTAACTAGATTAACATTGCCCTGCAGCTCACAGTATATATTACCCTCTTGGTCCCTAATGGGGCCCACTTCACCGCTGACTACCTGCTTATTATTTATATACTGCTCGAAGATTTTTGGGTTCCCTTTCATGTTGACTGCCATTCTATTCTGGTAGAGATAGGGAATAAGCTAAATATAGAAGATATAAATATTTCCCATCCTTGGGTGAAGTGGAATTTTTTATGCTGTGAGTGGTAATGTCCTGACCCACGAGTGTGGTTGAAGTAGAGACAATCAATGATTTGAAAAGGAAATTGGATGGATACTTGAAGCAAAGGAACTTGCAGGAGGAAAGGGATCGAGCAGGTGAGTGGAACTGAGTAGCTGGCTCCGATAATTGCTGCAGTCACTGCGATCCCCCTTAATTTTGTACAAGGTGACAATGTTTGCATCACGCATGTTTTGAGCCCTTGTTGAGCTCGACTATGGTGGGCTCACTGTCCAGTTCCTCCATGACAGGGAAGTCTGGAATGGCACTGAGAGCTCCTTCAATCACAATGTTCTCCGTTATGTAGAGTTCAAGGTAATGCTCCACTCACCTTTCCATCTGCTTGTTAGGTTCAGTGATGATCACCCCTCTCTTTGTCTTCAAAAGGTGCTGATTTAGTTACTACTGGGCCCATTGCTTTCTTAATTCCTTCATACATCCCTCCAGCATCCCCGGATTCAGCAGCAGAGTTTTAACCAGTATTGATTGGTGCAGTGCCGAGCAGTCTGCAGAGACTTGTTTCTGGCAGCTCTGAGGGCATCTAGATGTTGTTTGCTGGAGACTTGTTTGTAGTTCATGAGAGCTCTCCTCTTAGTTGCAGTAACTGACTCCATTTCAGTCCGATAAGCCTCAAACCAGTCAGCATTCCTCCCATCTCTTTTCCCATACACAGCGAGTGCAGAGTTATAGATGGTGGTGTGCAGATGATTCCACTTTGACACTGCACTGAAGCCGTGAGCAGTGTTGTCTGAAAGAGCCTGATCGAGGATGTTGAGGAACTCCTGGGTCCTTTCTGGGTCAGTGGTTCGGCAAGTATTGATCAGAAGACGACCTTACTTCTTGGATGGATGAAGCTTCCTTGGCTGAAGCCTGACCTTGTTACACACCAGGGAGTGGTCAGTGTCACAGTCAGCGCTGTGATAGCTGTGAGTGATGAGGACACTGCTGAGGGTGGTATGTCTGGTGATGATAAGGTCTAGCTGGTGCCAATGGCATGATCTCGGATGTCTCCAGGACACCTTGTAGCACAGCTTGACCTGGAAGTAGCTGTTCATCACACAGAATCCATGTTGACAGCATAGCTCCAGCAATCTCTGTCCATTTACGTTCATCTTGCCAATCCCCTGGTGCTCTATGCACATTGGCAAAGCTGTGTAGTCAGTATCCAATCTTGTGTTGAAGTCTCCTAGAAGGTACAGTCCCTCAGTGCTGGGAATTCTACTGATGGCAGTGTCAAGTGTCACATAGAATTGATCCTTGACATCTGGGGTGGAGGTGAGTGTCGGGACATAGATGCACATGAGATTAACTGGGCCCACACGTGTTGACAAGTGAAGAGTAAGAATTCTCTCTGAGCCTACTGTGGGTGGTTCACTCATCTCAAGTAGCGTGTATTTTACTGTGAAACCCACTCCATGCTCACGACTTGCCTCTTGGGCTTTCCGCTGCCAGAAGAAGGTGTAGTGTTTCTCTTTGAGGGATCCACTTTGAACGAGTCTAGTTTCTTGCAGCACTGCAACGTCCACATTGAGCCTTGTGAGTTCCTTGTCGATCGCAGCTGTCTTGTGTGTGTCATCAACCTGCAGAAGGTTGTCGGTAAGGCCAGGACACATGTTCCTCACATTCCAGCTTGTGATGCGAAGGACTGGTGTCTTCTTTGTTGAGTTTGTTTTTCTTGGTGCATAGATTATCAATCCGTCTGTTCAGAGATGATTCTCTAAGCTTCAAGCACCCATTGAAGTAAGCAGGTCGTGGCAGGACAGCACCTAACTGACTGGGGGCTGCCCAGCTTGGAGTGAATGGTAGCTATCCAATGAGACACTAAGAGCTCTCCCACTGTCCGAGATAACCCCTGGCGCTCATACTCTGCACCAATTGAATGAGAGCTCACAATCAGTAACTGTTTATTCCCGGGTTGTGCTAATGTTTAACCATGAAGCTGGAGTGTCCTCTCCAGTGCACAGGCCTGGGCAAATAGTATGGAGACCCTGAGCATCAGGAACCCCTGTCAGCATTGCTGGTATTGTCCAGAGGAAAGGAAAATACCAGTACTATTTGTTACCAGATCTGCTGCAGGAGTTGCTGGAAAACTGCCTGATAAGTCACAGGTATCCGCCTCCAGGACTCCACTCCGGATTTACTGTCCAGGTTTACTCCCTCAGCCTTCTTATTTATTTAATTAGAGATACAGTACTGAAACAGGCCCTTCCAGCCCACCGAGTCTGTGCCAACCATCAACCACCCATTTATACTGATCCTGCATTAATCCCATATTCCTACCACATCCCCTCAATTCCCCTCCCACCGACATACACTAGGGGTAATTTACAATGGCTAATTTACCTATCAATCTGCAAGTCTTTGGCTGTGGGAGAAAACCGGAACACCCGGCAGAAACCCACGCAGTCACAGGGAGAACTTACAAACTCTGCACAGGCAGTACCCGGAATCGAACGCAGGTCACTGGAGGTGTGAGGCTGCGGTGCTCACCACTGCGCCACTGTGTCTTCTCAAGGTACCGATAGAGAAGTGAGACTTTTTGCCCATATCTGGGGCTCTGTTTCTTGGCTTCAGGATGGAACCACACGCCAGTGGGCCTGTATGACATGCACAAGGATATCACACACTGCCCCATCCCTGGGACAGCTCAGAGAGAGACCCTGATGATAATGCACCCCACAGGAACATCACAAACAGCCCCCTGCCTAGGACAGCTCAGGGTCAGACACTGCACACACTGCAACAACAGTGACATTACTGTATTAGTCCCTCCATTCTGAAAAACAAGCATTCACCCTACTTTATGCTTTCTGCCCCTTATCCACGCTGCCACTGCCCCTTTAATCCCATCTGCTCCAATTTTGTTAACAAGTCTATTTTATGGTACTTTTTCAAACACATTTTTGAAGTCCAGACACACACCATCAACCCCACTACCCTGGTCAACTCTCTCTGAAACTTCATCAAAGAAATTAATTCATTAATTCAGACACAATCTTCTGTTAACCAATCTGTACTGGCTGTCATTTATTAGCCCATGTTCTACCATGTGACAGTTAGTTTTCTCCTGGATAATTGTCTCGAAAAGTTTCCCCACCACCGACTTTAGACTAACTGGTCTGTAGTTCCTGGGTTTATCTCTCTTTTTAATCAGGGCTGTAAAATTAGCAACCCTTGCAGACTTATCTTTTAATTCTGGAAAATCTATTGTGGACAATCTCTTTGGGCATGACTTTAACCAATTAAGGCAACAGGATACTTGATTAATAAGTCCAGAACTTTTATTGAGAGTAAAATAGTACTCAATAATTGAAAGTAAAATTATACTTAACAAACTTGGGGAATATAACTTTACAGCTCCAGCAGGTGTGCGGAATGGTCGAGCTTGGTCTCAGAGTGTCACGGTCCTCTTTGTCCAGCCTAGATCCCTCATCAGGTGGAGAACTTGGTTGATGATCTGAGCCTTTACCCTTGAGCTCTTCTAGTGTTCCTGCACATTGAAAGCTTTCAAGATCCCTACTTTTAACCCCTGGATTGCCATCACACCACCTTGTAAAATAATAATTGTTCCGAGCATTTGCTAGGTACATTTAATTAGTTCTTAATGATGTCTTCCACTAACAGCCAACTGTCCTCAAAATCTCAGACATGAGTACAATGGAGTGGTTTCACACTGTCTCCCAATCTGATCTGAAACAAGTTTCCTCTTCATTGAATCTAGACTTTTGAAGGTCACGATGGAACATACCATGGGTTTTATCAGGGGTCCGAGAAAGGTCCATTGTTTGAATACATTTAGCTGAAACTGCCCTTTCCCACAAAGACACAGAAACTCACAGTAATTAGATTGAACTAACTTTAAATGAAAACCCATTCTCTCTAAAATGATTATTAATTCATTAATTATAACTCAATCAAGGTTCATTACTTTTAGAATTAGAATTAGAATTAGAACATTACAGCGCAGTACAGGCCCTTCGGCCCTCGATGTTGCGCCGACCTGTGAAACCATCTGACCTACACTATTCCATTTCCATCCATATGTCTATCCAATGACCACTTAAATGCCCTTAAAGTTGGCGAGTCTACTACTGTTGCAGGCAGGGCGTTCCACGCCCCGACTACTCTCTGAGTAAAGAAACTACCTCTGACATCTGTCCTATATCTATTACCCCTCAACTTAAAGCTATGTCCCCTCGTATTTGCCATCACCATCCGAGGAAAAAGACTCTCACTATCCTCCCTATCTAACCCTCTGATTATCTTATATGTCTCTATTAAGTCACCTCTCCTCCTCCTTCTCTCCAACAAAAACAACCTCAAGTCCCTCAGCCTTTCCTCGTAAGACCTTCCCTCCATACCAGGCAACATCCAAGTAAATCTCCTGTGCACCCTTTCCATAGCTTCCACATCCTTCCGAAAATGCAGTGACCAGAACTGCGCGCAATACTCCAGGTGCGGTCTCACCAGAGTTTTGTACAGCTGCAGCATGACCTCGTGGCTCCGAAACTCGTTCCCCCTACTAATAAAAGCTAACACACCATATGCCTTCTTAACAGCCCTATTAACCTGGGTAGCAACCTTCAGGGATTTATGCACCTGGACACCAAGATCTCTCTGTTCATCTACACTACCAAGAATCTTTCCATTAGCCCAGTACTGTGCATTCCTGTTACTCCTTGCAAAGTGAATCACCTCGCACTTTTCCGCATTAAACTCCATTTGCCATCTCTCAGCCCAGCTCTGCAGCCTATCTATGTCCCTCTGTACCCTACAACATCCTTCGGCACTATCCACAACTCCACCGACCTTAGTGTCATCCGCAAATTTACTAACCCACCCTTCTACACCCTCTTCCAGGTCATTTATAAAAATGACAAACAGCAGTGGCCCCAAAACAGATCCTTGCGGTACACCACTAGTAACTAAACTCCAGGATGAACATTT